>NC_090646.1:443036969-443362803 GCF_040937935.1 Hyperolius riggenbachi | reverse complement strand
CCATGGTAAAAAGGTTGAGAAAGGCTGGATTAGACTGTGTAGGTATGGCTCTCATACTACATGGAAGGGGGTAAAATTGGTCTGTGATCTTTCATTTTCAAAAGACTATGGTCTGATGTGTGTATGTGGCCTTAGGCAGGAAGTACCTTTTATGCACTTTACAACCGCTTAACACTGATTGGTGGCAGCAGAGTGGCTTCCCCAGGACTGCCTACACCGAAAGGCGCCAAGCCCTGGGGGAGGAGATTAGCAGGGATCACGCATCCACGCTTAAGTGACAGTCCGTCAATAGTCTGCCAGAGACGATCCTCACTGGCAGACTGTTTACAAAAGAAACGGCTTACTTTGTACAGCGCTGCAATCTACTGCAGCGCTGTACCTGGGACAGCCCTGTCACTTGGCTGTCCCCTAGAGCGGCTCCGAATGCCATCCCCTCTCATAGGCTGACGCCTGCAAGAGAGGATTGCCCTGATTGGCCATTGGGGAGAGGGAAGGGATAGGGGGGGAAAAAATAGTCAAATTTATTTTAAAATAAAAAAGAACAAATACATTTAGGAAACAGAGCAGCGTTCAGAGCCCACCAACAGAAATCTCTGTTGGTGGGCATAAAAGGGGGGAGATTAATGTGTGTGCTAAGTTGTATGGCTCTGCAGGGAGCTGCAGAGCACTGAATTGTAAAAAATTGCCTGGTCACTCGGGGATGTGAGCCTGTGGTCCTTAAGTGGTTAAAGAGATGTACTATGAGGCTCCATATTTTTTCACATTAGGTTTCCTTTATATAGATTAAGGCAGGCTGAGGCTAGGAGAAACCTTTGCTTGGGCCTTGATCCTCTGCACAGCTGTGCATGCACCCACTTCCCGAAGAGTCTACAATGTCCACATGATGGCAGCAAATTAGCAAAGAGAAGAACAGACCTGCAACATAGAAAATATCCACAAGTTGGCAAAGTACAGGTGTCTTCATATCAGCACTCCCAATACACAGTGACTGTAAACAAAAGTGAGAAATGCAACACCTGTACTTACACAAGCTACCTGTCCACATGATGGCAGCAACTTAGCAGAAAGAAAAATAAACTGCAACATATAAAATATCCAAAAGATGGCAAAGTACAGGTGTCTTCATAACACCACTCCCACAACCCACAGAGCTGACTGTAAACAAAGGTGAGAAATGCAACACTTGCACATACACAAGATACCTGTCCACAGGATGGCAGCAACTTAGCAGAGAGAAAGGCAAACTGCAACATATAATATATCCATAAGATGGCAAAGAACTGAAATTTCCATGTTATGCGTTTCAGCAAAAAAAAAACAATGCGCTGATCTGTCTCTTCAGGACACTAGGCAGATAAGCAATTCATTATTTGATATTGCTTTGGCTAACTGGTATGTAGCACAGAGACAGCCTGTAGCTTAATTAGGATTTTTTTTCCTATTACTAGTGCAAAGTATGGAGGCCCATGCTACAGTGTACGGGATTTAAAGAGTAACTGTCAGGCTGCAAAAGCTAATTTAAACCTCTATTCTCCTGTGTTAAACAGTTTAAAAGGAAGACAAAAAGGCAATACTGAAGTTAAAAATCTCTCTTACTTTTGATGTGTGCTGAACAGCAAGGCTGTTAGACCCAAGCTCTTAAAAGGACGAGAGGCCGCATACCATACTGCAAAGCATTCTGGGGCTGCTTCTCCCCACCTTGGGTCCTTCCCTCGGCTGCTAGTGAGAAGTTACAGGCTCATGTTACAACAGGGTGTAACTCACAGCACTGAAAAATCTCGGGGCAGAGTATACTGCATGAGTCCGCTATTGTTCCTAGCCACATGGCTAATTAATATTCACTGCACAGTAGTGTTGTCTTTTTTCTGAGTGGAATCATCAGGAAGCAGGGAGGACATGATGACACATTTGGCTTCATAGGAGACAGACAAACATGGAACCTGCCATGAGCTGTCAGGAGCATCATTCTCTGCAAATACTATATAAAAATTCTGTGAAATACAAACTTGGACAGTGAAATGCATATGTAATGTAAGTACAGCCAATCTTTAGCTACTGATATATGTGTTTTTTTCTCTGAGACCTTATACCTAACAGCTCCTCTTTAAAGTCGTAGCATACGTCTGTAGCACTATCCCCATAGCATAGGACCTGTAGATCGGTCAGATGGATTTGCCTATATCCCAGCAAGACTGATCTGCCAATAGTGAGGAATATTGGGATTTACAGGAATATAATATGAAATAAACCAGGTCACCAGCAAATAAAGCAAATAGTAAATAACAAAGAGTAAATCAACGTCACAATAAAGCAGGAGCAGTAGGGTATTGTACCGTGTTAGCCACCAGTAAAAGCAAAACATTTTGAATCAGGATGATACCATTTATTGGCTAACTTAAAAGAATAAGAGTAAGCAAGCTTTCGGCTGTATAGCCTTCGTCAGGCTTCAATCCTGTTTGCTCACAAGATGTTGGAACAGACAGCTATATACATGCAACATCAAAAGGGGTACATTGATTTTTTCCAAGCATAAATACATGTCATTAAGATGCCTTAAGTGAAACAGCTAAATTTGTGAACTCGGAATTTACGATGCCTCTGTGACAGACTGACTCCCAATTCTGTGAGTATTGTGTAAACAAGTAGTCTTATCTCAGCTAACAACCTCTCACCCCATTTAGATGTCCTGTTTCACTTAAAGAGACTCCGTAACAAAAATTGCATCCTGTTTTTTATCATCCTACAAGTTCCAAAAGCTATTCTAATGTGTTGTGGCTTACTGCAGCACTTCCTACTATCACAGTCTCTGTAATAAATCAATGTATCTTTCCCCTGTCAGACTTGTCAGCCTGTGTCTGGAAGGCTGCCAAGTTCTTCAGTGTTGTGGTTCTGCTATGAACTCCCCCTTCCAGGCCCCTCTATGCACACTGCCTGTGTATTATTTAGATTAGGGCAGCTTCTCTCTTCTCTCTTATCTTTTACAAGCTGGATAAATCGTCCTCTGAGCTGGCTGGGCTTTCACATACTGAGGAATTACAGACAAAGGCAAAGCTGTTTGCAGGAAGAAAGGAGCAGCCTGAAACTTCAGTGCATGAGAGCTGAAGGGGGAAAGAAACACACAAATGATCTCTTGAGATTCAAAAGGAAGGGTGTATACAGCCTGCTTGTGTATGGATGTATTTTCTATGTGTGGACATACTGTACATCAACCTACTTCCTGTTTTGGTGGCCATTTTGTTTGTTTATAAACAAACTTTTTAAAACTGTTTTTAACCACTTTTAATGGGGCGAGGAGCGGCGAAATTGTGACAGAGGGTAATAGGAGATGTCCCCTAACGCACTGGTATGTTTACTTTTGTGCGATTTTCACAATACAGATTCTCTTTAAGGCATCTTAATAACGTGTATTTATGCTTGGAAAAAAATATATATGTATCCCTTTTTGATGTTGCATGTACATAGATGTTTGTTCAAACATCTTGTGAGCAAACAGGATTGAAGCCTGACGAAGGCTATACAGCCGAAAGCTTGTTTACTCTTATTCTTTTAAGATAGCCAATAAATGGTATCATCCTGATTCAAAACTTCTTGTCAATAAAAAAAAAAAAAAAACTTCTGTCAATAAAATGCCTTTTTAAAACCTCAGCAAGCAAGAAAAAACACAAAATAATTTTTGATAGTACTTTTTCTACTACTTTTGGTAATTTTTTAATTGCAAAATGCTGAAAAGTTAAAGAGAAAATAAAAAATTACCACCTAGGAGAAAACATAGGAGAAAATGGCTTGTGCCTCTAAAACAGTAGGTGATAAGAAGATTGTTTTTTTTTTGTTTGTTTGTTTTTAATGTTCATTGCAATCTGTAATCTTGGGAAAAAATAGATAATTGGGAAGGTAAGGGAAAGGGGGTAACTAGCTACATGGGCCTAAATATGACCTCACAGCCCCGATATATTCACTGGCCAGTTCCAGTAAGGTCCCAAACTTATGTTGTGGTCATCCTTTTTTTTTAGGCCTTTTGTATTCCAGCAGGATGAAAGGAGATCCTCCAAAGGCTCCAAATCAGTTAGAAAAGGGTAGATGGGATGGTTCATTTTATGGCAGTTTTTATGGGATAAAAAAGTCCCACCCTGCTGAAGCCAAAGGGGAGCAACGAATAAGTGGTCCAAAGACCTTGTACACTCAGTTGTGTGAATTTAGTTCATCCTACCGTATATGCAAGTATTGTCTTGTTCAATCACAGCTCCAGTATGCTGGATTCCTGACTTAGATCAATAACAGGCTGTGCAGGTATAGTGATGTCCTCAGTAGCTAGAAAATGTAGTAGAAATAGTTTTGTGGAATTGTATTATGTAACCTGTGTGTATGTTATGGGGCAGATATAATGGATATGGATATGAGTAAGAAAGGATTAGATAAAGTAGAATTGAAATGAATGATATTCTACTATGAGTATCAGCCAGCAAATCACAAAGAGACAAGTCCTGACAACAGTATTGAAAGGGATAAATATGATTTACACTTAAATACTGTAAATTGGTTTCAGTATAATACAACTTTGTATAGGCAAATAAAATGTATTTTTAACATTTCAAGCTTTATTGTCAAAAAAATCAAAGAAACAGTACAAGCGTGTTATTGTCAATGTACATTCGTAGAGATAAGTACCACTAGCCAAAACAAAAGCTGTGGAATGCTCTATCAGATGTAGTTACAAGAGCAGTTAAAGATTGGTATTCATCAGAGTACTTAAACATCTCCCAACTTGTCCAGGTGCGAGTCAACTACTCTGTCCTATCTTGTGAGAGTAAAATAGTTTCTTCCAATTGTGCAATCCTGTCCAGTCAGGCCAGCTATTGAGTGATAGTCGGGGGGTTTGCCTGCTTCCAGAGAAAGGGAAGAGTAGCTCTAGCAGCATTTACTAGATGAACTAGTATAGAGTTCTTCTATTTTGTCAGAGAGAATGTAAGAGAAAGCGCTCTGGGAACTTTGTTGAGGATTATTTTTCCGTCCACTCGTGCACTTTCTGCCAAAACTGTTTCAGCTTGGGGCATCATCAGAGGTTGTGTAACAGGTCAGCCCCACCTGACCCGCATCTCCAACCACTATCTGCAACTCCTATGGAAAACTTGCTGATCAGGGCTGGTGCTTTGTACCACTGGGTGAGGACCTTAAAAACATGCTCCTAGGTGGTGAAATTAAATCTACCCTTATGATTTATTGTCCAGATCATCCATGAAAGATTTCCCAATGCAGCTTCCCATTTCATCTGGTATGACAAAATGGAGGGGGAACCGCCCAAGGTCGGACTGGGACACTAAGGGCCCACCAAGGAAGTTTCAGCCTGGGGCCCGCCCCTCTCCTCCTCCTCCTCCCCCCCCCGATTCCCTCTTCTCCCCCCCATTTTGGGCTCACATACACACACGTGTACTTTAGAAATTTCGCATTACTTTATGGTAGGGAATAGATTGTGAGCACTTGGAGGACAGTCTCCAACAGGAATATGTCCACATGTGGCGCTCGCAGCAAATATTCCCCCACAAAATGCAATAAGATTGGCGGCAGATACCCCCATAAAATGCAGTCAGGTTGGTGGCAGATACCCCCACAAAATGCAATCAGGTTGGCTGCAGATACCCCCACAAAATGCAATCAGGTTGGCGGCAGATACCCCCACAAAATGCAATCAGGTTGGCGGCAGATACCCCCACAAAATGCAATCAGGTTGGCGGCAGATACCCCCACAAAATGCAATCAGGTTGGCGGCAGATACCCCCACAAAATGCAATCAGGTTGGCGGCAGATACCCCCACAGAATGCAATCAGGTTGGCGGCAGATACCCCCACAAAATGCAATCAGGTTGGCGGCAGATACCCCCACAGAATGCAATCAGGTTGGCAGCAGATACCCCCACAAAATGCATGTTCCCCCCAGCTTGGAAGGGGGGGCAGCGGGCACAGATCGGCGGGGAGGGGAGAGGCCTCCCCCCCTCACCTAGGGCCCCCCCCCCAGTTAGGTAGGCAGCCGCAGGTCTCAGCCCCCCATACTGGAAGGGGGGGCAGCCTCCCCCCCTCCCTCACCTAGGCTAGGGCCCCCCCTTCCGCGCTCCCCCCTGTCCAAAATAGCAGCCAGCAGCGGCAGCGAGCGCAGGAATCACTTACCATCCGAGAGTCAGATCGATAGCTCTGCGTGCCGCTGCTGGTCTGGTTTCCTGCACTGCACTGACCAATCACGCTCTCACAGGAAGTACTGCGAGAGCGTGATTGGACAGTCAGTGCAGAAGCCCAGACCAGCGGCACGCAGAGCTATCGATCTGACTCTCAGTCAGTAAGCTATTCCCTGCTGCCGCTGGCTGGCTGCAATTCTGGAGGTGGGGGAGCGCAGAAGGGGGGGGCCCTAGGTGAGGGAGGGGGAGGCTCCCCCCCCTCCCCACCGCTCTGTGCCCACTTTCCTCCCTTCCTGCGCTTAGCCCCCCTCCTTTTCAGCATTGGGGCCCCCAGGAGGCGGGGCGGCCGGGGCCCACCGATGGGACCATCGGCAATTCGGCGGCTCAGTACGAGCCTGGAACCGCCTGTAGCTAGCCAGTCTAAATTGTATGTCAGTGTGGGTCTTTCTCAGTAAGAAATCTTTAAGTAAGCTCTTTGGAAAGTTGGGGTTTCTGAGGGCATCCCATAAGAAGCTTTGCAGTTGAAAGTGTGCCCAAAAGGGAATTTTTGCGATTTTACAGACTGATGCAATGCATCAGTGTGTGTTGCTTGAGGGAAAGTCTCCAAATCTGGGGGTGAACGAGAGAAGCCAATCGCTGGCAAAGAAGGAATATTAGCATGGAGGAAACTCTGGGTTGTGTCATATTGGGGTCATTGGACTTATAAAGATCGAGCCCTTCCGCTACCTCATAAGAGAGCACATCACATGCGCAGTGGATTGAGTTAGTGGATGTGTGACTTCCTCATTTTTAAGTTTCGGGTCTATGACCCAGCAAATGCCTGGTAGTGGGTGAGTGCCTGCTCTATGCAGACTCAGTGTTTGAATGGGGGAGACATCACACCAATCAGACAAGTGGCTAAGAACTGAGGCTTGGTAGCATGGGCGTAGCAATTCTCCCTGCAACCCCCGCCATCGCAAGGGGATCCAGAGGCTATGGAGGCCCCTCCTCCTCCCTCTCCCCAACCACAAGCGCAGCCAATAAGCAAAAAACTCCCCGTTCGCTCACAAAAACCATTCCCGCCTCCTCCTCTTGCCATGTAGAGTAGGGTGTAGCTGCTTCACAGCAGAACACTCTATGCCATTTGCCAGCTCCCGATTACGTGACCCTCATCGGGTTTGAGGACCAAGGGGGCTCATGCTATCATTTTTGCAGGGGGGCCCTATTAAGTCTAGTTACACCCCTGCTTGGCAGTATTTAAAGAAATCTGGCAGCCCAACGCATCACTTTAGGTAAAGTTAGTATGGAGTGTTTGAGTCTCGTTTTCTTCTTCCCCCAGATCAACTGGGTGATTTTAGATTGAAGTTTTTTGCTTCAAATTGCTTCAAAATGAGGATTCTTACAACTAAAGGGAGATTGTTCTTTCATGGCAGATATAAATGAACCTAGACACCCTCTAGATTGTAAGCTCGCAAGGGCAGGGACCACCTCCTAGTGTTTCTCATACTGCTGTAATTTTAACATATGCACATGTACCAACCACACATCAACTATGTATGTATTTGTGTTTCTACTATTCAATGTTATGACTGTACAGTGTCTTATATTTCTTATGTAAATTTGTTCCCCATTATTTTTCTGTACTATGTACAGCACTACGGAAGATGTTGGCAGCGCTAGGTAAATAAATAATAATAATAACCTAGGTAACTGGTTCATTACCGATTACAGATGCAATGCGCCCAAACCATGACAGATGCAGGTTATCCCACCATAAGCTCAAGTTTCCATGCAGGTTAGCAACCAAATGCACAAAGTAGAGACTAAATATCTGGAGTAAGTTCCTGGGAATGAGAACCCCAGATATTTAATCGCTTCAGGAGCCCACTTACATGATAAATTAGCCTTACATTGAGCCACTTCCTGCAGAAGAAGGAAAATATTAAGAGCCTCAGATTTTGAGAAATAAATCTTAAAATAAGAAATCTTCCTGAACTCAGCAAAACGTGCAAGTAGATTGGATATAGTGAGTGGTGATATAGTTTTTGCAAAAAACAGGTCGTCTGTGAACACAGACACTTAGAATTCTCCGCTGCCGATCTGAATTCCTCTTATGGAGGGATCCCACCTGACCATGTTTAGGAAGGGCTTGAGGGTAAGAATGAGTAACAGGGGGGACCCCTGTCTTGTTCCATTTGATATGTTGAGGGGTTGAGAGTTGAGACAAAAGACCATTAGCTTTAACATGTTGAAGGGTTACTATACAGCACTTGTATCCACATGAGCAGTTTAGGGGGAATCTCCAGGCCTTGTAACACTGCAAACATGTAATCCCATGAGATTCGGTAAAAAGCTTTCCACGCATCGGTAGAAAGCATCATACCCACCACCGTGCTTCTGCATGGACATGGAAAAAAAAAGATTGGTTCCTCAACCCTAAAAAGGTTGAAAAAGCCTTTGTTAGAATGAAAAGGTTATTTAAAGAATAAAAAAAAGAAAAGCATATGATTTGGTCATCATCCACAACAAGGCTGTAAAACATATAACCAAACAGAAGGCTGTCGAGAAGAGATGCATCACATTGAGGGAGGAAGAGGCAAGTGAATGACAGAAGTCAGAAACTTCATTTGTAACTCTGCTATAGAACTGCTCAACCAGAAGATCAGAAGATGTGGATTACAGTAACAAAGGGTGTGTAGTGGAAAGTAGTTAACCACTATTGTACTATTGTGGGGAATAGTGATGATCATAATGTACTAATTTTGCTTATGCAAAATGTCGGGTAAAATTTTGCAATTATGATTACAAGTAATTACAATTTTTAAAATGTTATGCAAAATTGCGAACATGCTAGTTGTAAACATTTTTTCGTGTACATTGCAACAGACGTATGAGCAAACCAGAATGTTTAGCCACCTAGGTCTATCAGGATGAATATATCCGTCCAGATAGCCTGCCCTGCTGCCACTGTGCCGGGCACGCGACAGCGCGCTCTCCTGCAGCCTTCCATTAGCCCTGAGATCAATGAATGGGAACATGGTTCCTATTCATTAATCTAAGTCCCCGGCACAAAAACCGACGGCTTCTTATCAGAGGCCGCAGTCTTTCTGCCCAAAAAAGTTTCCGGTCCTCCTTACGCTCCCTGAAAGCAAGAGCGTTCACTTCCAGGACAAATTTTTTTTTTATTTACTGCGGCCATCAAACTACTTCCACATACATTTTTTATTAAATAAACAAATATTATTACATTTAAAATTAACTGTTTACCTCCCACACCAAAGATTACCTAAATAAAAATGTTTATACAAAAAAAAATTGCAATTTAAAAAACAAACAAACATAAATAGTTACCTAAGGGTCTGAACTTTTTTTAATATGCATGTCAAGAGAGTATATTACTATAATTTTTTTAAATTATAAGCTTGTAAATAGTGATGGACGCTAATTGAAAAAATGCACCTATTTCCAAATAAAATATCGGGGTCATACATTGTGATAGGGACATAATTTAAACGGGTAATAACCGGGACAAATGAGCAAATAAAATACATGGGTTTTAATTATGGTAGCATGGATTAATTTCAAACTATAATGGCCAAAAACTGGGAAATAATGAATTTTTTCCATTTCTTTCTTAATCTTTCTGTTAAAATGCATTTAGAATAAAATAATTCTTAGCAAAATGTACCACCCAAAGGTGGGGATAAACCAAGATAGAGATCATTTCAGATAAGTAGTGCTAATGGTATTGGTAAATGAATGGGAGGAGAAAGTTGCTTGGATGCATAAGGTGAAACAACACTGTAGGCTGAAGTGGTTAGGGGAAGAGTGGAAACAAGTCAAAAACTTTTTTTTCAAAAAGTCTTTGTAATTTTTGAGAAAATCTTTTTTAAAAATTAAAAGTTGTTGGTTTTTTTTTAACTCAGTAAAATTACATTTTGTTGGAAAACACATTTATACCAAGTTCCAAGTTCTTTATACTTATTTAAGAAAATTTAAGAAAATGGACAGTGTGGGGTCCCCTCCAAAGCCTCTTTAACCCTCCTGGCGGTTTAATTATTTCCGCCAGGAGGCAGCGCAGAAGTTTTTTTTTTTTTTTTTTTTAAATCATGTAGCGAGCCTAGGTCCCTTCGGCGATCTCCGATCAGGAACGGGATTTCCTGGAGGGCTTCCCCCGTCAGCGACGTCGTGACGTCATTGGGAGTACCGATCCACCCCTCAGCGTTGCCTGGCACTGATTGGCCAGGCAGCGCACAGGGTCTGGGGGGGGGGGGCGCGCGGCACGACGGATAGCGGCGATCGAGAGCGGGGCGGCGGCGATCGGTGTGCTGACGCAGCTAGCAAAGTGCTAGCTGCGTCCAGCAAAAAAAAAATTAAGTAAATCGGCCCAGTAGGGCATGAGAAAACCTCCTGCGCGGCTTACCCCGAACTACGTGGTTACCGCCAGGAAGGTTAAGGTATAGCCTGAATTCGGAGCCTGGATTGCGTGGGGCTCTGCACCCAGAGCTATACCAGCCTGCATGGTCCATGATGTGGATGAGAAGAGGAGGCTCTGGAGGAGAGGGGCGGCAAATCCTCCCCCTCTCTCCCAAAGCCCTTGTCCATACCATGGGGCTTTTCCCCACCTCCAGTGCCCAGGAGAAGTTGAGTGCTTCCAGATGCCTGATCCACCAAATTAAATGGGTATAGGCTTACTGATGTAACCGCCCTTAGCCATTTCCACAAATGATTTAAGTTAAATAAAAACATATGATGAAAAAAAGTTATTTATTGTTCTTAATTAACCATTGAAGATTCCTGCCAAAAAAGACACGCCATACAGGTCGATCCCAACTGGCCCTTGCAGTACTAATTACATAGTTACATAGTTATTCGGGTTGAAAAAAGACATCCACCGAGTTCAACCAGAAAACAAAGTACAACACCAGCCTGCTCCCTCACATATCCCTGTTGATCCAGAGGAAGGCGAAAAACCCTTACAAGGCATGGGCCATTTAGCCCCAAAAGGGAAAAAATTCCTTCCCGACTCCAGATGGAGATGAAGATAAAATCCCTGGATCAACACCTCTGGGCATTACCTAGTAATTATAGCCATGGATGTTTTTCAACGCAAGGAAAGCATCTAAGCCCCCTTTAAATGCAGATATAGCATTTGCCATAACTATTTCCTTTGGCAATGCATTCCAAATCTTAATCACTCTTAGGCCTCGTTCACACTTGGGTTTTGCCATGCAAACGGACCGGATCCTAATCGGATCCTGATCGGATCAGGACCTGATCCGGATCGGAACCATACGGTCCGTTTGCATCAGGCATGCATCAGGCTGCCATCTGGATCCGTGGCCAAAAAATAGCGAAATTTTAAGAAAAAAATGTTGGGGTCAGCAGAAGGTGCACCTGGTGCACCTGTAGAATCAGGTTCCTCCGCTGTAGGCCTCACCTCCACCTCCAACATTGTGCCAAACAGCTCCAGCACGTCTGTCACTGCTGCTCCACTCCAGACATGCTTGGCCCATGTGTCCCCATCCGAAATGACCGCTTAGATACGCATAGGAAGTGGGGTAAAATGTCAGGTTTTTGTAGGCAGTGTGTTCTGTGCCTTCCGTTTCCCATTGGTTTCTGTGTTCTGGATGGTGCTGTCAGGCTTAGGTCCAGCTCCGGTCCGGGTGCGTGGGCCGGAGATCCGGACCCAAAAAATAGCGCATGTTGGAAAATAGTCCGGAGTCCGGATCCGATCCGGCACGTACGGAACGGACGCGTGTGAACGTCCGCATAGACTTTACATTGCTACGCGGAACGTACGTTCCGTTTGTACAGTATGCGGTCCGGATCAGATCCGGAAAATCCGGATAGCGAACGCTAATGTGAACCGGGCCTTACTGTAAAGAACCCTTTCCTAAATAAATGGCTGAAACGTTTTTCCTCCAGATCACGTCCTCTAGTCTTTTGTGAAAGGCTAGAGACAAAAAAAACACTCATCCACCAAGCTTTTATATTGCCCTCTGATGTATTTATACATGTTAATTAGATCCCCTCTAAGGCGTCTTTTCTCTAAACTAAATAAACCCAGTTTATCTAACCTTTCTTGGTAAGTGAGACCTTCCATCCCTCAAATCAGTTTTATTGCTCGTCTCTGCACCTGCTCTAAAACGGCAATATCTTTCCTGTAATGTGGTGCCAGAACTGAATTCCATATTCCAGATGTGGCCTTACTAGAGTGTTAAACAGGGGCAATATTATTCTAGCATCTCAAGTTTTTATTTCCCTTTTAATGCATCCCTTTAAATGTACAGTAAGCCGCAGCAAAGCATCTTGCAATATGCCACCAGAACACTCCATTGGTCCTTTAACAGACCAATTTGAATGGGGAGTGGGGAGCCTCAGCAGCTCATTTAAAGATAATTTTGCTGGAGGTTGCTATCAATTATTATGGAAAGTGCCAGCGGTGATCGATGTGTGTATTTGTGTGCGGCTGGGATCTTCAATCAACATCAAGAGCCTACTGGCATGGGATCATTTCCAAGCATATTGGTGTTGGATGTGCGAGTGGATCTTTAATGATGAATTAAGAAAAATAATTAACCATCTTGATTAATTATTCACTTGGTGGGGCAGGCATCTGGGGGCCCACTATCTTCCAGAGGCCCCCCACACAAAAAAAAAAGAGGCATAAATCCGCTCATCTCTATTGTGTGTATGTGCATACAGCACATGTAAAGTGAGTGAAAGTGCTTATTATGTAGGAGTGTACGATATGAGTGCACAGTGTGTGTGGAGCATGTAAATAATAAGTGTGTATAGTCCTTGTGCGGCATATGCAGTGTGTGTGTATATACGGAGTGTGTATAGAGTGTACTGTGTGTGTGTGTGTGTGTGTGTGTGTATAGGTGTGTGTGTACAGCATGTGTAGAATGTGAGTGTGTACAGTGTGAGTACAAAGTGAGTGAATCAGTCAGATTCTGAGAATGCTTTTTTTTGCACTCTTGTTAATATCTATAGAGGTAACCATACACCTGAGCTTAGTTTTGACTCAGACACACACTTATTTTATTGACTCAGGATCCTGTGTTGTAATTGTTTCATTGCTGAGCAGCAGATTTCCCCAGTAGTATGAGGAGAGCTGTATTCACCACTGCCTGCCCTGTCTCCTCCTCTCAGTAACTTATAACCAGCCTCTGGCAGCTTTAAGGATCAGTAGCCAGAACTTGTTACGCTCACCTCACCTCCGCAGCACTTCTGTAAAGCCACAAGTGAGAGGTAAGAGAAAATCATTCACCTATACAGGTATGGGGGGGGAACACTAGCCAAGAAAAAGCTGATGTCATTTTATAATACTATTATTGTCTGTCTAAAATTCCTCTTAAAAAACAGCCAGTTTAAATTAACTAGTGAGCACTTTGCAGATGTCTGTTTAAACTGCATGTGGCAGCTGGACTGCAGAATACTCATTGTTTACTCAAGTTGTACACACACGATTTGTACTTTCGCCCTGTAGTAATGGGCTTGCTTGCTTGTGCGAGTGTGTCTGGATGCTGAAAGTTATATATACCGTAAGTCACATTGGTTACACAAACTCTATCTAGGTGAACTTAGTGTATATGTCCTTCCCCATAGAAAAAAGCTCCCATAAAAGAAATTATAGGAAAGACGTAGTAGGTTTGACATTTCTGTGAAATATGATCTAATAAAAGATCATATCTTTAAAGAATTGCTCATTTGATTTTTTTTTCCTTATAAAATCAGCAGTTGTAGGGGTACCTTTAGGAGAATGTAATTGCTATGCACTGTTTTAAAAATAGATTACCGTAGATAAAAACACTGAAATAAATAAAATAAAAAAGGCACTTGTGGTCATTGTGGTCAGGCATTTTATCAATCGAACATCAATCAGAAGAAGCTTAACTAAGCACTGCGGGAGCACAGGGGGTGTGGTTGAGAGCAGAATGCGGAAAACAGCTGCTGGCGTTGTGCTGAAACATTCTGATCAATATTTTTATTTTGCAGTTACCGGTATATAAAACTAACATCTTTCACTGCACTTGCCAAGTATAAAGCATGGGCGCTAACTACAAAAAAAGCAGAAAATTTGGCGCATGCGGCAAGTGGAATAATTTTGCACCAATGCAAAATATTGGTAATTGGGTGCTGGATCGGTAATTTGGGTGCCCAGTAAATAGAGGGCGTTGTACATCGTGCATTGCAGGTGCCCAAATGCCTATATTTTTAGGCAACTATGGTGGATCATGAGAATTTGCTGGGGTTTTTTTCTTTTGCCATGGATGCGGTCATTGTATCGCACTGCGGTTAGTGATAACAGGTCCTTAGGTAGCTAGTGTGTGTGTGTGAGGGGGAAGTTAAGGGTTAGGTGTTAAGTAGGTAGTTTGTGGGGGGGTGGTTAAGGGTTAGGTGTTAGACAGGTAGTTTGTGCGGAGGGGCTTGAGGGCTAGGTAGTTTGTGCGGGGAGGGGGGTTAAGGGTCAGGCGTTAGGTGGGTATTTGGTGTGTGTGTGTTAGGTATGGGGGGAGAGTTCTGTGAGGGTTCCCCCGAATCCCCATGGTGTTTCATGGGGATTCGGGTTTCCGTGCAGGCAGTGGAAGAGCTCGGGGCCCCTACCATGTGCGCCAGTGTTTGTGTTTTTGAGAGTAGGGTTAGGTTGGCCATAGTAAAATATTGGTATTAAATACTATCTGCATTACTTGGTGCCAAAATTTCCAGGCACCTTTTTTTGGATGTATGCAACTAACTGACCCTCAGAAGGCCTCACAATCCAATCACTACCATAGTCACATTATTTATCACAGTCAAGGGCGGGGGAGGAGGCAATTAGCTTATCTGTAAGCTTTAGGGATGTGGGAGATAACCCACACAAACGCAGGAGAACATACAAACTCCATGCAGATAGTGCCCAGCCCCAGATTCAAACAAGGGACCCATCACAGCATGGAAAACGTGCTATCCGCTGCGCCACTGCAGAGCGGTGTACTGTGGAAAACCACTCAGTAAGTTGCACATTGTATGGCTTCCAAACTTCCTATATGAAGCCAGTTTAAGGCATGCTGTGCGAAATGTAATGCTGGAATAGAGGCTAGATTATATTAGCTTGTTTGAAATAATCTAAATAGCTTTAAACTTAGGCCCCTATCAGCCATAACAAAGCAAATCCCTCTCAGCAGCTATGCCCAGTGCTACCTTATGGGCACAATACTTACTCTACTAGTTAGCTAAATAATAATAACTAGCCGACCCGCGGCATAACATACGCCGCATAAGAGGGTAAAGGGCAGGAAGGGGGTATTGGGCACAGCGGCGGGAAGGGGGGGTGGACCCCCCTCAACTGGGTCCCCCATGTGCACCCCCCCTCCAGCTTAAGCTCAGCAGGAACCCCCCCTCCAGCTTAAGCTCAGCAGGACCCCCCCCCCTCACCTGGGTCCCCCATGTGCACTCCCCCTCCTGCTTAAGCACAGTAGCAGCCGCCACTATTAGTAAGAGGCAGCAGGCGGGGATGACTCACCTCCGTGTACCTCCGTGTTCCATCGTGCATTCCACTGTCGTCACTTCCTGCAATGCCGCACACTGTATTGGTGTAATTTTCCTTTCTTTTTAAACAGAAGGAAATCTGCAACAATTCAGCTATAAGTGAACATTTGTGGTTACCCACAATGCACTGCTACTAAATATGCAAATTACCCTCTTTTCCCCCTTGGTAAGCCAAGCAAGCATCCAGAGTCGCTGGTGTATAGCAAGCATATAGCTTTAAATTTTACACAGTCATATCAAACCCACATGTAGACAGCCTGTTTCAGACTTTTGGTCCTCATCAGTACATGGCAGGGATTGATACGGCTGTATAAGATAGAGCTTGGACCAGTACAACAGAGTAACCAAGCAGCTCAGGGTGACCCAAACCACTCGGAATGTATAGGGGGTTAAAAAAGACATCCTACTAAAAAAAGCAAAGCTTGGTGTAATTTGCCTTCCTAAAACAGAAGAAAATCTGCATTAATTCAGCTATAAGTGAACATTTGTGATTACCCACAATGCACCGCTACTAAATATGCAAATTATTCTTTTTCACCCTTGGTAAGTTAAGCATGCCTAGAGCTTTCAGTTTTACACAGTCACATCAAACCCACATGTGACAGCCTATTTCAGACATTTTGGTCCTCATCAGCACATAGCAGGGATTGATAAGGCTGTATGAGATAGAGCTTGGACCAGTCCAACAGAGTACCCAAGTAGCTCAGGGTGACCCAAACTACTAAGAATGTATAGGAGGATAAAAGGGACCAAAAAGCCCTCCTGCTAAAAAAAGCAAATCTTGGTGTAATTTTCCTTCTTAAAACAGAAGCAAATCTGCAATAATTCAGCTATAAGTGAACATTTGTGGTTACCCACAATGCACTGCTACTGAATATGCAAATTATCCCTCTTTGCCCTTGGTTTGATTTGACACTACTTCTTCTTCTTGCTTGGACCAGCCCCTTCTTCTTGCTTGGACCGGCCCTGGGGGCAGGGCGCTACTTCTTCTTCTTCTTGCTTGAAGGTTGAGGCACTTACTCTATTATATATATAGATAGATAGATAGTTAGATAGATAATATTATTATTATTCAATGCTGACAGCTTCACAGAGTACATCAAGCTGTACATTACTGTCCCTCAGAGGAAAAAACAATCCTCTCCTCTTTGCTGCATCAAAATGTTAGCTTTAAAAGCCTTTTTATACTCCTGTGAAAAAAGACATTCTGTTACTCTGACCTATTGCTTCCCACAGAAAAATATGCCTAATATTGTTGAAGTATTGTCACTGTAGTTGGCATCTCTGGAAAAACCTGCCTTTCCACCCTGTAGTCTGCAGAGGTGGGTCAGTGTCTGTCAGGGTGACACTCCCTCTTGATGGATGACTATGTAGTATGTGAGTAGCAGTGTGCTTCTGAATTTCCACTGCCACCTCTGAGAGGCAATCTGATGACCTATCACCACTTGCCTATTTCCCAATTTTCAAAATGTGAATGGCAAATTGTATAGCTAAGTCTGAGTGCAGGAGATGAATGCAGCCCATCACCTTGCTACCCAGCAAGCTTCCACAGCATAATGCAGAGTCATGTTACACTAGCGTTTTGTAGTAGGAACCTGAATGTAGCCACAAATCGTGCAGCTAAAAGTTTCTACTAGTGTGACACAGATTTTAACAGCTCTATACACCAATAGTAGGAACTGCAAATCTTGATTTGTCCGCTACAAGTTTATGTATCAGAAACTAAAAAAGGCAGGAAGCTTGCGCATGCGCAGAGATGATGTGCAGGCTTCCTCTTCCGGGGTCACAGCACGACTTTATGTGAAAGTCGCCGATCCCATGTAATGGATAGCAGCCAGCCCGAGAGCAGGAGCGCTTACCTAAGGGGCTGGTAAGTGTCTCCTCTTAACCAATTAGCCGTGGGTATGCTTATATTCATACCCACGGCATCAGGGTCCCTTTAACGAAAAACATTTCCTTGTTACAGCTGATACAAATACTGCAATACATCTGCAGTGTGTCTACTTCCTGCTTCCATGGAAGCGGACATATTGTTAACATCCAGTGTTTACCAATTAGCTTTCTGCCGTGGCAGGCGGTGACAATGCTGAAGAGATCAAATTACAACTTGTGCTTAGTCACTGATGAGAGGGAATTCGATAGGCTAAACTCTCTAAATACATATGGGGTGCATTTCTCTGTTTTCCTTCTGTCCTGTGTAAGGCCTCTTTTCCACAGGCAGTTAAACTGTGTGCTCAGCAAGCAGTTACCAGGCAGCAGTGAGCAGTTACCAGGCAGCAGCAAGCAGTTACAAGGCAGCAATGAGCAGTTGTGAGAGTTTAAAGAGGAACTCCAGTGAAAATAATGTAATTAAAAAAGTGCATCATTTTTACAATAATTAAGTATAAATGATTTAGTCAGTGCTTGCCTATTGTAAAATATTTTAAATCCTGACTTACATTCTGACATTTATAACATGGTGACATTTTTACTGCTGGCAAGTGATGTAGCTGCTGCTTGCTGATTTGGCAGTTGGAAACAGCTGTAAACAGCTATTTCCCACAATGTAACAGGCAGGGCCGGTTTAAGCCACACAGGGGTCCTCCCCCCCCCCCCCCCCCCTCAGCGAAGTCAGCACAACTCCATCCGGCACATGTTACGTGTAAATAACGTGCACAGGGTCATAGAGGCGGGCAGCAGGCTGAAGAGGGAGCACGGGATGGAGCTGTTGCAGGGACAGGCGAGTTAATAAAAGCAACTGGGTAGGGGTGTAACTACATCAGGCCGTTCTGCAGAGATTTGTTGGTGGACACCCCCCTTGGACCAGAACAGAGACATACCAGCAGAATCAGTCAGTAAAGAAATGAAGAGTGTCGCCCAAGAATGTCCCACAAAGTTACATATGCCATGTTCCAACAAGCTATTTAGTCAACTATTCAGACATTTAAAAAAATCACCAGGATTGCACTTTAATTTAGCTTTCCTGTATGACAAGAAGACACAGCCAGCCATCACTAGGGGAAGAGGGAAACAAAGGTGAGTGAGGGAGGGCTGGTGCACACCAAGAGGGCTTCTGAGCATTTTTCAAATTGACAGTGATTTGGAAAGCACTTGGCTAATGTTAGCCTATGAGGGGGTTCTCACAGCAGGGTTGGGTTTTTTTCAAAATCACAAACACACTGCATGTAGCTTTTTTTGAGCTATTCATTCAAAAATCGCTCTGAAAATCGTTTCACAAAATCGCACTCACAAATTGTTAGCCATTGCTATTGTGATTTTGGCGTGCACTAGCCCGTTAAGAGGAGGAGTGGAGAGAAATTGAGAATAGCCTGAGATGGAGCCAGCAGAGAGCTTATCTGTATTGCATTCTCACAACACACAGAGGCTACTTGCCTATAATGTGACTCCTGTCCCTGCTGGTCTCTCACACAAGTTAGAAAGCATCCCTCCTGGAGTCTAGGGACTGTCAAAAACTTCAACTTGTATAACACCTTATCCACACATGCAGTCATAACTATGGGGAGAGACAAGACAGATGTTTGCCCACGGACCCTCCAGGCAAGCTTTGCATCATGCTGTGTATATTTATCAGCTTGCCTGCCCTCTAATTGCACTTTTATCAGCAAGCCTAGTGTTTCACATTGCCTTACAACAACAAACCTCAATACACCAGACACCAGACCAGCCCTAAATCACTGAATGAAAGGCAGCCTGGGGGGAGATTGCCCCCCTTCCCCCCCTGGCCAGTCTGCGCCTGCATGCCACTGCAGCTGAGCTGAACATGCAGGCATATGGGAGCAGTCAGAAAGACCACCTGGGGGGCCCAGCAGAGGTCAGAGGCCCCGGGGCATTTGCCCCTTTTGCCTCTATGGTAGCGCCGGCTCTGGTAACAGGGTTCACAGACAGGAAACTGCCAGAAATACCTCGGTACTCAGAGCTTCTTGTGGGAGGGTTTTCACCCCAATATCAGTCATACAGCACCCCCTGATGGACGGTTTGTGAAAAGGAATAGATTTCTCATGTAAAAGGGGGTATCAGCTACTGATTGGGATAAAGTTCAATTCTTGATCTGAGTTTCTCTTTAAGAGTCATTTCACTGCCTCATCAACTGGCCTTGGAAAAGAGGCCTAAGAGTTCAGGTCCACTTTAAAGGACAATTGTCCTTATAAAGAACAATTATTTAAAATGTCCCTCACATAATGCTATTTGCAAAATGTGCGTTTCACTACCAACGCGTTCTTTGTGTGCATAATGCGAGTTGCACTATGTGCACATGTTACATTGTTTGCATAGACACCAGTAAAATTGCAGTGAGTTGACTGCACATGGTAATTTTGTCGTAGTTTAGTGAATCAACTCCAATAAAACTTGTTTTCCTATTGTTTATTGCCCATACAAATTCCTTGCTTTTTTTCACAAGTAATGTCATCTGTATAGAAATCACAAGTCCCCACAGCTCACAGAGCTGCCATTACATGTATAGCGTATCATCAAATTCATTCAGAGATATTTGTGAGTATCTTTGTATAGGAACAGAACAGATAATTTCTCTCACCAAAGTCACCAAATCCTGCAAAAACTACCTTTGCTCTTTGTTTGGTTATTCTTCTTGTGGAATGTAAATAATAAACTTCAGAACAAAGTCAAACAGCCTGCTAAACATTTCAGTAACCTTTATTAAAAAAAAAGTGTTAAACTCTAAAAGTTATCATGATGTGGCTAATCTTTTAGAGCAGAGGGGAAATTATGAGGGTATTCAACGTGCGTTTGTTTTCTCTGGAGGGGCTCAGCGCATCTCTGTTGGTACACTATCAGAGGCGGCCTGGTGATGCAAAAAAAGGGGAGATCAGCACATGTTTTAACTTTTACTTCTAGTTGCACCCAGGTTAGGCATATGCATGTTTTTAATTTAGTAAGAGCTAGGGCCCCTCCCACAGAGGATGACCTCACTGTGGTGGGAGGGTCAAGTACTTGCTTGCAAACTATTATGGAAACCAACGTCCTCTAATGGCAATTCGGTGCATCTGATTTGAATGCAGGGTGTGCATGTTGTCTTGTCTATTAGTAGGCTCTGCACACTCATGCAGTTAGTCATTTAAATGTAGTTTGTCTTAAGTAGCGCTGCCTTTCTCCACTGTATACAAAATATTATGAGGGTAGTTCCTCTTTAAATATGCAGGCTGCCAACCCGAGAATTTTCTGTGAGGGATGACAACTAGCAAATACAGTCTGTCAATGTGGATGTCATCAGAACACAGTAGTACAGGGAATAATAGAAATTACAAACTCACACTTCCAGTGGCGTAGCTAAGGAGCTGTGGGCCCTGAAGCAAGTATTACAATGGGGCCCCCCAAGCACTCTATACATAAAAATTGATACGGCGCACCAAAATCTGCCAATGGCAACTACAGTGTCAGAGGTGCAAGAAGGGGATGGGGAACAGCTTGTTATTGATTACTACTATTCAAAGTATCTATAGAAGTGATTATTATGAGCACAGGACTGTCACGGACGGTTGCGGGGCCGCAGGCGCGTCCTGTAACCGCCCGTGAAGAAAAGCGATGGCACTCGATTCTCTGCATCGATTGAGCTTCAAATCGATACAATCTGGGTTGAGTGTGTAGGGGCAGCTGAAGTATTTTTTTTCCCAGCAGAGAGATAGCACCAGCCCAACTGCTGGATGGCTCTTTTGATATGCTAATGAGCCTGGGCCCAGAGAGTCCCTGGCTTCAAGCTGTGCTGATGGCCCATCCATCAGGTATAGACCATGACAGAAGCAATCTAGTTGGGAGAAAAGCCAGACCCTCTGGCTCCCTCCCAGCAGTTGAGCTGACACCTAGCTAGCTGCCCAAACTTCAAAGAGCCTTTGCCTGGGAATGACCTGCTATCAATCCCAGGGGTATCTCATATTCCATAAACTGCTATATGTATCATATTTTCTGTGTTGCCAGGCTGGCAGACCCTCCAAACTAACAGAGCATGCTTGGCCCTATCTGGCGCTGGTTCTGAAGAAATTTCAGACCATTCTGAGGGAAAGACTGCCAGTTAGGCAGTTCGAAAGTGCCCTGCTGATACCACAAGGGTCCCACCCCTCATGTTTGGTATCAGGCTGCTGGGTACATCGAGGCAGACCTGAAAATATTAGTAAATCTGCCCTGACCTGTACGGTTCTGTGAGATAGAGCCCATATATGGTTAAGGTATGATTTCTGGTTCCCAGGACAAGGGGAGGACTCATCTCATGTTCTAAGGGGGTGTGTGGGCCCACCCTCACTCCCTCCTACTGAATCAGGGGCATAAGAATGGCAGAGGACCCAAACTCAGTGTCCTCCACCCTGAAAACATCTTGAACTCATCGGTGCCAGCTTGAGGATATGCTGGCATCCACCTGGTCTGAACTCTGAACTTTGATTGAAACCCAGAACTCTGATTTTTCCCACAAAAAGGACATCTTTCCAGGAACTAAGTATTTTTCTCCCTTCTTTTATTTTTTATACTGGCTATTACTGTTTTAATAATTGTTGATTTTAATAATTGTCTGTATATATTAATTATTTATATTGCGTGAATAAACGACTTTCTCCAAGTCATTCACTGTCCGCTACCCTGCTTATCAGCACACACAGAACTGATCCCGGGTCTCTGAAGATACGCTACTGTTTGTTTGTTGTTGGCTAGACAGAATACCGTGTGTTTAACCGTTTTATTCGCAGGACTAGTCAGTCAGTAAATCGGGCCCACTGGCCCATACCAGTGGTGGTGGCAGATACCGTGGAATCGTGTGTACGTTGTAATTACCCGTGTCTCACAGGCCCCCTTCTGGGTTGCCTGCGGCTAATTCTTAACGGTTCCTGCGCATTGACTGCGACCAGAGTTCGCACGATCTGTGCGCTGGCACCGTTTAGAAGGCTAAGTGCGGTCAGACCACTAGGGCTCCTGTGACAGTGTTAGGCAGCGGTTGGGACCTGTGTTGTGCTGAAAGTATCTAAGATAGCGCTAGCGCTATCAAGAAACGAACTAATTCGTTGGTGTAGCTGGAAGGCAATATATTTTTTATATATACAGAGAGACTGTGTAGCCAGTACCCCTCCCCAAAAGTTTTATTTTATTTGGCGTGGAAATGTCCGGGAACTACAAGAAAATGTGCCTGGCGGACCTACAAAATCTTTGCCAAGAGAGAGGCATTGATGTCGGCCGCAAGAAACAAGGGGACCTGGTAACGGAATTGTTTCAATGGGATACCCAGCAACTGCGGGAGCCGGGGAGTGTCCGCTGAAGTGGATACCAGCCCATCTGACAATCGAGGGGAACCAGAGACTGAGACTCCTGACCGTACAGAGGTTGTGCATCCTGAGGGCCCTGCATCAACAGTTACGCAGGAGAATGTCAGTGTGGACCCCAATCCAGAGTTTCTGAAAGTACTCGCCCGGAACTGGCCAGTACTGGACTGTCCGTTTGTACGGATCCGATAATGCAGCAGGCATTACGACAGCTGATGGAGACGGACCTGGACAAGTACCTGCAGTACATGCGTGAGGAGCGCCAATCTGCTGCTGCTGCTGCAGAACGCCACGCGGAGAGGGATGCCGCTGAGCGAGAATGGGAGCGCCAATCTGCAGAGGCGCGGGAGAGACGACAGCATGAGCTCGACATGGCAAAGGTTCAACAGGCCAGCCGGAGTTCACCGCCCAGCCTCCCTGCTGAAGGAGCTGCAGCACCCGTAAGTGCAAAATTTAAATTTGCTAATATTGAGAAAGACACAGACATTGACTTGTTTTTGCGGTCTTTTGAAAAAGCGTGCCGTCAGTATCGTCTGCCCCAAGACCAGTGGGCCAGACATCTGACACCTTTGCTGCGCTACAAAGCGCTTGATGCCTTCACAGAATTGCCTGCGGAGAAGGATAATGATTATGCTGCTATAAAAGACGCTATCATTACTAAGTACCAGCTGACGCCAGACGCCTATCGGAAAAAGTTCAGGGCCTGGCAGAAAGTCTTCTGATTCGTACCGAGATGTGGTCAGCAGCTTGCTCACCACACTCCGCCAGTGGACTCTAGGCCTCACCAAAGGGTCTTATGGCGTCCTGGAGGACTTGATAGTCCTCGAACAATTTCTGAACATTTGCCCTGCTGATGTACGACAGTTTGTGTTAGAACGCAGGCCGGCTTCAGCCACTGTCGCTGCAGACCTTGCTGAGACTTTTGCAACTACCCCAGTGGCTGATACCCGCAGAACTGTCCCATCCAGCTGGAGAGGAGGTCAGCCCAATACCTCGGCAGACCCTCCTGCCCCTGTGAGCCGTCAGCCACAGAGGCCATCCAGCACAGCTTCTGCACCCAGGGCTGCAGCCCCTGGAGAGGTCACCTGTCACTACTGCTGCCAGCCCGGACACATGAAATTCGACTGTCCGGAGCGGAGACAGACACCACCAGCACCTGGATCATCTGCATCACCTGTACCTCACCCACAGCAGAGGCAACCCGCCAGTGAACCACAGCCTGGATCATCAGATTTTGTCCTGTTTGCCCGCGGAAAGGAAATCTGCGACCGAACCGACCAGCAGCAACTTGTTAGAGTGAACGGCAAAGTTGTCACCGGATTTCGAGACACCGGAGCTGACATCACGTTAGTTCACTCACACCTTGTGCCAAAGGAGAGCATCAGCCCCAGCCGATCCCTTGCCCTTACTGGAGTAGAGGGCACCCTTTTTCACATAGCCCACGCGAGAGTGAAGCTGGATTGGGGAGGGGTCCACGAAAGGGTTGTTGGGGTTATGAAGGATCTCCCAGTCCCTGTGTTGCTGGGGACTGATTTGGGCAAGCTTGTGTCCTACTATGAACCTGCCCCGACCGCCTGGTCGCTCACGGAAGGAGACGGACTCTCCACCCACCACCAGGTACTTTATACACTTGGGGGAGCACCAGGGGGAGGTGGGTTGAATGTGCCCAGTTCAAGGGTACCACTGTACCAGGTTCAATAGTGCCTGCTTCAAAGGCACCTGAGTTTGATGTACAGACTGTCTGTTGTGATGATGCTGTAACTGTACCTGAGTTTACTGTACAACCTGTCTGTAATGAAAAAATGTCTATACCTGTCAATGTCATTACTGCATGCAATGATGATTTGAGTAATGTCCGTCTGTGCCATTCTGACAGTGTACCTGTGCTAGCAGTACCGCGCAGCTGCACTGCTCAGAACCCGAGCTCAGAACAGGTGGAGGGGGTTCCGGCCTCCCCCCCCTCCTCTGACCGCAGGGATGAGACCTTTCAGCCGCTGGCCTCATGTGACATGAGCCAGTTGGCTGAAACTGACAGCGCCGTATTCTCAGCCGCACTACAAAGTGACCCAAGCCTGGAGGTGCTCAGGCAGCAAGCCTCTGATCCCCTCGCAGACGGGGCCGCTTTCAAGGTGTACTGGGAAGGTGGGAGACTGTACAGTGAGTCTGTACAGCCCCCTACAGGTAGATCCCACGCGAATACCAAATGGCTTGTGGTCCCGAGTGCATTCAGGGGACATGTGCTGAAATCCGCACATGGTAATCCTCTGACAGGGCACTCAGGGGTCCGCAACACACTTGCCGGTATTCGGAACCAGTTTTATTGGCCCCGGATGAACAGGGATGTAGCAAACTACTGCAGAGCATGTGCCGTCTGTCAGGAGCTGGGAAGGTCCAGGGATTCCCGCGGGGTTCCCTTAGGTCCACAGCCACTTAGCAGGGGAACCCTGCGTGGGCTGGCTGTTGACCTAACCAACCCACTGCCCGTTGTCAGCAGTCCCGGCAGACACCACGTCCGACTGCAGTGGCGCAAACGCCCTGTCCAGAACGGTCCACGTCGGGTCAACCCTGAGGGTAGCAGACCGCGACCGGTCCAGGGGAACCGAGCCACAGGCTCCAATAGGTTTTCCCGCCGCACCGGCAACCCGAGACCCGTCAGCCAGGTTGGCCGACACGCAGCGGGCAGCCGACCCCAGAACGCCAACGGGGAACTAGATCAGATCTCGCAGGTTAGCGGCAACGACACACATCTTGCTGATGCATGTCTATCTGCCTTCTCCCCAGGGGGGGCTGTCACGGACGGTTGCGGGGCCGCAGGCGCGTCCTGTAACCGCCCGTGAAGAAAAGCGATCGCACTCGATTCTCTGCAGCGATTGCGCTTCAAATCGATACAATCTGGGTTGAGTGTGTAGGGGCAGCTGAAATATTTTTTTTCCCAGCAGAGAGATAGCACCAGCCCAACTGCTGGATGGCTCTTTTGATATGCTAATGAGCCTGGGCCCAGAGAGTCCCTGGCTTCAAGCTGTGCTGATGGCCCATCCATCAGGTATAGACCATGACAGAAGCAATCTAGTTGGGAGAAAAGCAAGACCCTCTGGCTCCCTCCCAGCAGGGGAGCTGACACCTAGCTAGCTGCCCAAACTTCAAAGAGCCTTTGCCTGGGAATGACCTGCTATCAACCCCAGGGGTATCTCATATTCCATAAACTGCTATATGTATCATATTTTCTGGGTTGCCAGGCTGGCAGACCCTCCAAACTAACAGAGCATGCTTGGCCCTATCTGGCGCTGGTTCTGAAGAAATTTCAGACCATTCTGAGGGAAAGACTGCCAGTTAGGCAGTTCGAAAGTGCCCTGCTGATACCACAAGGGTCCCACCCCTCATGTTTGGTATCAGGCTGCTGGGTACATCGAGGCAGACCTGAAAATATTAGTAAATCTGCCCTGACCTGTACGGTTCTGTGAGATAGAGCCCATATATGGTTAAGGTATGATTTCTGGTTCCCAGGACAAGGGGAGGACTCATCTCATGTTCTAAGGGGGTGTGTGGGCCCGCCCTCACTCCCTCCTACTGAATCAGGGGCATAAGAATGGCAGAGGACCCAAACTCAGTGTCCTCCACCCTGAAAACATCTTGAACTCATCGGTGCCAGCTTGAGGATATGCTGGCATCCACCTGGTCTGAACTCTGAACTTTGATTGAAACCCAGAACTCTGAACTTTGATTGAAACGAAGAACTCTGATTTTTCCCACAAAAAGGACATCTTTCCAGGAACTAAGTATTTTTCTCCCTTCTTTTATTTTTTATACTGGCTATTACTGTTTTAATAATTGTTGATTTTAATAATTGTCTGTATATATTAATTATTTATATTGCGTGAATAAACGACTTACTCCAAGTCATTCACTGTCCGCTACCCTGCTTATCAGCACACACAGAACTGATCCCGGGTCTCTGAAGATACGCTACTGTTTGTTTGTTGTTGGCTAGACAGAATACCGTGTGTTTAACCGTTTTATTCGCAGGACTAGTCAGTCAGTAAATCGGGCCCACTGGCCCATACCAGTGGTGGTGGCAGATACCGTGGAATCGTGTGTACGTTGTAATTACCCGTGTCTCACAGGCCCCCTTCTGGGTTGTCTGCGGCTAATTCTTAACGGTTCCTGCGCATTGACTGCGACCAGAGTTCGCACGATCTGTGCGCTGGCACCGTTTAGAAGGCTAAGTGCGGTCAGACCACTAGGGCTCCTGTGACAAGGACCAATAGAGAGCTAATACTGTAGTTCAGTGAGGGCCCTACGGGGCCCCTCTGGCCCAAGGGCCCCGATGCGGTCGCAACCTCTGCACCCCCTATTGCTACGCCCCTGCACACTTCCCAGTGGGGTGTACTGACAAGGGCCGTTTTTTACACTGCAAATCTCAAACCACAAATGCAGTGCCAAATAATCACAATTTTTACAATGTGATTCTCTGTGTTTTGTCTGCAATGGTGTTTTGTGATTTTCACGGGATTCTAGGAACACAAGAAAAAAAATCCTCAAAAAAAGTAGCAGATGTTTGAGATCTGGCAAAATCAGATCATAAATCTGACCACACTAGTGTAAAGAGATCTCCGTTATTTTACAGATGTCATTGAATTCTTTTTGTGATTCGCAAATGATCAGAAACAGATCGTAAAACACAGCAAATCGAGTAATATGGCTGCATTAAAATGAACGTGCACTGACAGCACTTGTAAATTTTAAACAGGGGTTACACAAATTATGTAATGCATGTTACATAATTTTCATAACTTACGTTATACATGTAACACGTGCATTGCGTGGATAACACACATTACGCCATTTTTTTAAACCTGTTGTTACTGTTCGAGAACATGAGGCTCTGGGTGGTTATTTGCTGAGCCAAGGCTATGAACAAAAAGTTGAGAAAGATTTAGTTTTGATTTCCCATAGCACAGGTTTATCTCAAGTCCCGGCTGTATATGGTTATATTTCATATAATTTCACAGCATGGCTTTGCAATGCAGATTGCTGTGTCCCCTTACCCAATAAAGCCCTTCCTCCTCTCGCTCAACACCATCAAAACCATCTTTTGCAGATGATTACAGCTGATATAAGATGATGTAATTTTTATCTACACTTGAACTAGTTTAGAGCAATCTGTAAGTAGATGGGAGCATACACAGCTGTAGAGGGAACAAGTTCTGCATATAGTTACTCTGGTGTCCATGTATATTGAAACTACTACAGCCCAATCAGTGGCGGCTCCAGGAATTTTTTTTAGGAGGTGCTATGCAGGTGCTGGACCAATTTCTGTGGTAACTGACGACCCGCGGCAAAAATGGGTGTGGCTACAACCTGCGGTGCCGCGGTGAAAAAATGGGCGTGGTCATGACCGGATGAGGGCGGGGCTAACTGTAATTTAAAGTGAACCCAGGGTGAGAGTGATATGGTGGCTGCCATATTTATTTCCTTTTAAACAATTCTAGTTGCCTGCATGCTTGTTCAGGGTCTAAGGTTGAAAGAATTAGAGGCAAAGGACCAGCACGGCAGCCAGGCAGCTGGTATTGCTTAAAAGGAGATAAATATGGCAGCCTCAATATTATTCTCACCTCGGGTTCCCTTTAAAAGTGCAACGCAAAAACAGAGGGCCCAAGTTTTGGTGACCCTTTCCCCAGAAAATTCACATGATTGTGCAGGTTTTCTCAAGAAAATACACGTAATGTGAGTAGATTTGAACTAAAAACACGTTCAATAACCCCAATATGCACAACCGTTATCAGATATGACCCCAATATGCACAACCGTTATCAGATATGACCCCAACAGGGCTGTGGAGTCGGTACAAAAATCTTCTGACTCCGACTCCAACTCCGATTCCTCAGTTTATGAAATCACGACTCCGACTCCGGGTACCCAAAATGGCTCCGACTCCTCGACTCCGACTCCTTGGTCTAATACTTAACAGGGATGTGGATTTTGTACAAAAATCAGCCGACTCCGACTACCGACTCCGACTCCTCAGTTTATGAAATCAACGACTCCGACTCCAACTCCGACTCCGGGCGCCCAAAATTGCCCCGACTCCGACTCCTCGACTCCGACTCCAACTCCACAGCCCTGGACCCCAATATGCACAACCGTTATCAGATATGACCCCAATATGCACAAACGTTATCAGATATGACCCCAATATGCACAACCGTTATCAGATATGACCCCAATATGCACAATCGTTATCAGATATGACCCCAAAATGCACAACCGTTATCAGATATTACCCCAATATGCACAACCGTTATCAGATATGACCCCAATATGCACAATCGTTATCAGATATGACCCAAATGTGTACAATCCTCAGCAGATCTGACCACAATATGCACAATGCTCAGCAGATCTGACCCCAATATGCACAATGCTCAGCAGATCTGACCCCAATATGCATAATGCTCAGCAGATCTGACCCCAATATGCACAATGCTCAGCAGTTCTGACCCCAATATGCACAATGCTCAGCAGTTCTGACCCCAATATGCACAATGCTCAGCAGTTCTGACCCCAATATGCACAATGCTCAGCAGTTCTGACCCCAATATGCACAATGCTCAGCAGTTCTGACCCCAATATGCACAATGCTCAGCAGTTCTGACCCCAATATGCACAATGCTCAGCAGTTCTGACCCCAATATGCACAATGCTCAGCAGTTCTGACCCCAATCAGCAGCACCGCCTGAAAAAGAAAAGAAAAACCCATTTACTCACCTACAGTCAGAAGACCTCCTGTCCCGACCTTCTCCTCTCCCGTCCCGACCTCCTTGTGGCGCGCAGCTCCCACGATCCTCTTCCTTCACGTGACTTCCTGCCTGCAGCCTGCATTACCCGGCGAGCAGGGCTATGGGAAAATGGCCGCCCGAAGCCCTGCACTGCATACTCCAAGTCTGCAGAGCAGGGCTTCGGACGGCCATCTTACCGTAGCCCTGCTCTGCTGCTTCGGGCTGCCGCTGTGAACTGACTCGGCGTCTCTTAGACGCCTGAAGTCAGGTCACGCCAGGGGGTGCTTTGGGGGTGCTTGGACAAATTTAGGGGGTGCTTGAGCACCCCCAAGCACCCCCCCTGGCGCCGCCACTGAGCCCAATCAATATATACCTGACGGTGATCATTTACCACCCTTACACACTTCTTTGCAACCATGGCAACAGTAATTTGAAGTACAGACTATCCAAGAATTCCAGTATATACCCTTTAAGGTAAAAATATTGGAGAAGTATGTCCCAATAATGCAAAATGGCCCTTATATAAAAAAGTATGACATTTTATTTAACAGTCAAAGTGAAAAGCAAAAAACAAAAAAAAATGATAAAGATAAAAAGATGAGGGATGGCCACCCCGGGCACACACAGAACTACCACACTCACACCAACACAACAAATTTGCAATAAGTTGTCAACTAATAGCTACACCTAAAAACAGGGCCAGTTCTCTCATGAAGCAAGGTGAAACATTTGCCTCAGGCGTAGAGATTTCAGGGGCAGCATTTTTGTACTGTGTGTACCTTCCTGAGGAGCAAAGGAGTGGCTGAGGGTGAGCAGTTTGTTTGTCACAGACTCACAGCCAGCCAGTGTGCTATTGTGTTGAGCTGCAGCATGTCATGTGAGAACATTAAATGAAGCAGATTAAATTGTTGGGTACTGTGTGCGATCATTCCTAATCGGGGGGGGGGGGGGGGGAGGGTTTCAGGGTTAGCGCACACCCAGAGGTTTGTCTCAGGCAGCAAAAAGTCTAGAACTGGCCCTGCCTGAAAACTTCTATAATCATCTCTTTAACCACTTCAGGACTCAGCCTTTACCCCCCCTTAAGGACCAGCGCTAATTACTAAGATCTGTGCTGGGTGGGCTCTACAGCCCCCAGCACAGATCAAATAACAGGCAGAGTGACCAGATCGCCCCCCGTTTTTCTCCACTAGGGGGATCATGTGCTGGGGGGGTCTGATCGCTCCTGCATGCGTGTGGGTGGCGGGGGGGGGGGGGCACCTCAAAGCCCCCTCCGCCGCAGGATTCCCCCTCTCCCTCTTCTCCCTCCCTGTCCCGGAGATCGGAGGCTGCACAGGAACGGATCTGTCCTGTGCAGCCTCTAACAGGCTCCTGCCTGTCATGTGACAGCGATCCCCAGCCGCTGATTGGCCAGGGATCGCTGATCTAGTACAACGCTGCTACTGTTAGCAGCGTTGTAAAAATGTAAACAAAGCGGATTATTTCCGCTTGTGTTTACATTTAGCCTGCGAGTTGCGATCGGCGGCCCGCAGGCTATTCACGGAGCCCCCCGCCGTGAATTGACAGGAAGCGGCTGTTTCCTGATTAATTAGCCTGCAGCTGGCGACGCAGATGTGCGTCGCTGGTCCTGCAGCTGCCACTTTGCCGACGCGCGTTATGAGTGCGCGGTCGGCAAGTGGTTAAAGCACTCAGGGATTGTCTGATGTGTACAGATGCACAAAAGTCTGATGCAAGAACATACACATTAATCAATAGTAGGAGAATCCAGGAATGATATACACGCGTGCATCAAAAAAGGGCGCCTGGAAAAAAGGGCGCGGGATATAGCCAAAATTATAAGTTGTAATGTAAAACAATATTTTTCGTTTATAGCTTGTAAATTAAAATGTAGTGCTAAATAGGTTGAATAAATTAAATTAAATTAAATTAAATTAAATGGCAAAATACCGTCTATGACAACAAACGAATTCTGAAATGAATCATCAAATTGCGTCTATAACAAAAAACTATATATATTGTTAACACGATCCCTGCAACCGCTATTTCTCGGGCGCCCAATAGCCGATATTTTGCATTGCACTCTATGGCGGCGTTCTTTTTGTCCACTATCCATATACGCCCTTTCTTACTGCTTCCGATATACACTGGATGTAGCAGTTCATATTAGTAATATATAGCATGCAATGATAGGATGCAGTGGAATTCCTCAATGTACAGACTCCATAGATATGAAGATAAAGCTATGACAGTAGCACTAACTGAAACTACGGGCAGAGCCAAAGCACATGCATATCGGGCCCAGTTCAATGAGCAGCATGAAGAAGCATAGTTATGCCATTCAGAATACAATGCAAACCAGACATAAGCGAAACAGTTCAGGCAGTAGTAAGCTCTACTTAACATACCTATTGTCACAGGAGCCCTGGTGGCTGACCGCAATTAGCCTTCTAAACGGTGCCAGCGCACAGATCGTGCGAACTCTGGTCGCAGTCAATGCGCAGGAACCGTTAAGAATTAGCCGCAGACAACTCAGAAGGGAGCCTGTGAGACACGGGTGATTACAACTTCACCCACTGGTTCAGAGTAAACTGCCACCACCGCGGTTACCATGGGACCGTGGAGCCCACTAACTGACTGACTAGTCCTGCGAATAAAACGGTTAAACACACGGTATTCTGTCTAGCCAACAACAAACAAACAGTAGCGTATCTTCAGAGACCCGGGATCAGTTCTGCGTGTGCTGATAAGCAGGGTAGCGGACAGTGAATGACTTGGAGAAAGTCGTTTATTCACGCAATATAAATAATTTATACAGACAATTATTAAAATCACAATTGTTAAGACAGTAATAGCCAGTATGAAATAAAGAGGGAGAAAATACTTATGGTTTGTGGAAATATGTCCTTCTGTGGGAAAATCATCAAGTTCAAGCAAAACGGTTTCAAGTTCTTAGAGTTCTTTGTTTCAGAGTAAAGTTCAGCAAGATTTAGAATCCAAACAAAATGGAGGATGTCCTTTGTTTCAGCTCTGGCAAGATGGCCACCACTTGTTCCTCATAGTGGCCGTGTGTCATGAAGATGGTAAAGGGAGGAATTCGATGCCCGCCTGCTGGCCAGGTGCTTTTGATGAAGCTGGTTTGAGGGTGTGGCAATGCCGGCCCCTTTGAGTCACCCACCAATGACAGTTCATTCCCTCTGTGAGATTTTAGGGCTAAACTTATGAAATGCTGTAACTCCTGAACCATACATGTTATATTTAGGGGGGTAGCAGCTTCAGACTTGTTGGAAAATACAGATTAATATGACATCAGACACGGCTGAGCAAGCGGGTCAGGCTCCTGAGAAGATTCATATCTCAATAACCGGACGGTCTATCCCAACGAATTTCATATCAGCACGATGGCCAGATTTTACCGAACAAGACGATATGAATTTTATAGCTGTGCGACATACGGTTTTCATATGCTGACAGGAAATCATACCACCCATGCTTTTCTTATGGCCCTTGCTCGGTGCCGGATCGTCTGGCTTTCTATGGCCCCCCCTGTGGAGCCAGCTTCCTGGTCCTTTTCATGGGGACATCTGCTGTAGGGGGAATGAGCATTCATGAGGGGTGAGGGGACTGCTTTGGCTCACAGGGGAACAGATCTCTGGATTTAAAACAACACAAAAATGTCATTTTCGGATCGCTTGCATGACTACACAGATCCGACAGGGAGCGATCAGGAAAGCGACTGTGAATTCTCTAGATTCACCTGCGTTTCTCACGGCTATTCCGTGACACCTCCCTTTCCTGACGCTGTGTAGGGGGTGGTCAGCAAGACATCCGCCGTAGCAGCTATTGGCGCTGTTGGGTCTAGTTCCCCCTGACACCGGGACAGCCCATCGGCGTTTTGGTGTCGGCTGCCTGCTTTGTGTTGGATCGTAAAGTCGTACTGTTGCAATGACAGGCTCCACCGTAGGAGCTTGCCATTGGTCCCAGCAGTACGGTTTAGCCAACTGAGGGGGTTATGGTCGGTAATGATCGTGAAGGAGCGGCCGTACAGATACGATTGTAGTTTCTGTAGGGCCCACACGATCGCTAGGCACTCCTTTTCAGTTGTGGAGTAGGCTACCTCTCGGGGCAGGAGCTTCCGGCTCAGGTAGAGGGTAGGGTGTTCATCTCCCTCTCCGTCCACCTGGCTGAGGACTGCGCCGAGACCGTAGTCAGAGGCATCGGTTTGCACAACAAACCGACGACTGAAATCCGGGGCTTGAAGCACAGGGGCACTCGCGAGTGCCTGCTTCAATGCTTGGAAGGCGTTCTCGCAAGCGGGGGTCCAGCTAACAACTTTGGGGTGTTTCTTGCTAGTGGCATCGGTCAGGGGCTTCGCCAGGGTACTATAGGCTGGAACAAATTTCCTATAGTAGCCGGCGGTCCCCAGGAATGCCTGGACCTGCTTTTTCGTGATAGGCCGAGGCCATGCCAGGATGGCGTCAACCTTTCCCGTGTCAGGTTTCAGGGTGTTACCCCCCACCCGGTGACCTAAGTACTGCACCTCGGTCATACCAATCTGACATTTACTCGGCTTAACTGTCAGATTGGCTGCGGCCAGCCTCTCTAGTACCTGGGACAGGTGTTTGAGGTGTTCCTCCCAGGTGGGGCTGAACACCGCAATGTCATCCAAGTACGCTACAGCGAACCCTTGCAGTCCCTCCAGCAGGTCGTTTACGGCCCGCTGAAACGTGGCAGGAGCGTTCTTCATCCCAAAGGGCATCATCGTGAACTCGAAGAGGCCGAAAGGGGTGATGAAGGCCGACTTCTGCCTCGCGTCAGGTGCAAGTGGTATCTGCCAGTACCCCCTGCTCAGATCCATGATTGATAGGTACCTGGCGGACGCCAGCGTATCCAACAACTCATCGATGCGAGGCATGGGGTAGGCGTCTGTAGTGGTGATGGCGTTCAACTTCCTGTAGTCCACGCAGAACCAAGTTGTCTGGTCCTTCTTGGGGACCAGGACAACAGGGGCTGCCCAGGCACTACAGGACTTTTGAACCACCCCTAGCTCCAGCATCTTCCTCACCTCTTTCTGCATGTCCGCTTGCACCTCAGGGGAGACGCGGTAAGCGGATTGCCTGATGGGGGGATGGGTGCCCGTATCTACCCTATGCACTGCCAGACTGGTCCGCCCCGGGACACCGGAGAAGGTGTGCTGGTACGGACCCAGCACCTCCTGCAACTGCTCTTGCTGGGACGAGGATAGTTGTGGGTTGACGCTTAGGTCGCTGTCCACATCTCGTATGTCAGCCAGCAGGTCTACCAGGGGGTCTGCCTCTCCCTGCTCTAACCGGCTGCACACTGGCAGCACATACTTGGTCCTGTCATGGTGGGCCTTCAGCATGTTGACATGGAAGCTTTTCTGTTTCCTGCCTCCCATGTTCACCAGGTATGTCAGAGGGTTTAACCGTTGCACTATAGTGTAGGGTCCCTCCCAGGCCGCTTGCAGCTTGTTCTGCCTCACTGGAAGAAGGGCATACACTTTGTCACCTACTTCAAATGACCTCTCTCCAGCAGTGCGGTCATACCAGAGTTTTTGTTTGGCCTGAGCCTGGGCCATGTTTTCCGTTACCATTTCTGCGAGGGACTCCATCTTGTCCCTGAACCTGAGAACGTAATCAACTACAGAGACATCTGTGGGGTCCCCCTTGCCCTCCCACGTCTCCCGCATCAATTGTAGGGGTCCTCGGACATTCCTACCATACAGGAGCTCGAACAGGGAGAACCCGGTAGATTCCTGCGGCACCTCCCTGTATGCAAACAACAGATGAGGCAGGTATCGTTCCCAGTCCCCACCTTGCGACTCAACAAACGTGGTCAGCATTTGCTTCAGCGACCCGTTGAACCTTTCACACAGTCCATTGGTCTGCGGGTGGTAGGGACTGGAGACAATGTGCGTCATCTGTATCTTTTTGCACAGGGCCTCCATGAGTCCGGACATAAACTGGGTTCCCTGATCAGAGAGCATCTCCGCAGGGAACCCGACTCGGGAGAAAATGTTAAGTAGCGCGTCGGCTACCTTGTCCGCCCTCAGGGAGGAAAGTGCCATGGCCTCAGGATAGCGGGTGGCGTAATCCACCACCGTCAGGATGTACCTTTTGCCACTGCTGCTGGGAGTGGGCAACGGTCCAATTATGTCGACTGCCACTCTGTGAAAGGGCTCACCTATGATTGGCAGTGGACACAAGGGAGCTTTGCGGGGATTCCCAGCCCTTTTTACCTTTTGGCAAATGGTACATGAGCGGCAGTAGTTCGTCACATCTATCCGCATTTGAGGCCAGTAGAAATGTCCCCGGATACGATCAAGGGTCCTGTGGATCCCCAAGTGCCCGGCCAGGGGAATGTCATGTGCGGACTTTAGCACATGCCCCCGGAAGGCACTAGGTACCACAAGCAACTTGGTACCCATCCCCATTTCACCTTCGGTGGGGTGTACAGGCTCACTGTACAACTTCCCACCTTCCCAGTATACCTTGAACGTAGCCTCGTCTGTGAGGGGCTCAGAAGCCTGTTTTCTGAGGGCCTCGAGGTTAGGGTCAGTCTGGAGTGCTTGCACAAATGCAGCACTCTCACTCTCAGCCAGCTGGCCCGTGGCGTATGAGGTTAGTGGCTGAAGGGTACCATCCCTGGGGTCAGAGGAGGGGGAGGAGGCCGGAACCTCCTCCACCTGTTCTGAGCTCAGGTTCTGAGCAGTATGGCTGCGTGTTACCGCTAGCACAGGTATCCCTTCAGAATGGCACATATTGGCATTACCTACATCATTGTCACAAGCATTAATAACAGTAACAGGAACATTTTCATCACAGACAGTTTGTACATCAGACACAGGTACCCGTGAACTGGGCACGTTCAACCCACCTCCCCCCTGTTCTTGCCCCTGGGTGCAAAGTACCTGGGTGTGGGCAGAGAGTCCTTCTCTGTCCTGGCATTCCACAGGGCTTGGTGCAGGTTCATAGTACGACACCAGCGTGCCCAAGTCAGTCCCCAGCAAAACAGGGACCGGCAATTGGTCCAGGACCCCAACAACCTTCTCGTGGACCCCCACCCCCCAGTCGATGGACCCCCCGAGCTTGGGGAATGTGAGAAAGAGTGCCCCCCACTCCAGTGAGGGTGAGGTACTGGTCAGGAATGATGGCCTCTGCGGGGACAAGGTGTGCACGCACCAGAGTGACATCTGCTCCGGTGTCACGGAAACCCGTGACAAGCTGGTCATTCACAGTAACCAGCTGGTGATTGCTTGTGATGGGGTAGTTCCCTGCACCCTTGGCAAACATCAGGTTGGATGCGGCTCCTGGTTGGGGTACACTGGCGGTTGGTGTCTGCCGCGGGCGAGGTGCGGGTGGCCCAGGTGCTGGGGTGGTCTGCCTCCGCTCCGGACAGGTGAACTTCATGTGTCCCGTCTTGTGGCAGTAGTGACAGGTGACCTCTCCAGAGGCTGCAGACCTGGGTGCAGAAGCTGTGCTGGGTGGCCTCTGTGGCTGACGGCTCACAGGGGCAGGGGAGTCTGCCGAGGTATTGGGCTGACCTCCTCTCCAGCTGGATGGGACAGTTCTGCGTGTATCAGCCACCCGGGTAGTTGCAAAAGTCTCAGCAAGGTCTGCAGCGACAGTTGCTGAAGCCGGCCTGCGTTCTAGCACAAACTGGCGTACATCAGCAGGGCAAATGTTCAGAAATTGTTCCAGGACTATCAAGTCCTCCAGGACATCATAAGACCCTTTGGTGAGGCCTAGAGTCCACTGGCGGAGTGTGGTGAGCAAGCTGCTGACCACATCTCGGTACGAATCAGAAGACTTTTTCTGCCAGGCCCTGAACTTTTTCCGATAGGCTTCTGGCGTCAGCTGGTACTTAGTAATGATAGCGTCTTTTATAGCAGCATAATCATTATCCTTCTCCGCAGGCAATTCTGCGAAGGCATCAAGCGCTTTGTAGCGCAGCAAAGGTGTCAGATGTCTGGCCCACTGGTCTTGGGACAGACGATACTGACGGCATGCTTTTTCAAAAGACCGCAAAAACAAGTCAATGTCTGTGTCTTTCTCAATATTAGCAAATTTAAATTTTGCACTTACGGGTGCTGCAGCTCCTTCAGCAGGGAGGCTGGGCGGTGAGCTCCGGCTGGCCTGTTGCACTTTTGCCATGTTTAGCTCATGCTGTCGTTGGCGCTCCCGTTCTCGCTCAGCGGCATCCCTCTCCGCGTGGCGTTCAGCAGCAGCAGCTTTGCGTTCCGCAGATTGGCGCTCCCGTTCCTCTCGTGCTTCCATGTACTGCATGTACTTCTCCAGGTCAGTGTCCATCAGCTTTTGTAATGCCTGCTGCATTAGCGGATCAGTACAAACGGACAGTCCAGTACTGGCCGGTTCCAGGCGAGTACTTTCAGAAACTCTGGGATTGGGGTCCATACTGACAGTCTCTGGCGTAACTGTTGCAACAGGGCCCGCAGGATGCTCAACCTCTGTACGCCTAGGATCTTCAGCCTCTGGTTCCCCTCGATTGTCAGATAGGCTGGTATCCACCTCAGCGGACACTCCCGGCTCCCGCAGTTGCTGGGTATCCCATCTGGACAAGTCTGCTATCAGGTCCTGTTGTTTCCTGCGGCCGACGTCAATGCCTCTCGCTTGGCAAAGATTTTGCAGGTCCGACAGGCACATGTTCTGGTAATTCCCGGACATTTCCATGCCAAATAAAATAAAACTTTTGGGGAGGGGTACTGGCTACACAGTCTCTCTGTATATATAAAAAATATATTGCCTTCCAGCTACACCAACGAATTAGTTCGTTTCTTGATAGCGCTAGCGCTATCTTAGATACTTTCAGCACAACACAGGTCCCAACAGCTGCCTAACACTGTCACAGGAGCCCTGGTGGCTGACCGCAATTAGCCTTCTAAACGGTGCCAGCGCACAGATCGTGCGAACTCTGGTCGCAGTCAATGCGCAGGAACCGTTAAGAATTAGCCGCAGACAACTCAGAAGGGAGCCTGTGAGACACGGGTGATTACAACTTCACCCACTGGTTCAGAGTAAACTGCCACCACCACGGTTACCATGGGACCGTGGAGCCCACTAACTGACTGACTAGTCCTGCGAATAAAACGGTTAAACACACGGTATTCTGTCTAGCCAACAACAAACAAACAGTAGCGTATCTTCAGAGACCCGGGATCAGTTCTGCGTGTGCTGATAAGCAGGGTAGCGGACAGTGAATGACTTGGAGAAAGTCGTTTATTCACGCAATATAAATAATTAATATATACAGACAATTATTAAAATCACAATTATTAAGACAGTAATAGCCAGTATGAAATAAAGAGGGAGAAAATACTTATGGTTTGTGGAAATATGTCCTTCTGTGGGAAAATCATCAAGTTCAAGCAAAACGGTTTCAAGTTCTTAGAGTTCTTTGTTTCAGAGTAAAGTTCAGCAAGATTTAGAATCCAAACAAAATGGAGGATGTCCTTTGTTTCAGCTCTGGCAAGATGGCCACCACTTGTTCCTCATAGTGGCCGTGTGTCATGAAGATGGTAAAGGGAGGAATTCGATGCCCGCCTGCTGGCCAGGTGCTTTTGATGAAGCTGGTTTAAGGGGGTGGCAATGCCGGCCCCTTTGAGTCACCCACCAATGACAGTTCATTCCCTCTGTGAGATTTTAGGGCTAAACTTATGAAATGCTGTAACTCCTGAACCATACATGTTATATTTAGGGGGGTAGCAGCTTCAGACTTGTTGGAAAATACAGATTAATATGACATCAGACACGGCTAAGCTAGCGGGTCAGGCTCCTGAGAAGATTCATATCTCGATAACCGGACGGTCTATCCCAACGAATTTCATATCAGCACGATGGCCAGATTTTACCGAACAAGACAATATGAATTTTATAGCTGTGCGACATACGGTTTTCATATGCTGACAGGAAATCATACCACCCATGCTTTTCTTATGGCCCTTGCTCGGTGCCGGATCGTCTGGCTTTCTATGGCCCCCCCTGTGGAGCCAGCTTCCTGGTCCTTTTCATGGGGACATCTGCTGTAGGGGGAATGAGCATTCATGAGGGGTGAGGGGACTGCTTTGGCTCACAGGGGAACAGATCTCTGGATTTAAAACAACACAAAAATGTCATTTTCGGATCGCTTGCATGACTACACAGATCCGACAGGGAGCGATCAGGAAAGCGACTGTGAATTCTCTAGATTCACCTGCGTTTCTCACGGCTATTCCGTGACACCTATCTTCAATGTGTATGGCTCTCTATGCCCATTCAGGATACAAACACTTGCTTCTGTAACATACAGTGGTCTTCTCATGCATCGCTCAGCATTCAAGAATAGCAGTGCCATGCCATGTGCAGATAGCAATGATTTGGTCCGTCAGTGTGTGTAGCGTGGGCAGTGCTACTGGGCTGGTCATTCCAACAGCAACAATGGTGCCACGCTGGAGTACTACAACATGTTTTGCCAGCTTCTGACTTCTTCAGAGGGCGTGGTACACAGGAATTTCCTATGTTGCTGCAAAAGCCCTTACTCCTCTATTTGCCCACCACAAGATTTTAGCTTAGCTTGGCTGTATTCCTCTTTTGAATTGCGCATGTCATTCTTAATTTAAGGTAATTTACTGGTAAACTGTACTAGACCCAGTTGTTTAGAAATTTGTTTTCTTCTCCATTATATAAGAATTTGTAAATACTCTTATTTTCCTACCCCTAAAAGAATGAAGAAAAAAAAACATAATTACTTTTAGTTATCTATACCTGGGAAAGCACATGGTGGTTTATTTTTAAAACAGCAGGAAAACTAAAGAAATTGGCGTTTCACAGACTGAACTAACCTCATCATGAAGCCGATTCACAAAATCGTATAATATTAGTGATGTTTTTATCTTAGCTCATGAAGTATACAGTATCTCTCCTTGTTGTTTTTGCTAATTTATTATCTGTTTGAACTTTTGTAAAGTTGTTGAGTGCAGGCAGCCGACAACAATTTTACCAATAGTAACCCCAGGTGAGTAGCATGGATTTCACAAATAGCACTACATGCGTAACCTAAGTAACATCTGTGTTGCTAGAAATGTATGCTAGCTGTTCGTGGGTAGGATGTGTGTTCTATTTTAGTATTTTAAAATACAAATAAAAAATGATCTAATAAAAAGAGAGGTAATTGCTTACCTCTCCAGATCTAGACACCAGTTCAACTGGAAAAAAAGTTTTTATTCAAAAACAATCTGACTACACGTTTCACGGGTCATAGCCAGCTTCCTCAGGTCAATACAAAATGCCTTGATAGCATAGGGGATAGAGTGTAGACGCCTCTAATACCTCTAATATTAGAGGCAGCTACACTGCCTCTAGTATTAAAAGACAAAGACAAACATTTATATTGCGCTTTTCTTCTGGCAGACTCAAAGCCCCAGAGCTGCAGCCACTTGGACGCGCTCTATAGGCATTAGTAGTGTTAGGGAGACTTGCCTAAGGTCTCCTGCTGAAAAGGTGCTGGCTTACTGAATAGGCAGAGCCGAGATTTGAACCCTGGTCTCCTGTGTCAGAGGCAGAGTCCTTAACCAGTACACTATCCAACCACCACAAAGGTGTAGAGGTGCCTACACTATCCCCTATGCTATCATTTTGTGTTGACCTGAGGAAGCGGGTCGTGAAACACATTTTCAGATTGCTTTTTAAATACAAACTTTTTTTTTCCCAGTTAAACTGGTGTCTATATCTTCTGGAGAGGTAAGCAATTACCTTTTTTTTTAATCATTTTTTTGTATCATACAAAATCATTTGTAATACAATCATTTGTATTTTATAATTCTTAAAGGGGTTCTGTGGTAGTCAAAAGTAAAACAAGCTGACACTTACCTGGGGCTTCTATCAGCCCCCTGCAGTGGTGATGTCCCGCGCCGTCCTCCTCTGATCACCCGTTCCCCGCCGCCGGCACCGGGCATTATTCGTCTGGCATATCCGAATAATGCGCGCTCCCGTTCGCGTCATTGGAAGCTTACTGTGCAGCCGCAGTACAAAGTTTTCTTGTACTGCGCCTACGCAATAAGCTCTGATGATGCGCAGCAGCAGTGTAATCACTTGCATGATTACACGGGGACCGGCGGCGGGGAACGGCGCATCGGGAGAGGACGGCGCGGGACATTACCGCTGCAGGGGGCTGATAGAAGCCCCAGGTAAGTGTCAGCTTGTTTTACTTTTTTTAGTAACACAGAACGCCTTTAAATAGAACGCACATTGGGGGCCTCCATCCTACCCCCTACCAATCAGACCTCCTTTGGAGGTAATAGATTTTCAGTTTTTCTGGAAAGTCTATCGTACTACAGGAGAGTGACCATCCAGTATCCAGCAGGACCTGGAGTACCAAGCAGGGATAGTTAATTCCCTGCAGGCCTATACGGTGGTTGCAGGAACTGCAACCCACCTTTGTGAGTACATATCTATATAATTTTATCCTTCCTGTACCTGACGATACTGCACCATTGGGCTCCCCACTTCTCACCTAGGTATTATTGGTCTTTACAATAATCACCAAAGAAAAACATCCTATAGGCTAGCTGTTCGGCATTCACAGATATCTATCCCAGCAGCCCGAGAGATGCAGAAGATGCTGAGGCTTCCTCCAGGAGTTTTAATTTATGATCTGCAGCCCCCTTCATCTCTGGCATTAATGAGACAAACTTTCTGAGTTCCAGACTAAATGGAGGCAGCTGCAGATCATAAATTAAAACTCACAGAAGAAGCCTCGGAAGCCTTCAGCATCTCTTGGGCTGCCTGCAAGGATATGTAAAAAAATACGTGCCCCACAATGCACAGCAACTGATTCTCTCCATAGGATTTATAAAGGTATTGTGAATCAAAGAGTTAGAAGTAATCATGCTTTATTTACAGTGTAAAATGTATTTTATATATTTTAACGTCTCCTTTTTCATTTTAGTATAAGTTTTACTTAGAGTTTCATCCCGCTTTAACTGCTATCTAGAAATAAAGATTGCTTGGAATACAGATATTCCCAAATCTCCAGAAAAGAGAAACATGCTGATTCAGGCCAGTTGCCTCAGTGGCACTTGTGCACAGAATTCAAGCCACAGCCTTGTGCAGGGGTCTTTTTTGTTTTCCTTTAACCACTTGAGGACCCACCCTTTACCCCCCCTTAAGGACCAGCGCTGTTTGTTTGGATCTGTGCTGGGTGGGCTCTGCAGCCCCCAGCACAGATCCGCGGCCACACAGAGCGATCAGATCGCCCCCCTTTTTTTCCCCCTATGGGAATGATGTGCAGGGGGGGTCTGATCGCTCCTACCTGCAGGCATGTTGCGGGGGGGGCACCTCAAAGCCCCCCTCCGCGGCGACATTCTCCCCCCTCCCTCTCCTACCTGCTCCCCCGGGAGATCTGGGCTGCACAGGACGCTATCCGTCCTGTGCAGCCAGTGACAGGACGTCCCCTGTCACATGGCGGCGATCCCCGGCCGCTGATTGGCCGGGGATCGCCGATCTGCCTTACGGCGCTGCTGCGCAGCAGCGCCGTACAAATGTAAACAAAGCGGATTATTTCCGCTTGTGTTTACATTTAGCCTGCGAGCCGCCATCGGCGGCCCGCAGGCTATTCACGGAGCCCCCGGCCGTGAATTGACAGGAAGCAGCCGCTCGCACGAGCGGCTGCTTCCTGATTAATCAGCCTGCAGCTGGCGACGCAGTACTGCGTCGCTGGTCCTGCAGCTGCCACTTTGCCGACGCACGGTATAAGCGTGCGGTCGGCAAGTGGTTAACATCATTATTGTTTAGTTTTGCGCTGACATAGCACTGACATCTTCCACAATTGAAACCTAGTCTTCTCACTAACTGTCCCTCAGAGGGGTACACAATCTAACCCAGGCATGGGCAAACTCGGCCCTCCAGCTGTTACGGAACTACAAGTCCCACAATGCATTGCAGGAGTCTGACAGCCACAGTCATGACTCATAAAGGCAAATGCATTGTGGGACTTGTAATTCCGTAACAGCTGGAGGGTCGAGTTTGCCCACGCCTGATCTAACCCCTACCATCATCAGATGTTCATTATAGTTTAGGGCAAATTAACTTACCTGTATGTCTTTAAGATGTGGGAGGAACCATAGTGCCTGGAGAAAACCCACTCCGACAGAAAGAACATACAAATTCTGTGCAGATAGTGCCTTGGCTGGGATTCCAACCAGGGACCCAAAGTTGCAAGTCAAATTTGCAGCCTAAAATATACTTACTTTTATATGTATTAAATACATTTACTTTTTTTGTAATTTGTTTTGAACAGTTTCATTGTCTCCAGTAAAACAATTTACTCCATAAATCTTATGCTATGCTTAGATTACCCCGAAAATCGTGCCTTTACTTCTTTCTCTTAAACACAGGTGATTGTGCAGCAAAAAAAGAAAGCCATTGTTTCAGAAGGATGGGAAAGGGGGGGGGGGAGGGTAAGGGGGTTGATGGGTGTCTTTTAAGAAGGGAATTCTATTATTTGCAAACTTTTGTCACATCACTGTGAGAAAGCACGGAGGAGCCACCGCCATGAGCCAGCGGCGGGCGGCTCCTCCCGCATACAGCAGCCTCACACACGGGGAGGCAGCCGCCTCCTCCCAGCATGGGGCGGCTGTTCCCGTGCAGAGGCATGCGGAGCGCGGAGAAACCGCCGCGTTAGACGCGGCGGTTGGCCCGCATGCCTCCGCTGTGGAGGCACAGAGCAGGGCTGCTGTGGCTGGGACATGTAGTCCCTCTGGAGTTAGAGTGACGCGCGCGCCCGCACTCAGGCAGAACATAAATGCCAGCCAGAGATAGTCAGCTGACCAGGTTGGTCAGCTGACCCTGGCTTCCCTCCTGATTGGTCCAGCACTTAGGGAAGGGCTGAAGAGGCCTCCATGTATATATATGGCCAGCTGTTCATTTGTTCCTTGTCTGGCGTTGCGTTCACATACGTGGGAGCACCCAGATCCGTTAGTCAGATCCGTTAGTGTGCCGGGACCAGCTGGAGCTGTAATCCTACACTAAGCTAGATTCCGTTGATAGCTTAAAGTACTAGTTTGATTGTGATATTTGTTATGACTTCTTGCCTGCCTTGACTACTCTTCTGTACTCTGATCTTGTACCTCGTTATTTCTGATTCTCCGTTACCGAACCCCAGCTCGCTCCTAGACTCTGTTTCTGCCTCCTGATTTTGTACCCCGATATATCTGATACCCCGTTGCCGAACCCTGCCTGTACTCTGACTCCGCCTTTTGTCTGCTGATCTTGTACCTTATCTGTCTGTGTGGTTACGACTCGGCTTGCCCGACCCCGAGAACCGACCTCACGATTGGAGGCGGTTCCCTGTCCCGTCAGTGACACTTACGCCTGAGTGTCACTTTCGGACTTTCCTCCTCACTGTTAGTCTGACTCCTCCCGTCTTGGAGAGCTCAGGCCTGTGGAAGGAATCTGTGCAGTTCTCCTTGCTGCACTGAGGCTAGTCCTCTGTATTACTGTTGCACCAATCACTACACTCTACTCAGGTGACCAGAGGTTAGCTAGTATATTGGATTATCGGTGATACTGCAGATCACATATAATCTGATATACGTCTGTATTCCCTGTGATACTGCAGTTCACCGGTAATCAGACCTCTCTGTGCTTCACCGAGCGTTACAGAACGCCAGACCACAAAACTATGGAATCACGCACTGATCCTCTGACTGTGCTTGCCACTTCGGTGGATAACATCCATCAAGCTTTGGGCCAGCACAAAGCCTTAATTGATGCCCTTTCAGGCTCTGTGAAAACCCTCCAGACGTCAGTTGATTCAGTGCGATCCTCTCCTAGTGATGATATACGTATACCTGTACCCGAGAAATTTTCCGGCCACAAGTCTGACTTCCGGAATTTCAGGAGTAGAGTGCTATCATATTTTGAATTGAGACCCCGATCTTCGGGGACTGAGACCCAACGGGTCATCTTCATTAAGACCTTGTTGACTGGTGACTCCCAGTCCTGGGCATATAACCTACCTCCTACTGATACTGCTTTGACCTCAGTGGAGGAATTCTTTAAGGCTATGGCTGTGATTTATGACGACCCTGACCTTGCTGCGTCTTCGGAGCGGAAGCTCAAACTTTTGCGGCAAGGCAGAGGATCGGTCGAGGACTATGCGGCGGAATTCCGCAGGTGGTCAGTCACAGCTAGATTTGGCAACTTTGCACTAATGGACTACTTTTTGTCTGGGTTGTCGGAGGAGGTCTCTGATCTTATGTTAACCGTACCCGAGCCCAAGACGATTGATGAGGCCATAACATCGGCCATCCGAGTTGATCGCAGGTTGCGCCATCAGAGGCAGGCTAGGGGCAGTCACCGTGTCAGGGTGACATCGTATGCAGCACCATCCGCTACACCCCTAGTAACACCTTCTCCGCCTGTCTCACCCTCCCCGGCCTTGCCGCCGCCCGAACCTATGCAGATTGGTCGGTCGAGACTGACCCAGGTGGAGCGAAGGCGGAGAATGACAGAGCAGCTGTGCCTGTATTGTGCAGCAGCAGGGCATAGAGTTCGAAACTGCCCTAACAGGTCGGGAAACGAGTTTGCCTAGGAGTAGTGGGGGGTGACACCCTGGGCGCACAAATTCCACCCCTTAAAGAAAAGAAATTACTGCTCCCTTGTACTGTTACATGGGAGGATAAATCTGTATCCACTGAAGCCTTTATTGACTCAGGCTCAGCGGCTAATTTTATGAATTTTGATTTTGCTCAGGAGTTGGGCCTTCCACTCACTCCTGTGAGACCCCCCGTTCAGGTTACGGCAGTGGACGATTCCCCTTTGCAACGGAATCATGTCCTGTCACAGACTCCGATGGTGGGACTCACCATAGGGGTATTGCATGGGGAGGAGTTACAATTTTTCGTTTTACACATGTCAACCTCCACTATTATCTTAGGTATGCCGTGGTTGCAAGTCCATTCACCGCACATAGACTGGGCCACAGGCCAGTTAACCTCCTGGTCTCCCCATTGTTTTCAACAGTGTTTGGGGAGATTAACATTGGGACAGACCAGAGTTCAGGTGGAAGGTGTACCAGATCAGTATACTGAATATTCTGATGTTTTCTGCCCTAGAGCAGCCGATAAATTGCCTCCACATCGCCCTTTTGACTGTCCCATTGATCTCCGTTCTGGTTGTGTACCCCCCCGGGGTCATTTGTACAATTTGTCGGGGCCCGAAAAATTAGCTATGCAGGAGTACATCAAGGAGAATCTGGCCAAAGGCTTTATCCGCCCGTCCCGGTCGCCTGCTGGGGCAGGTTTCTTCTTCGTAAAAAAGAAAGACGGAGGCCTGCGGCCTTGCATCGACTACCGCGGTCTTAATAAAATTACGATAAAGAATCGCTATCCGTTACCCCTCATAAACGATTTGTTCACACAGATCACTGGCGCCCAGATCTTTTCTAAACTGGATTTGCGGGGTGCGTACAACCTGGTACGCATAAGACAGGGCGATGAATGGAAAACGGCCTTTAATACACCTGACGGGCATTATGAGTACCTGGTGATGCCCTTCGGGTTATGTAATGCCCCGGCCGTTTTTCAGGAGCTCATCAACGAGGTTTTCAGAGAGGTGTTGGGGAAATTTGTTCTTGTTTATTTAGACGATATCCTCATCTTCTCCAACAATCTCTCTGAACATAGAACTCATGTGAGGTTCGTGTTGAACAGGCTAAGGCAGAATCTATTGTACGCAAAATTAGAAAAGTGTATCTTCGAGGTAACATCTGTCGCTTTTCTGGGGTACATAATTTCTACTACAGGCCTGTCCATGGATCCAGCCAAGGTCTCCGCTGTGTTAGAATGGCCTCAGCCGGTAGGCTTGAAATCACTTCAGCGGTTTCTTGGCTTCGCCAACTATTACAGGAGGTTCATAAAGGGGTACTCTACGGTGATTTCCCCACTTACCAGTCTCACCAAAAAGGGTGCAGATACCACTCACTGGTCTCCTGAGGCGTTACAGGCTTTCGCCACCCTGAAGGGTCTATTTTGTTCCGCACCCGTCCTCAGACATGTGGATACGTCTTTTCCATTTATTGTGGAGGTGGATGCCTCGGAGGTCGGGGTGGGGGCTGTGCTGTCCCAGCGATCTGGCCTGCAGGGTAGATTGCACCCATGTGCTTACTTTTCCCGTAGGTTCTCCCCTGCGGAAAGGAACTACGATATTGGCAACAGAGAGCTCTTAGCCATTAAGTTAGCCTTTGAGGAGTGGCGACATTGGTTAGAGGGAGCGGAGCATACGATTACGGTTTACACTGACCACAAAAATCTAGAATACATCGAGGGGGCTAAGAGGTTGAGCCCTCGCCAGGCCCGTTGGTCATTATTTTTTTCTCGGTTCTCTTTCATTATTACGTACACCCCAGGTAGCAAAAACGTCAAGGCGGATGCCTTGTCCAGGTGTTTTGAGTCTGAAACAGCACAGCCCTCCATTCCAGAGACTATTGTTCCCCAGAGGTTGGTACTGGCCGCAACAGAGACTTGGGAGGATTGGAAGGGGACTTTAACTCCCTTTCAACAAGACATCCCGGAAGGAAAACCCGCAAGGGTGCTGTTCATTCCATTACCGTTCCGTCTCCAGGTTCTGGAGATGTTCCATACGCATAAAAATGCTGGGCATCCTGGAGCATCTAGAACTCAGGATCTGGTAGCCAGATGCGCCTGGTGGCCCTCCTTGGCAGCTGATTGCAAGGAATACGTGAGGGAATGTGCGGTTTGTGCCAAGAGCAAACCCTCCCGGCTGGCACCTGTGGGTACCTTGCAGCCTTTACCCACCCCGAGTGAGCCATGGACTCATTTGTCCATGGATTTTGTGGGCGAACTTCCCAGGTCAGAAGGCATGTCGGTCATTTGGGTGGTAGTCGACCGTTTCAGTAAAATGGCCCATTTCGTGCCCTTGAAAGGACTCCCCTCAGCCCAGGAACTGGCTGACCTGTTTATCACACATGTGTTCCGGCTGCACGGCATTCCAGAAAACATAGTCTCGGATCGGGGAGTCCAGTTCGTTTCTAAATTTTGGAGGGCATTCTGCCAACAAATGGGTATGAAACTGTCATTTTCATCGGGCTACCACCCACAGACCAATGGGCAAACGGAGAGAATCAACCAGTCATTGGAGCAATTTCTGAGGTGCTATGTTGCGGAGACACAGAATGACTGGGTCAAATTTCTGCCTTTCGCGGAGTTCGCACAAAACAATCTAAAGAGCTCTTCTACCGGATTCTCTCCGTTCCAGGTTGTGTCTGGAAGATTGCCCAAATTCTCACCATTGCCAGTGGTCTCCACCCCATTTCCAGCTCTGGAGGCCTGGCAGAGGTCTTTTAAAGACATTTGGCGCACGGTGAGAAATAATTTACAAAAGGCGTTTTTTAGTCAAAAGAGTCAAGCTGATAAAAGACGTTCAGTAGAGTGGAGCTTCCAGCCAGGAGACTTGGTTTGGGTGTCCACACGTCACTTGACCCTGAGACAGCCCTCTGACAAACTTGGCCCCAGGTTCGTGGGTCCATTCCCAGTTACTAGGAAGATCAACAATGTCACATATATCGTTGATCTTCCCACCAGCATGCGTGGGGTGAGGTCTTTCCACGTATCACTTCTCAAACCCGCAGTCCAGGTGGGTCCCGCTCCTCCTCCTCCTGTCTTAGTCGATGCCCAACCCGAGTATGAGGTGGAGAAAATCATAGATTCACGTACGGTACAGAACTCGGTGCAGTATCTCGTACATTGGAAGGGGTATGGCATTGAGGAGAGGCAATGGGTACCTCGGAACCGCATGCATGCGGACGAATTAGTGAGAGAATTTCATGCAGTACACCCAGAAAAACCTGGAAGGAGCTGTCCGGAGTCCACTCCTCGGGGGGGGTACTGTGAGAAAGCACGGAGGAGCCGCCGCCATGAGCCAGCGGCGGGCGGCTCCTCCCGCATACAGCAGCCTCACACACGGGGAGGCAGCCGCCTCCTCCCAGCATGGGGCGGCTGTTCCCGTGCAGAGGCATGCGGAGCGCGGAGAAACCGCTGCGTTAGACGCGGCAGTTGGCCCGCATGCCTCCGCTGTGGAGGCACAGAGCAGGGCTGCTGTGGCTGGGACATGTAGTCCCTCTGGAGTTAGAGTGACGCGCGCGCCCGCACTCAGGCAGAAAATAAATGCCAGCCAGAGATAGTCAGCTGACCAGGTTGGTCAGCTGACCCTGGCTTCCCTCCTGATTGGTCCAGCACTTAGGGAAGGGCTGAAGAGGCCTCCATGTATATATATGGCCAGCTGTTCATTTGTTCCTTGTCTGGCGTTGCGTTCACATACGTGGGAGCACCCAGATCCGTTAGTCAGATCCGTTAGTGTGCCGGGACCAGCTGGAGCTGTAATCCTACACTAAGCTAGATTCCGTTGATAGCTTAACCACCCTGGCGTTCTGATTAAATCGCCAGGGTGGCTGCGGGAGGGTTTTTTTTAAATAAAAAAAAAACTATTTCATGCAGCCAACTGAAAGTTGGCTGCATGAAAGCCCACTAGAGGGCGCTCCGGAGGCGATCTTCCGATCGCCTCTGGCGGCAAGAGATAACACGGAAGGCCGCAATGAGCGGCCCTCCGTGTTTCGCTTCCTTCGTCGCCATGGCGACGAGCGGAGTGACGTCATGGACGTCAGCCGACGTCTTGACGTCAGCCGCCTCCGATCCAGCCCTTAGCGCTGGCCGGAACTGTTTGTTCCGGCTACGCTGGGCTCGGGCGGCTGGGGGGACCCTCTTTCGCCGCTGCGCGCGGCGGATCGCCGCGCTGCAGCGGCGATCAGGCAGCACACGCGGCTGGCAAAGTGCCGGCTGCGTGTGCTGCTTTTTATTTGGTGCAAATCGGCCCAGCAGGGCCTGAGCGGCAGCCTCTGGCGGTGTTGGACGAGCTGAGCTCGTCCAGACCGCTCAGCAGGTTAAAGTACTAGTTTGATTGTGATATTTGTTATGACTTCTTGCCTGCCTTGACTACTCTTCTGTACCTCGTTATTTCTGATTCTCCGTTACCGAACCCCAGCTCGCTCCTAGACTCTGTTTCTGCCTCCTGATTTTGTACCCCGATATATCTGATACCCCGTTGCCGAACCCTGCCTGTACTCTGACTCCGCCTTTTGTCTGCTGATCTTGTACCTTATCTGTCTGTGTGGTTACGACTCGGCTTGCCCGACCCCGAGAACCGACCTCACGATTGGAGGCGGTTCCCTGTCCCGTCAGTGACACTTACGCCTGAGTGTCACTTTCGGACTTTCCTCCTCACTGTTAGTCTGACTCCTCCCGTCTTGGAGAGCTCAGACCTGTGGAAGGAATCTGTGCAGTTCTCCTTGCTGCACTGAGGCTAGTCCTCTGTATTACTGTTGCACCAATCACTACACTCTACTCAGGTGACCAGAGGTTAGCTAGTATATTGGATTATCGGTGATACTGCAGATCACATATAATCTGATATACGTCTGTATTCCCTGTGATACTGCAGTTCACCGGTAATCAGACCTCTCTGTGCTTCACCGAGCGTTACAATCACATAGGCAAACGCTGGGGGGAGGGATTACAGCTGCCCAGAATCCCCCCTCTAACCAGAGCCGGTGCAGTGTCTGGGGAAAGACACAAGTTGAGACACCAGAATATCTGCAAGTATCCTGCAGCTCACAGCACTGCCCCCTTTCTTTCCCAGCTACAGTTGACTTTGGATAAAGCAGCAGCATGGACTTTGCAAAGGCCTTCGACACTGTTCCCCACAGAAGTCTGGTGCAAAAGTTGAGGATGCAAGGACTGGGGAAGAGTCTGTGTGCACGGATAGGGAGCTGGCTAATGGACAGAAAACAAAGAGTTGTGGTCAATGGATCGTACTCAAAATGGGAGACTGTTAGCAGTGGGGTCCCACAGGGGTCTGTACTGGGTCCAGTGCTCTTCAATTTATTTATTAATGACCTAGTAGATGCAGTAGTGAGCAATGTTGCTATTTTTGCAGATGATACAAAATTGTGCAGAATCATCAACTCTCAGGAAGATAGTGTCATATTGCAACAGGATCTGGATAGGATGGCTATATGGGCACATACATGGCAGATGAAATTCAATGTTGACAAATGTAAAGTCATGCATTTTGGTCGTACCAATGGTCTAGCACCATACAAAATAAATGGGATACAGTTGGGAACATCAAACTTGGAGAAGGACTTAGGAGTACTCATCGACAACAAGTTAAATAATCATACTCAATGCCAAGCCGCTGCAGCTAAAGCGAACAAAATTTTGGGATGCATTAAAAGGGAAATAAAAACTCGAGATGCTAGCATAATATTGCCCCTGTTTAACTCTCTAGTAAGGCCACATCTGGAATATGGAATTCAGTTCTGGGCACCACATTACAAAAAAGATATTGCAGTTTTAGAGCAGGTGCAGAGACGAGCTACAAAATTGATACGTGGGATGGAAGGTCTCGCTTACTAAGAAAGGTTAGATAAACTGGGTTTATTTAGTCTAGAGAAAAGACGCCTTAGAGGAGATCTAATTAACATGTATAAATACATCAGAGGGCAATATAATAGCTTGGCGGATGAGCTTTTTGTCCCTAGGCCTTCTCAAAGGACTAGAGGACATGAGATGCGCATGGAGGAAAAACGTTTTAGCCATTTATTTAGGAAAGGGTTCTTTACAGTAAGAGTGATTAAGATGTGGAATGCATTGCCACAGGAAGTCGTTATGGCAAACTCTATACCTGCATTTAAAGGGGGCTTAGATGCTTTCCTTGCATTGAAAGACATCCATGGCTACAATTACTAGGTTATGCCTAATGATGTTGATCCAGGGATTTTATCTGATTGCCATCTGGAGTCAGGAAGGAATTTTTCCCTTTTGGGGCTAATTGGACCATGCCTTGTGGGGGTTTTTTCGCCTTCCTCTGGATCAACAGGGGTATGTGGGGGACGGGCTGGAGTTGTACTTTGTACTGGTTGAACTCGATGGACGTATGTCTTTTTTCAACCAAAATAACTATGTAACTATGTGTACAGAGCATGGAGCAGCAACGTGTGTACAGAGCATGGAGCAGCTCTGGGGAACTTAAGAGTCAGGTATGAGCGCAGCCCTGTGCCCTGCTGTGTGAATGCTTCACTTTCCCCTTCATTACCAGTGTCGGCTGTCCTCATTATTATCTGTATACAAACTGTTCCTGATCTATCCCATTTTCGGTCAGACGGGAAATTGCATTATGTGTACCCAACATGATGTCCTACCATATTATTATACTGTATTGTGCATGGCTGAGGTAGACCTTTCAGGAATCCCCTCCGTGAAAATCCTGGGTTTGCCCCTGCATCAAGTGTTTTATTCCTGTTCCATAACATTTGTAAAGTTTTATCATATTTCCTTCCACCTGCACTGCCTGCCACTTCAAGACATTTGTTACAATTTTGTCTTTTTATCATACATTTATTTTGGTGAGGGTGGATCAAGGCGTAGAGTGAGTGGGAGATTAGGGAAGCTGTCACTGCTCTTGCTATTAGAACAGATGGCAATGCCACCCACTCACGCTGCCTGTTACAGCTTTGTATGCTTCTTCTACTGCCCTGCCAAGGTGCGTCAGACAGAGATTGGGCACACTTAACCCCTCCACAGCTATTGTGTGAAGACAGACAGAAATATTGTAGTGATAACCTCTGTGCTCAGCATATTACTAATCCTGGTAATCAAAGCAGTTTCTGTGAGGAGTGCTGGAAGCACAGTTTATAGTGTTTTTACAATAAATGCACAGTGAAGGCCCCAGACTAAATTGCCAGTCAAAAACCCAGGTACACATTATTGCTGGACCTACACCTGTTAGATATGGTAAGTGATCAATATCTTTCTGATATTCATATTTTACGACCTTGCTGGTGCTCCACTGGACATTGGATCACACCTCGGCCGAGATCCAGTGTGATACCCCTCTCTCTGCCATAGCTACAAGGTTTGTAATGCTTGCTTGCTGCAGTACAGAGCTATGCTGCTTGCTGCAGTACAGAGCTATGCTGCCTGCTGCAGTACAGAGCTATGCTGCCTGCTGCAGTACAGAGCTATGCTGCCTGCTGCAGTACAGAGCTATGCTGCCTGCTGCAGTACAGATCTATGCTGCCTGCTGCAGTACAGAGCTATGCTGCCTGCTGCAGTACAGAGCTATGCTGCCTGCTGCAGTACAGAGCTATGCTGCCTGCTGCAGCACAGAGCTATGCTGCCTGCTGCAGTACAGAGCTATGCTGCCTGCTGCAGTACAGAGCTATGCTGCCTGCTGCAGTACAGAGCTATGCTGCCTGCTGCAGTACAGAGCTATGCTGCCTGCTGCAGTACAGAGCTATGCTGCCTGCTGCAGTACAGAGCTATGCTGCCTGCTGCAGTACAGAGCTATGCTGCCTGCTGCAGTACAGAGCTATGCTGCCTGCTGCAGTACAGAGCTATGCTGCCTGCTGCAGTACAGAGCTATGCTGCTTGCTGCAGTACAGAGCTATGCTGCTTGCTGCAGTACAGAGCTATGCTGCCTGCTGCATTACAGAGCTATGCCGCCTGCTGCAGTACAGAGCTATGCTGCTTGCTGCAGTACAGAGCTATGCAGTACTAAAAATGATGCAACAAGCCGTATAGATAATAATTATGATCAATTTGCGGAAAACATCAATTAAAATTATGATCGGATGGTAAATTTCAATTGAGCAGCGGTAGGTCGAAGGCCCGTAAACAAACAGTGCAATGCTGCAGTTTAATGGAGAAATCTATTGAAATTTTCTGTGTAGTGTAATAGATTCAGTTCAGGGAAGGATTGATCTAGGCTTGTATTGTTGGCCTGCTGAGTGGGGTAGATGTGACAGAGCCCATTCAGGTTATGAGTCAATGGCTACTATTTCAATCTCGTAAACTAATATTGATGCACTGGAAAACCCAGCACAGCCTACGGTGGATATGTGGTTGACGCAGTTTCATGTGCACCTTAAATTGGAAGAATCAATATATGTGCATAGAAGGGCGCCACAAAAGTTTAAAAAAATATGGGGAAAGTGGTTGGATGTTCAGGGAGTGGCAGACTTTGAAGTCATAAGGGTCCAACTGTTTGGTGCAAGTTAATGGGATTTATGTTGCTTGGCGAAAGTTATTGTATCCTCACTGTGGCAGAAAGAATGACGTTTTGTGGGATTTATCTGTGGTTTTAAGGTTGGATGAGCGGGTGGCCACAAGGCTAGGGGGAGTGTTTTTGTTGTATGAAAATTCATTCCAGATATTGGTTGTACTGATTAACTGTTTACATCAGACGACACACTGCTGCATTACATTTTGTATTGTAGCCTTGTTTACAGTTTTTTTTAATAAAGGCTGATTTATGCCAGAATTGGTCATACATTGTATATTCATCCAGGAACATGGTCGGGGCCTGTGGACTGAGAACGAGACTCTACTTTACTGCAAGGGATAACGGGGTGAAGATAATTTTACTGACAAATAAAATCTTACTTCTGATCTAGAATCGGTAAATGAATGTCACTAAGCAAGCTCTGAGCATAAAGAAGCTAAATCAGGCCATGCACATGAAGATCTTATCAGCATGGCTGGTAAAACTGCTCCAAGTTCCGGTTTTCAGTGGATTAATGTGTGCGCTGCCAGTTTAGGATTAAGTTTATCACTCTCTACGATTAGTGATTTATAAGAATTTATGAAGTTTTCTTTTGTTAGTAAGTAATGAAAACCTCTCAGCGTCTTCTGGCTTTTTGCTAGTGTATATATTACATTTAAAGTGGGATTATACGCCCCAAACTAACATTTCAGTAACTATTCTTAGTTACATAAAAGAACATTTGAAAGCAATCCCACACATTTACTGTGTGTAAAAATATGTACTTTCACTGTAGAGAGCATTACAAGATAGTTTATCTCTGGCTAATGGCAAATGTAATTTTTGCTGACTAAAGCTCTCTGAGGCATATGCCTTCACTCGGCCCCTTCCTTTTTTGCTGAAGTGACTCAGCTTTTGCCAGGGCGATGTGTCTGTTCAGCAGAAGGAAGAAGGAGAGGGATAGAGGAGGGAGCAGAATCAAAACAGAGGCAGAAAATGCCTTCGGCTTTTGCCGATGAGACAGAGATAAACTTGAGAGATAATCTTGTACTTGGGGCATAACTACAAATCATGGGGCCCCCCACTGTTCATACCCCTTTCCTTGCCTAACACTCACAGCCAGGAGGCCCATCTTGCAAAGGTCATTAAACTTTTGTGGGCAACATATTCTTCACACCCATAACAAGTGTAGCCACAAAACACCTGATCTTAACCCTCCTTGCATTATGATTCTTTTTGAACTTTAGGGTCTAAATGCTTTTAGACCCTAAAAACGGGAAAAATTAATGCTGCTAGAGAAACCTGCAGCAGCCCAGCACTTACTCGCCTTCTTGGGATGCAGTGCTGCAGTTTTCCCTACGTCCTCCGGGTGGCACTAAAACTCTGTAGTGAGATTGCCGTCTGTCTTCATGGCAACAGACTGCGATCTCACCAGGGGGAAGCAGAGCCTCTAGGAGAGGAAGAAGAATGGCGGGCGTTGTCGGGATCCCCTGGGAGGTGAGTGAAAATGCCTCCTGCGCAATGCTCTGCACATAGCCCCGGCGGCTACCATGAGTCACGCCCTGGGTTACCACTGCTGGCTTGTTTTTATCCATCCCGAGTCTGACTTGTGATTACCGCCAAGGAGGTTAAAGATGGACCACTTACCGCTCTGGACCACCTGCAGTTGCTGGAGCTGCTCCCCTGTAGTTTTGCCCCTGCTTGTACTACTCTCTGCAGTGAAAGTATACATTTTTGCATACAGAGAATGTGTAGGATGGTGTACGCGAAATTGCAGTGATTTTTCCACGATTTTAATGAAAGTGATTGGGAGCGATTTAAAAAAAACACTAATCAATCGCAAAACTCTCAGAAAAGCACTTCTAGTTTGAGTGGGCCTTTAACCACTTGAGGACCGCAGTGTTAACCCCCCCTAAAGACCAGGCACTTTTTCTTAAAATTGGCCACTGCAGCTTTAAGGCCAAGCTGCAGGACCGTATAACTCAGCAAACAAGTGATTCCTCCTCCCTTTTCTTCCCACCAACAGAGCTCTCTCCAGTGTTTGTTTGGTTTTTTTATAAATATTTGACTATTTTTTAAATAAATTTCTTTCTTTTTTTTTTTTTCTTTTTTTTTACTTTACCCTGCTCCCTCCCTCCCTCCCTCCCCCCGCCAGCCAATCAGCGTGATCGGCTGTCATAGGCTTCAGGCTTCAGCTTCAGCCTATGACAGCGGATGACTTCCGCATCTCCAGTGGGGACAGCCTTGTCACACGGCTGTCCCCAGTACAGCGCTGCTGCAGATCGCAGCGCTGTACAAAGCAATTAGACGGCGGTTTCGCCGTCTAAGTCTCCCGAGCGGCGATCGCCGCTCGGAGACTAAAGGCGGGGCGGAGCTCCGTCCCCTGAGCAGGAGATGCGCGTGCAGCATGCGTGCGATCTCCTGCTAGCCCCATAGACAGCCGTTCACGCCAATCGGTGTGGAGCGGTCCTGGGGCTGCCGCACTGCTCACGCCAACTGGCGTGGAGCAGTCGGTAAGTAGTTAAAGCAGATCCGAGATGAAAAGCTAACTATAACAAGTAACTTGTCTATATATCTTATCTAAAGTTTAGATAGTTTACACAGCAAATCTAGCTGCAAACAGCTTCAACAGTTTATGATTTATTCCTATGATACAATGACAGCAGCCATGTTTTGTTTGTCACATTACACACAGGCAAGCTGATATCATCTCCAGCCCTCAGCCTGTGACAAATTCAGTCCCCTCTCCTCGTACCTCCTCCCCTCTGCCTCTGAAATCTCAGATCCACTTTAAGGCCTCTTTTCCACAGGCAGTTGATCTCGCAACTGCTTGCTGCTGCCTGATAACTGCTGACTGCTGCCTGGTAACCAGGGATGCCCTAATCATGAATTCGGATGAAATCTGAATAGGTGTTATTCGGATTTCATCCACTTAATTGCAGCAGCTGTGCGGGTGGCCGAGGGGGGTTAATCTTACCCATCAGGCGTCTTTTCACACGTCCCTTGGCGCCTCCCACGATGCGTTCCAATCCGGCGTCATGTGACTATACACTTCCTCCTTCAACCCAGAAGGAGGAAGAGTATGTAATCACGTGACGCCAGATTGGAATGCAGCGTGGGAGGCGCCGAGGGACGAGCGAAGAAGACGTCTGATGGGTAAGATTAACCCCCCCCCTCAGCCACCCGCACAGCTGCTGCAATTAAGTGGATGAAATCCGAATAACACCTATTCGGATTTCATCCGAATTCGTGATTGCAGCATCCCTGCTGGTAACTGTTTGCTGAGCACACAGTTCAATTGCTTGTGGAAAAGAGGCCTTACAAGATCTTAAAAAAGGCCTTAAAGGGGAACTGAAGTAAGAGGTATACGGAGGCTGACATATTTATTTCCTTTTAAACAATACTGGTTGCCTGGCAGCCCTGCTGGTCTATTTCTCTGCAGTAGTATCCGAATAACACCAGAAACAAGCATGCAGCTAGTCTTGTCAGATCTGACTTTAAAGTCTGAAACACCTGATCTGCTGCATGCTTGTTCAGGGGCTATGGCTAATAGTATTAGAGGCAGAGGATCAGCAGGGCTGCCAGGCAACTGGTATTGCTAAAAAGGAAATAAACATGGCAGCCTCCATATAGCTCTCGCTTCAGTTCCCCTTTAAAAGATCTGTGTACACTTTCAATGACTGGCACCTGTAGCAGCCAATCAGATGCAAATCACTATGGTGACAGTTTAATGCCCCAGTTCTGTACAGAAGGATCACTTTGCTGTTGCCTAGATTATTCCTGATATGCAAATAATTCCAAGTTGATGCAGAATTATGCAAATTCAGTATACAGCCTGAAAATGGGCCAATCAAATTCCAACTAGTCATGATTCGATGGTTCCATTTTCAAGCTGCATACTAAATTTGCATATTCCAGCATCCACTTAGAGACTAGAGATGCAACTAATGCTCAAATCAGTTCATAATCATTTTAGCTGGGAAGAGCCAAAAAAAATTGATTTTGAGGTGTTTTATAGCAGTGGCATTTGTCATGCGAAAATTAGGAAGGGTGAAATGTGAGAAAAATGTGAATTTTCTGCATTTTTCATTGTAAAATGCTTATATAACTGGAAAAAATATTACCTAGCGAAAACCTAGATTATGCTGAAAAAAACAATATATGTAGCACTTAGATGTCATGTGTAATGAAAAAGTTATAGCTGTATGGGGATGGTCAATGAGATGCAAATAATTCAGAGTTGATGCAGAATTATGCAGATTATGTATGCAAATATATGCATCTTAAAAATAGACCAAATTAAACGTTGTTGGGACTTGACTGGTATGTGTTTAAGTTGCATAAATTTACATACAACATTTCCCTAATCATGCATCAACTCAGAATTATTTACATCACCTTGCAAATATATTTGCATATTTCTCAAAAATGCTTGTAAGGCCTCGTTTCCACGGACTGTTGAGCTGTGTGCTCAGCAAGCAGTTACTAGGCAGAAGTTATCAGTTATCATGCAGCAACAAGCAGTTACCGGGCAGCAGTGACCAGTGAGCAGTTGAGAGAGTTTGAGAGGCATTTCACTGCCTATCAACAATTCGTGGAAAGGAGGCCTAAGACGCACATAATGTATTTCAATGGAGACAAAGAGGACTGCATTCTTAAATGCATTTTTGATCAAATAAATATGATACTGTTTTTTACTCCATTGAAAAAAGGGAACTATTAAATGCAAACGCACCAAAAACGCATAGCGAATGCAAAATGCTATCAGAAACGTATAAAAAAAAAAGCACCCAAAGTATAGAACCGCAAAATCCAGAAAACGCATGGTTCTGTGCATTGCTTAGTGTGCTCCTAGCCTCAGTTATAATTGGCCAATCTCTGACCAATTTTACCACCTCCATGTAGCATGAGGGTGAACAGATATTGTCAGTGATTGGCCAATCATGGAGGCCTGGTGCACACCAAAACCCGCTAGCAGATCCGCAAAATGCTAGCAGATTTTGAAACGCTTTTTCTTATTTTTCTGTAGCGTTTCACCTAGCATTTTGCGGTTTTGGGAAGCGTTTTTTGTGTAGTAGATTTCATATATAATGTTACAGTAAAGCTGTTACTTAACAGCTTCTGTAACAAAAACGCCTGCAAAACCGCTCTGAACTGCCGTTTTTTAGAGCAGTTTGCGTTTTTCCTATACTTAACATTGGAGGCAGAAACGCCTCCGCAATCCAAAAAATGCGTCACCCCGGGAGTATGCGTTTCAGCAAAACGCCTTCCGCTCTGGTGTGAACCACCCCATTTAGATACATTGACCAAGCGGATCCACAGCTGCAAGCGCCTGCAAAACCGCCAAAAAACCCGCTCGGTGTGCCCCAGCCCTGAAAGTGTGTACCAGGCTTATGGTTTAGCTCCCACTGCAAAATGCAATCACTACACGCTTCGTGTTTGAGATTTTGCAATGCCAGTTCCAGAGCCATTTTTTTAAAGGAATGTGCTTTTTTCATAATTCTTTAAGCAAAATTGCTGTGAAATAAAAAATGGTACATGCAGCAAGATTTCAATTTTCTACAAATCAAAATGCTGCTGTGAGAACACCCTCATAGGATGGCACAGTGCTAGCACTGTACATATTGCTGATGATGATCGGCAAATGCAACGCAGTCACCTTCAGTGTGAATCAGCCAATTGAAAGCATGCAGATCAGGTGCTCTGACGAGTACATTTGAAATCGGCGCCGGTAGAGTTGGGCGCAGGATACAGCGGTATATAGCTGATCCTGCTTCTGCACAAGTCCGGGCCGATTTAATTACTATTCCCCCTCCAGGCCGCCATGGATAGTGGGGGAATGAAATAATTTGGCTTCCAGTGATTGCTGGAGGCCGAATTATTATGTTTTTAAGCAACCTCGGCCCCGTCTTCTGACAGAGCCGAAGTTGCTCACTGAGCGCTGCAATAGGAGTGATTCCTATTGTAGTCTATGGAGGCGCCGGCTGCGCCCAAATCTAGCAGCGCTGAAAAGCACTGCTCCGGCTCTGACAGAAGTCTGACTGGATTAGCTGCATGCTTGTTTCAGGTCTGGGAATTAGATACTGCTGAAGCCAGAAAGGTCAGCAGGACACCAGGCAACTGGTAATGCTTAAAAGGAACTAAATATAAATATGGCAGCCTCCATATCACTCATGCATCATGCTGGAAGAAAAAGGCTTAAGGTGGACTGGCCATACACTTATAGATTTGCAGCAGATTCGACCATCAGATAGATTTCTGGCAGATGCCTGTCAAGTTGAATCTGACAGGAATCTATCTGACTGCATTATCGGACCATTAGATCGAATGCAACTCTATGGGCCATCGATCTGCTGCCAGCAGATCAAAGTAGATTTTTCAACCTGTCAGATCAAATCGATCAAAATCTGTTGCAAATCGATCGATTGATAGATTAGATAGAATCATTTTCGGTACTTATCCGTTAGCCGGGCGCATCCTCTAGGTGGCGACAAAACTCCACCAGAGTTACATCTTTCCCTACTATCCATGTCGGCCTGGAGGGGGAATAGTAATTAGCGCCACCTGCCGGATGCGCCCGGCTAACGGATAAGTACCTCATTTTCTGCTTTCCCATTGCAGTGCGTTCCCGCTGTTACAAGAGACGCAACTCTCACTACAAACATAGCCTAAAGGTGCCCATACACTCGTCAGATTGGCAGCAGATAGATAAGAAATGCATCTGATGATCTATCTGATGCATTTTTAGAACATTTTTTACCAGGATAGAATTCCATTAGATTTCAGTTTTAAATCTATTGAAATTCGATCTGATGCCATTTTTTTGCCATCAGATTTCCATTAAGGCCAATGCAAAATGATAAGCAATCTCATCAGATCGACCTAGATTTTCCACCCTGCCAGTTCGATGGCAAAACATCGAAATCGGCCATCGATCGGTCGATTGGCCAACCGATTTGCAATCGATCGGTCGGCCAGAAAATCGGCTGAGTGTATGGGCCCCTTTACATCCAGAGGGTGATTGCTACTGCTCTGTCATCCTCAAGTGATGGACAGGCTCTCCTTTGTAGATTCCTGACAGACTGCTATTCAAAACCAATTGCTGACTCACCACCCCCTTCCATTGACTCCTCAGAAAGTGGTTTAAATGGCAAGGCTGGCCACATCCACTCCAGCATCCTGCTTGGGAGGGGTGGTTAACACCTGTGTCAGTCTTCTCCTCACACAAGCTAGCATGCCTCAGCAACACTTGAAAAGGAGGCGGACATGGAAGAGGTCTTTTAAGCAACAAAAAAGAATGTATGTACTTAAATAGTATTCTTATGTTGTAAGACTGTTGAGAGGGAGCAGGCAGTGTTAGGGCCTGTACACATTGCTGCATTTGCGCTGTGTTTTTCAAAGTGCATGCGATGCCGATTTTTCAAATCGCAAAGCCTTCATGAAAATATAAAAATTGCATCGCACCAGTGTGTACAGGTGTTCACGATTTTCATGATTTTTCAAAAGACCTTGCGATTAAAAAATACATGCAATTTTAAAAGCGCAGCAGTGTGTACAGGCCCTAATACAGTTTCTGCTCAATAGCGGCCCCTGAAGCCTGGCCTTGGACATGTATCTTGTAGGCTTGTTCTGAGCTGAATGTGAAGAGGTTACCATCTCTAACTTCCCCAATATCTGCTGGAAAGTAAATTTCACTTGCTAAATTATGAAATGCGTTGCATTGAGTTGCATCCCATTTTGGCAAGCGCAACACAACGCAGTAAGTGTAAATAGGGCCCAAATGAGTTTTGATAAAGAATATAAGGTACTTATCCGTTAGCCGGGCGCATCCGGCAGGTGGCGCTAATTACTATTCCCCCTCCAGGCCGACATGGATAGTAGGGAAAGCTGTAACTCTGGTGGAGTTTTGTCGCCACCTAGAGGATGCGCCCGGCTAACGGATAAGTACCGAATATAATTTTTAAATGATAAAATCCTAAGGTTTACTTGTAACCCTACACCCATAAACTTAAGGATTGTATCCTCGCTAGATAGTTCTTGGCCGAGACACCTTTTTGCCTCTGCCCAGAATATGGTGGTCCCAATGTGTCACCAAAAGATCTGGATTGCCTTGCCTGAGAGCACTGTTTAACTTGTTTCCCATCCTGCCAGGTGTTGTCCATTCCCTCGAGTACATTTGAAATCGGCGCCGGTAGACTTGGGCGCAGGATACAGCAGTATATGGCTGATCCTGCTTCTCCACAAGTCCGGGCCGATTTAATAACTATTCCCCCTCCAGGCCGCCATGGATAGTGGGGGAATGAAATAATTCGGCTTCCAGCGATTGCTGGAGGCCAAATTATTATAATTTTTAAGCAACCTCGGCTCCGTCTTCTGACGGCTCCGACGTTATTCACTGAGCGCCGCTATAGACTGAATCCCTTTATAGTCTATGGCGGCGCTGGCTGCACCCAAATCTAGCAGCGCTGAAAAGCACTGCTCCGATTCCCTCCCCCGTAGCAACAGAACATGCAGGTTAGCGATGCATCTTTACAGAATGTGGCCCCAAACTGTCACCTGCGGCATTGAGTCCCAGTCTATGCAGGCAACAGTCCTCACCTGTGTGTGTATAAGGCTTAACACTACAGTCTGAATTGTGATGGGTGAGCTGTAAAATGAAAATATTAGATGCTTGCTGGGACACAGACAGAAATAAAGCATCAATAGATACCTGAATTAAGTGCTTTTGTCCCCACTGTGACAAAAAAGATTTGAGTCCCACCACATGGGGTTTTTTTTTTTTGCATGGGAGGTTTTCAGTTGCTCCTGTTCACTGGCCAATACGGCCAGTGGACAGGAAGCCCCTATGGGAGTACATTTTAAATCGGCGCCGGTAGATTTGGGCACAGGATACAGCGGTATATGGCTGATCCTGCTTCTGCACAAGTCCAGGCCGATTTAATTACTATTCCCCCTCCAGGCCGCCATGGATAGTGGGGGAATGAAATATTTCGGCTTCCAGCGATTGCTGGAGGCCGAAGTATTGTGTTTTTTAAGCAACGTTACTCACTGAGCGCCGCTTTAGACTGATTCCCATTACAGTCTATGGTGGCGCCGGCTGCGCCCAAATCTAGCAGCGCTGAAAAGCACTTCTCCGCCCTATGGAGTTGCATCTGAGCATGGTGATTGCTGTCCTCAGATGTGACATGTCGCTTTTCAAACAATGGCATTATCAAATGCTGGCAATGGGCTGCATGTAATTGCAGCTGAAAGGTGCTCTTGGCCAGCAGACAGGTGGTTGAACTACCCGAGATGTGCACAATTCTATCCTTTGTGGAAAAGAGCCTTTACTGATACAATACTTGCTTCAGGACAATGTAAATTGAACAAGATCAGTGAAAAATGTACATTAGTACTGCACAAGCTATTTAGTAATTTAATGTTATTGAAAATTACCTTCTATGTTTCAGCCAGCTGTGATGATGTCAAATGATTCAAAATAATCTTACTTGGAGCCATGACAGCAGCACAGAGTTTGGTGAACAACATGCCAGAAATTCCCTTTCATAAACTCACAACACTATCTCTGTAAAGACACTCAGTTACCACTCTCTGCTCAGATGCTCTCTCACATCCTGTGTCACACAGCATTTCCCTACATCTACATCAGTATAATACTCTACTTCAACAAGCCGAGTTGTCAGAATAAATTTAAAGGATACCTTAGCCCTTAATAAACTCTGCAATTGACGCCGTGTGTGTGCGCGTCTGTCTCCGTTCTTCAGGCTACTTACACACCAGGACATTGCGTTTAGGGGACGTTATAGGGCACATAACGTGCCCCTAACGCAACGCCTGGTGGTGTTGGAGCAGGACGCTACCAAGAGCCGCGTTACAAGCAGCTCTTGGTGCGCCTGCTCTGTCGGAGGCGCTGCGGAGACCACGTGAGCGGAGCTCTCCGCATCACGTGGTCCCGCCAGCCAATCAGCGGCCGCTCCAAAGAGTAAACACTGCAAGTGCAGTAAATATAAAGTGGCCATGTGCCTGGCTACGTAGCGGCCTCTCCCCGCTTCCTCTCCGCCCCTAAAATTAAAAAAAACCCGTACTGAGCATGTGCAAACAGTCTAACGCGGCTTAGCCGCGTATAAAAGTACTGCATGCAGTACGTTGATCTTGACGTGAAGCGTTACTGTGTAACGCCACATGGGCACTGTGAACAGCCCATTGATTTATCATTGCTGTGCGGTGGGCTGCGTTACAGGCTGCTCTAACGTGCGCCTGTAACGTCCCACTGTGAAAGCAGCCTCACTGAAAGGTCCCAGTACAATGCAGTGGTCGGTGGGGTCGGTGCAGCCGCAGTATGTCCGTGGGAGTATGCACACTCCCGCTGGAAGACGTAGCCGGCATGCGTGCCCTCTGACCTGGACATACTGCGCGTGCATGCGCTTATGTCTGCTTGGGCACCAGAGGGCACACACGCTGGCTGCAGAGTGCACGTACTCCCGCTGACATAATGCGGCTTAAACGACTCCGCCGACCACTGCATTGTACTGGGACCTTTTTAATGAAGAATGGAGACAGACACTGGGCCACAGGAGCTGCCGTAAGCCTATGCGCATCTCCCCACACACACAGATGGCGTCAATTGCAGAATTTATTAAGCGCTAAGGTATCCTTTAAAGAGAACCCAAGGTGAACCTCAGGTAAAAAATCAAATACTTACCTAAGGAGAGTGAAGCCTCTGGATCCTACAGAGCACAGGTGTTGAACTTCAGTCCTTGAGCGCCTGGGCCATGTGTATGCCAGTGTTTAGGATGTACTGAGAATGGGAGAAATGTGTTGTACTTGATGAACTACACCTTTCCTGATTCAGTCACATCAATTAATTTCAGCTATGACAAAAATGTTGCCAGAGGCTTCCCATGCTATCCTCCAGTCCTCCCTCCGCCCCGGGATCCTCCTGAACCTCGTGACTGCACTCCACTTCATGCACAAGTGCAGCTGCTGCTGTGCAGTAATAAGGAACCGGCTTACTGCACAGGTGTGCCTGTGCTTGCCCAGGCATAGTACGGCTGTGCTCATGCTTCAAGAGGAGCATAGTCACTGGCTTGGAATCCAACAGGCAGGGATGGATTTATCATAAGGCACTGTAGGCATGTGTCTACAGGCGCCTGATGATGGAAAGGCAGCTCACTCTCCTCCTCTAGTGCCTCCTTCCCTATACAGGGATGGAGAAGAGCGTAAATGAGAGGTTACTCACCTGGATCTCGGCATTCCACTGACAAAATCTTCATTCAGTCATGGGCACCACTAGCTACTTAATACTGAGGGTACTACTTCTGGCTACCTAATACTAAGGGGCACCTGTAGCTACCTAGGATGGGCAGGGGAAGTAAGGGAGAAGTGACAGCTAGGACAGTCAGCATGCTTGCGGTGTGGTTTGGGAGAGGGGTTTGTAGGTTCATGGAGGGCGAAGTCTAAGGTGCCAGCACATCTGTGCCTATAGGTCCCTTTGATGTAAATTTGGGCCTGCGAACAGGAGCTTGTCAGATTCTTTTAAGGACCTGTGCTTAGCAACGTTGGAATGGAGGGCAGTGTGGGAAGCTTTTGCTGGGTCCAGACGATTCCCTCTTCTTAGGTAAGTATTTGACTATTAACCCGAGGTTCGCTTTGGGTACTCTTCAAGTCTACTGAAATCCATTTCAGCACATATGCAGTACATGTAGTTGTTCAGGTTTTTCCCCCACAGGTTTAGACTGTCTTTGATGTAGATAGCTGGGGGGGGGGCAACACAAATGGGAAGCATAGACATAATCCTCTGTTATCCCTCTCATTTTGTGTCTCCTCTTTCCAGCTACCTGCCTTACATGCCATCAGTCCACCAATATATATATAATAATATCCAGAGGGAGAAAAGTCTAACAGAAAAGCCTTACATATCTGCCATGCGGTGTATGAAAGCATTCCTGTATGTATGTAATCTCTGTCTGCATTATATAGCTACCAGACAATGGTGGACCTTTTCAGGGTTTGTAGAGATGAAACAGAATTAAGAAAAACGCCAGTGAGACTGATTTGCCGTATAAATCAGGACTTGTATAAGATGGATTTTTGTGCCATCTGAGAGCAGTGCTGTCAGCCTCCGTGCCAGGCAAAAGCCTGGAAAATGCTGCCAGCTTCAAGTAGTGAGAAGTACAAACAGCCTGATGATGCAGGAGGAGCTCAGCTGGGGCCCAGCAGATCTGCACCTCTTCTGCTCTGTGAATGGTAATCTGGCCACAAGAGACTAAAGCACTGCATATCTAGGCTGGGGATGGAGAAGATTTCCTTGCATACAGTAAAACATAGTCATAACTTTTATGCCTGTTGTATGTATTGTGTTCCATCTATAAGGCATGACCCCTGCGTTTTCAGTACTGACTTTGTCTTCCTCTATCCACAGCGCCATGCGGAGTCGCCATCTGATCATAGGATTTCTGTCCATCTTACTGGTCACCCTTGCTTTGTTCCTGGGGTTGTTTTTTGGGCTTCGCTCTAAACCTACACCCAGCGCTCAGGTCTTTGGGAAAGCAGCTGTGGCTACAGATGCTGGAAAGTGTTCTGAGATTGGAAGGTGAGTTTCTACTGGATGCATTTCGTTCTGTATTCCTAATGGCAAATTTGCATGGCAAATACTTATTGTGTAGCCCCCCCCAAATGTTTGCTTTGTCATGTGAATTATATGAAAGGACCAATATACCATCATAATAGACATACTGTCAGGCCTGGATTTACCTCACAGGAGCCTATAGGCACAGATGTCCTGGCACCTTAGACTTCGCCCTCCATGAACCTACAAACCCCATCCCAACCGCACCACAAGTGTATTGGCTGGCCCAGCTGTCACCTCTCCCTTTCTTCCCTTGCCCATTATAGGTAGCTACAGGTGTCCCTTAGTATTAGGTAGTCAGAGGTACCCTCAATATTAAATTGATAGAGGTGTCCCCAAGTATTAGGTAGCTAGAGGAACCTCCGTATTAAGTAGCTATAGGTGGCCCTGACTGAAGGAAGATCTCATCAGTGGAATGCTGAGAGCAGGGTGAGTAACCTCTCATTTATACTCTGCTCAGGGCTCTGTATAGGGAAGGAGGAAGGGAGGCACTCAAGGAGGGGAGTGAGCCGCCCTTCCATCATCAGGCGCCTGTAGGCACGTGCCCACAGTGCCTTATGGTAAATCCGGCCCTGCAAACTGTACTTATTAGATGTACGTTTGCACTAGAGTAAAATGCACAATAAATATTTTTTTTCCTATGTGTAGCTGCCACTTACAATCACACTGAACCCCTTACTGACTAGTTTTGGAATAGTCTATCTCCTCATGGGGGCTGCAGAGAATTTCCTTTATGTTTAAAAGTACTCCCTGGATGGCAGTGTCACAGTCCAACTGCCAGTGTAGTGGCACAGAAGTAGGTAGGGTGGCTGGCACATTTGTAGAGGTCCTTGCCAGGGGGTGTTTTTTGAAAATAAGGGTAATTTTCTCATAATAATAGGTAGCCAAAGGTGTCCCCTTAAAAAAAAGAAAAAGAAAAAAAAAATTGGGTATGCCTCTAGTATGTGTACATAACCAAAGGTGCACCCTCTCCAGTATAAGTAACCAAGGTTTCCCCCCCAGGTAACCACCCCCAGTATGGTTGCCAGGGTGACCCCCCCAGTATAGGTAGGCAAGGTGTCCCCCCAGTATAGGTAGCAACCCCCAGTATAGGTGGCCAAAGGTGTGACCTCCCCCCATAGGGCGTTGGTGTCAGTGAGGGTATGTAGCTCCCTGCTGCCACTGCATCCTCAACAATCACAGACTTGCAGACCAGCAGCGGCCTGAAGAGAGGAGCAGCGCACAGTAACTGCATGGCACACTTTAAATGCAGGAAATGAGGAATTACCTTACGTCCACTTCTGAAGAGTACTTTATGGGTATGGCATTACTCTACCCTCCATTCACGCTGTCACTGATCTGAGGTGTGTGAGTGATGGGAAGGCAGCAACGTCCATACAAAACACAGTCAGGGCGGCCCTATGAGGTTCCAAGAGGCCGCTTGGTTCACCTGGTCCAAGCAGCACCCTTGTAAAGTATAAGGGCCTGATTCCACTGCCGCACTTGTGTCCACTTTTCAGTTACACACATCAATTAATCTTACCATTTGTATGTAGTATAAGGGTACATTAATACAATATACTGAAAGGATACCTTGGCCAGTTCCCTTATACTACATAGAATTGGTAAGATTGGATAAAAAAGTTGAACCATGTATGGCCACCATTAGGCCTCATTCACACTTCATGCGCTTCTGTCTGCTTTTTTTCAGCACATAATGTTAACAAATACATGTTGCTGAAAAAAAAGCACACAGAAGCGCATTGGTGTGAATGAGCCCTTACAGTTGCTGAAAAGTGGACAGAAGCGGATACAACTGCGTTAGTGCCATCATAGCCTAAGGACTAAAAAAGACGGAAAGCAATATTAAGGCCCTAACTAATTGATAGAGGAATAATCCAGTCAGCCACTGCTGTTCGCACAGAGGACAGTTTGAGCACATAGCTTCACCAATATTTGGTGAATATGGCCCAATGATCCTAATGACATGCCTGTGAAGCTGGTGCCTACTGAAGAATTTATTTAAACGCTTCCTGATACAGCTCCAGAGTGGGACCCTGTGTAAAAATTTGCCTAGCAAAATAGAAACACATGCAGATGGCCACATTTTAATAAGGTTCGTTCCCTCTCTGTTTTCTTTTGTAGTGGGCTGCAAGCTTTTAAATGCACGGTTTAAGTACCTGACCTTTGAATTAGGTCACAGGAAGTGGAAGTTTATGTAGTCTTTGCGTTTGCCTTAATCACTGTCTGTGAGAATGAGTATTTATTGTTTCACCTAAATATTTGTTCTGTTTTCAACTGAGATTTTTACAATGTTGGTGAGAAAATGAGGCAAGGAATATAACTGGTTGCTAGGGGCAACCAGGACAAATACTTCCACATGTGAGCTAGAGGCAATGAACAGATTTATCTCCCTCGGAAAAAGTTCTACTGTTTTTTTGTTTGCTTTGTATGTAGTATTTCAGTTTGGAAGTTGTGAAATGACAGCTGTGTGCCTCCGCTGCAGTGTTCTGTTACTGCTGATTAAATAATTACACACAATAAAAAATACCATAGTGAAGGAAACCAAAGGTCATTTCACATACATTGAGGAAGGCAATAGCAGAAGCAACACCCTTCAGTTTCCTGTTAACAAATTAAGAGATCAAAATGTTACATTTTGTTAAATAACCTATATTAAATAAATGTTAAATAACCTATACTGGGGGCAACTGTACCTAGCTACCAACACTGGGGGCACCTATACCTGGGTACCTACCTATACTGAAGGTGTTTTTTTGGGGGGCTCACCGCAGCTGTAACGTGTGATGCAAATTGTTGCAGGGGCATAGCAATGGGGGTTGGTGAGGTTGTGACCACATTGGGGCCCTTGGGCCAGAGGGGCTCCGAAGGGCCCTCCCTCAACTACAGTATTAGCTCTCTATTGGTCCTGTGCTCATAATAACCACTTCTATAGATATTTTGAATAGTGGTAATCATTAACAGACTGTTCCCCATCCCCTACTTGCACCTCTGACACTGTAGCTGCCAATGGCAGGTTTTGGTGCGCCATATCAATTGTTATGTGTAGAATGCTTGGGGCTGGGGGTGCCCCATTGTAAAACTTGCATCAGGGCCCACAGCTCCTTAGCTACGACAATGAATTGTTGGGTGATGTGCGATCATTTGGGGGGGGAGGGGGTTGAGGGCGCATCCTCACAAATTTGCCTCAGCGGGATCATAGCGGTCCCCATTCTTGTAGATGGGTGTTATGAGGCCTTCGCTCCAAGCCTGAGGAAAGGAGCCTGCACTCAGGATGAGGTTGAATAGTCTTGCGAGTGCCTCATGTATGTCCGGGGGGCTGTATTTGATCATCTCTGGCAGGATGCCATCTGTACCGCTGGCCTTCTTGCATTTTATCAGCTTTGTTCTTTCTCTTATTTCCTGCACTGTGATTGGTGTGTCCAGAGGGTTTTGAAAGTCCTTGATTGTCTCCTCCATGTCCTTCAGTTTTGCAGCTAATTGTTTCTGTTCCAGGGTTTGGACATTTCCTGGGATATCTTTGTAGAGGTCCCCGTATGCTGTCTCCTATCAGTGCGTCACTTCCTGTAGAGCCCCTGGTGCCTTAGCTACACTAATGACTGAGCATTTGTATGCTGTCCCCTATCAGAGACATGGGCGGCGCTACAATCCCCCCCCCCCCCCCCCCCCCCCCCAGGGAATAGCTTAACTTTCTCTCCCTCCCCTTGCTTGTAGAGACATGAGACTTTGGCTGGGGGCTGGAATCATTGTCTGTGATCTGTCCACACAGGAGCAGCTTGCTAGTAAGTAAGGATTAAAGCATGATAGCAAACTAACCAAGTACAACTGTAGGTAACTTTTCTTCAATAATAGCACCATCATTTGGACTACCTGCTCTGCTCAAATGCCTCTGAATTCTGTTTGTGATGTTTACATTTGATTCCTATCATTGCTGACCGAATTAGCTTTAATTTTATCATCTGAGTTAGGCAAAAAATATCTAAAGCTCACCATACAAACAACCATTTGGACCACCCAAATGGGCCCCAACAGCCATCCATCGTGCCCCCTTTGTCCCCCCCATCCTCAAATTCTAAGCTGGAGCTGCCACTGTGTAGACCCCATGGTGTCTTAGCTGCACCAATGACTGACAAGCTGTATGCTGTCTCATATCAGTGCACCACTTCCTGTAGAGTCCATGGCCCCTTAGTTACACCAATAACTGACAAGCTGTATGCTGTCACCTATCAGTACGCAAATTCCTGAAGGTGACAGGCAAGCAGAGAATTAAATTACCAAGCAGCCATATCCCCACCGTCCTGCTGTCTTTATAGTTTTGATAGGTTAAGGAGGAACTCCAGTGAAAATAATGTAATAAAAAGTGCTTCTTTTTTACAATAATTATGTGTAAATGATTTAGTCAGCGTTTGCCCATTGTAAAATCTTTCCTCTCTCTGATTTACATTCTGCCATGTATCACACGGTGACATTTTTACTGCTGGCAGGTGATGTCAGTGAAAGGAGATGCAGCTTGTTTTTTTGGTTGTTGTAAACAGCTGTTATTTCCCACAATGCAACAAAGCTCCCACAGTGTGGTGTCAGAACCATGGTCCTGACATCACACTATGGGAGGGGTTTTACCACAATATCAGCCATACAGAGCCCCCTGATGATCAGTTTGTGAAAAGGAATAGATTTCTCATGGGAAAGGGGGTATCAGCTACTGATTGGGATGAAGTTCAATTCTTGGTTACAGGGGCAATCAGGAAGAAGGGAGAGAATGCAGAACTGTAATGCTGTGGAAAGCAGAGAAATGTTATGAGTGGGACCAGTGTTGCTCAACTCATAATGTAGTCAATAGCCCTTAATGATGTCAAGAGTCCTTCTTTCCAGCTAATTAATCATCTGTAGAGTCCTCTATGACTGCTGTGAGTTTTTCTGATGCCTTTATTACTATAGCCCACAGGTTGCTATACGTGAAGGAGCAGTACGTTTTGCTTCAATGCCATAACAATGTACATAAATAGTTTTCTTGAGCGCAAGCAAACAATTAAGTGAGGGCAGAAATGCTTTGATCAGGCAAGATGAGAAATAGCACACTTTACTGAAAGCCCATTATCCAGAAAGCACATTCCTGTATACTAACTGGCATATTGTAAACACTTTCATATAGCAAGCATGTTTAGCGCATGCCGTGTTCCAGATGACGAGGCACAAAGAACACAAGTGAACACATGCATTTTCTTTGCACAGGTGATTTAAGGAGTTCTTTCCAACTTGAATGTTGCCTAAGTGCAGGACAATAAATGGATAACACTATGTGACTGATATCTGGGAACACAGGTGTGGCAGGGAGATATTTTCCCACTACATCATACTCGATGACCTTTAGGACGGTTTCACATCAACAACAAGCGTTTTTAATTCAGAAATGTATAGATTGCACTGTCTCATGTTCAGACTACATGCGATGCTTGCATTTTTCAGTAAAGTGCAATGCTGACCCATTCACTGTAGTAAATGGGATCAGCAACACAACGCATGGAGCGCAGATGGTGTGAGATCTTGGGCATTATGTTCCAATCGCATAGCCATCTGTGCTTGGAAGTGTGAACAAGGCCAAGTATGATTCTTTTTAAAGACAAATCAGAATACCTTTGCAGACTAGCGCACACAACCCAGAACAGGGAATTTGGATGCCGGGCAGCTGCTTGGTGTTTTTGCCGCCACATAGATCCCAATGTGAATTAAGGCTATAGCGTAAGGGATGATCTCCGACCTTAATCACGAGCAATCACTAGTGATTACTCGTGATTCAAATGAGGATTAATTACAGCAGCTGAGCGGTGGGTATTGGAAGGCTCGCTGCCGTCACTTCCTCCTTCTGGATTGAAGGAGCAAGTGACGGCAGCGAGGCTTGGACACTAATAATAGGACGCATGGACCTATATGGAGTGCGGGGAGGACGCGGATTTATGGGTAAATAACTTTTCCAATCCTCGCTGCTTAGTTGCTGTAATTAATCCTCATTTGAATTATGAGTAATTACTCCTGATTACTCGTGATTAAGGTCGGAGACCATCCCTGTATAGTGGTGCCAGCTCCAGAGCATATCTACAGCCGGAACTCATAAAATGGTGCTGCGGCAGTGTAATGGAAAATAGCGCTCAGCTATACAAAAGCCGAATGCCAGGAGGTTATGGGTTGTACCAACAAGAGGGAATGAGCCACTGGATTTGGGCATTTCAAATAGACCAGATAAAGTATCAAGTTTGCGGGTTCAGGAACATCTGGGGAATAGTAATCACAACATGATAATATTTGACCTGGTGATTGACAAGCTATAGAGCAGCAGAACAGCTAAAACTATGAATTTTGACTCAGCAAAGTTTAAACAACTTATGGTTATACTAAGATCAGTGGACTGGGATAGTATACTAAAAGGGAAGGACACTGAAGGGAAATGGCAAACATTTAAAAATATCCTCAATGATTAGTGTTGTAAACATACAGTATCCCACACAAGTAAAAGAAAATATTTATAAATTGATTTTTCGGTGGTATAGAACACCTGCAGTGCTATCAAAAATATATCCTGATGTTTCCAATCAATGTTGGAGGGGGTGTAATCATCTAGGCTTTTTCGAGCACATTTTCTGGTATTGTCCAATAGTCCAACCATTATGGGCTGAAATTAAATCCTTAATAACAAGGGTAACAAACTCCAATATTCCTTTAGATCCTCTTTATATGCTCCTAAGCAAACCAATACCAGGATTAAAGAAATATACGATGAGAATCTGTTACCAGATTATCTATAGCATCCCACTGGCGTAAATCCCTCTCTCCTACAATCTCTGCAGTTATCACAAAAATTAGCTGGACTAATGCTACGTACACACATGCGACAACGATCGTTCGTTAAGAACGACGAACGAACTTTTAATTGATAAAAGAACGACCTAAGTAAAGGTAGTTTTAAAATGTGTGTAACGATCTGATCGTTAGAACGAACGTTACATCACAGAAAGCAACTATTGCGCCTGCGCATAAAAATGGAACTTCCATGGAGAAATAGTGAAATGCGCATGTCAAGCCTAGTACGAACGATCGTTTCCAACGATGTACTACTTTTGCAAACGATCGTCGTTGGTTAAAATCCGCCGATACAGAACTTTCTTTTGTAGCGATTTGGCTCGTTCGTCGTTTGCCTTAATAGTCGGTGGTTCGTTTTTTGTAACGATCGTCGTTGGTAAAGATCGGGGAACGATCGTTACAAACGACTATAGTCGCATGTGTGTACGCACCTTTAGGCTATGGAATATCTCACTGCTCTATTAAGGGATACAGAAGATAGATTTAAACAAATATGGGATCCATGGAAAACATACTTTCCTAACTACACCCCTCCCTGATAGGTGTTTGTACTCTTAACCTTTACTGAAATGACCTATGGGACGCTATATGGTAAAAATATTTGCTTGGGATTATATAGACTACTATGACTGAACTAATGAAAGTATTTTATACTAATTCAGGCTTCTCTTTGCTTCCCCTCCTTTGTGGGGTACAATGCATACTGCAAGTGTTATGCTTTCCTTTCCACAATGGTGGACAGACCAAATGAACGAATTTCTCTATGTTATGTTATATTTTATTATTTTTTTTCTCCTCCTTTATATTTTTTGCTTTGGTTCGATCCAAATCTCCTATATTGGCTTTGACAATTGAAAAAGTTAAATATTAGAAACTCATTAGACAACTCATTCATCATACCTTCAATGTTATTGTGTTCTAAACATGATATGTATCTGTTTGCTAATATGGACATATAGTGACATTTTCAAATGTTTGTATGATACAATATACGTTTAATAAAAAACAGTGTTACAAAAAAAATATACATTATCCCATATGGAAACAAAACTTATATGAATAAAAAAGGCCTCTATGGATGAATAGAAAGGTTAGAGTTAAAATTAAGCTGAAAAAGAATGACTTTAAGGAAGGGACTGAGGCTACAATAAGTAATTCTGAGAAATCCAGTAAAAAAATGAAAAAAATAAATGTGGCTGGCCAAGATTTAAGCACAATCAAGATCAAATGGGTAGGGATAACAAATCAAATCCAAAGAGATATAATAAGTATATATCAACTTGAAAAAAGAAAGGTTGACTGCTATATGGAGGAAAAAAGGTTTTGCCACCTACTCAGGTAGGGGCCTTTACAGTAAGAGGTTAAATGTGGACTATATTACCACAAATAGTAGTTATAGCAAATTATATTATATATTCATTTAAAGGCGGCTTGGCTTCTTTCCTTGCATTAAAAGACTAGGTGCCAGTTATTACCAGCAGTGTTGATCCAGGGATTTTATCTGATTGCGAGCTGGATTCAGAGAGGATTTTTTCCCCTTTTAGGGAAAATTGATCCAAGCCTTGTAAGTTTGTTTGTTTTCACCTTCGTTTGGGTCAACAGGGGTATATATGGGTGCAAGATAATGTTAGAGTTTTGGGGGGGTCCGCTAGCTGGGTCTTGGGCCCCAGAAAAAAAAGTGAAGCAAAGAAGTGGGGTCCCAGAGGGTCGATTGGGGGGGGGGGGGCATGTAACTGTTGCCTGTTTAGCCTAGTCCCATCCTTATGGCATACTAAATATCTCTAGAAAAGGGAAAATGAAGATTTGCACAGTGTACTGCATTCATGTCCTTATACAGTAAAACTAGTATGTGCTGGCAATAAATAAACTTAGAACTGCTCTCATGAAGAAGAAAAAATATATGTATATTTGTGCATAATGGGTTATGTGCAAGTTCCGGACAGTGGTCAATTTTATTTTTTTTTCTGGTTGAACTTGATGGACATATGTCTATTTTTCAATTATACTATGAAGTGCTATAACTATATTATACATAGATAGTAGCAGAGGATGAGGCTGTACAATACGGAGAAGTGCGTCTGATAGTGAGACGCATGAAATTCCAAAATCAAGTTCCAAGTTACGAACATACAAAAGGTCATAAGATGTTCCTGGATGGATGTCAACAGGAAATGATTTGATGCTTAAGAAAATCCTTTTGTCTGGCTGTTGCTCCATTTGGCAAACTATTGGTCTGAAATGTACGGTACTTTCTAGCTAGCCTTTAATGAAAGCAGGGGGGCTGGGTCCAGTCTCCACTATCGCACATGGGGTTATTTCAGTTCCTGTCACATTTCCAAAAATTATTAGAGTTAACATGTTGTGCCTGTACTGGTACAAAATAAAAGCTTATATATCTTGCTTGCAATGACTGCAACAAATTATGTCATTAAAATGAACTGATGTGTTATGTAAAAGCTTTTTACGCTATCGATCACTTTCCCAGACTTTCTCTCTTTTTTCTCTCAGCATCAGTCAGAGAAAATGAATTCCAGTTCACCTTAGTGATTGGAGCACCAGGTCTGGTGCTTCCATAGGCGCAAGCTGTGCTATTGCCCAGGAACTCCGAGCTGGTAGTGGTCCCTGAGGCCCCTGCAGAGAATTTGGCAGTGGAGTGACTCACCTGTCCCGGCTGGTGCGCTCCTCCATCAGTCTGCGTGCTCCCCTGGTTGCATCTTCTCAGTGACCCCATGGCATGCTACGTGAGGGGCTGAATATGGAGAGCTTGGAGACTGCTGAAGGAGCGAGCCAACTATATATCTGGGAAGGAGACCTGGGGGGTCCACTACCTGGCTCTGGGGCCCTGGGAAGAAAGAGAAACAAAGGGGTGGGGTCCCAGCCGGGCGGTTAGGGTTGCCCCATGTCATTGTTGCCAGAGCCCCATTGAGCCTAGTACTGACCCTGTGGAGCACTAAGTATCTTCAGCAAAGGGAAACGCAAAAATTAACATTTGCACAGTGTACTGCATTGAAGTCCATATACGGTATACAATAAGGCCCAGTGAACACCAAAAACCTCTAGCAGATCTGCAAAATGCTAGAGGTTTTTGTAGCAGATTTCAGAGCGATTCAAGGCATGTTTAGTGATGTTTTCTAAACATGCCTAGCATTTTTTGGAGCATTTTTGTGTAGCAGATTACAAATAGTGTTACAGTAAAGCTGTTACTGAACAGCTTCTGTAACAAAAACGCCTGGAAAACCGCTCTGATCTAGCGTTTTTCAGAGCAGTTTTCCACTTTCCTATATTTTAAAGGGAACCAGAGAGGATGCAATATACATACCTGGGGCTTCCTCCAGCCCCATACGCACGGATCGCTCCCACGCCGCAGTCCTCCTCTGCCTGGAACCGCCGCCACCGGGTCCCGTCATTGCCGCGAGTCGGCAAGTCGGCCGGCGGACGCGGCCAATTCTCCGCATCACCGGGTTCTCTCCCCATACTGATACGCATGTGGCCGCTAACTGCGCAGCCGCATGCGTACATGTATGGAGGGAGCCCCTGTGATGCGGACAATTGGCCGCGTCCGCCGGAAGTGACGGGCCCGGTACCGGCGGATCCAGGAAGCTGAGGACGGCGGCGTGGGAGCGATTCAGGGTTATGGGGCTGGAAGAAGCCCCAGGTATGTATAAAATCTTTTTCTTTTTCCAACCCCCGTTCCTCTCTGGTTCCCTTTAACATTGAGGCAGAAACGCCTCAGAAATCTAAAAAATGCTGCAGCCCCCCGAGTTTGGGTTTGTGGAAAAAATGAACCTCTTTAACTTTCATTAGCCAAACGTTTTTCCCCCTGCAAGAGTTTTAAAAAACGCTCCAGAACCACTCTGGTGTGCACCAGCCCTATCCGATATGTGCTGGCAATTAATAAAGTTAGAAATGCTCTCTTAAAGTATATATATATATATATATATATATATATATATATATATATATATATATATATATATATATATATACAGTGGCTTGCAAAAGTATTCGGCCCCCTTGACGTTTTCCACATTTTGTCACATAACTGCCACAAACATGCATCAATTTTATTGGACTTCCACGTGAAGACCAATACAAAGTGGTACACACGTGAGAAGTGGAACAAAAATCATACATGATTCCAAACATTCTTTACACATAAATAACTGTAAAGTGGGGTGTGCGTAATTATTCAGCCCCTTGAGTCAATACTTTACAGAACCACATTTTGCTGGAATTACAGCTGCCAGTCTTTTACGGTATGTCTCTACCAGCTTTGCACATCTAGAGACTGAAATCCTTGCCCATTCTTCTTTGCAAAACAGCTCCAGCTCAGTCAGATTAGATGGACAGCGTTTGTGAACAGCAGTTTTCAGATCTTGCCACAGATTCTCGATTGGATTTAGATCTGGACTTTGACTGGGCCATTCTAACACATGGATAGGTTTTGTTTTAAACCATTCCATTGTTGCCCTGGCTTTATGTTTAGGGTCATTGTCCTGCTGGAAGGTGAACCTCCACCGCAGTCTCAAGTCTTTTGCAGACTCCAAGAGGTTTTATTACAAGATTGCCCTGTATTTGGCTCCATCCATCTTCCCATCAACTCTGACCATCTTCCCTGTCCCTGCTGAAGAGAAGCACCCCCCGAGCATGATGCTGCCACCACCATATTTGACAGTGGGGATGGTGTGTTCAGAGTGATGTGCAGTGTTAGTTCTCTGCCACACATAGCGTTTTGCATTTTGGCCAAAAAGTTCCATTTTGGTCTCATCTGACCAGAGCACCTTCTTCCACATGTTTGCTGTGTCCCCCACATGGCTTGTGGCAAACTGCAAACAGGATTTCTTATGCTTTTCTGTTAACAATGCCTTTCTTCTTGCTACTCTTCCATAAAGGCCAACTTTGTGCAGTGCACGACTAGTAGCTGTCCTGTGGACAGATTCCCCCACCTGAGCTGTAGATCTCTGCAGCTTGTCCAGAGTCACCATGGGCCTCTTGACTGCATTTCTGATCAGCGCTCTCCTTGTTCAGCCTGTGAGTTTAGGTGGATGGCCTTGTCTTGGTAGGTTTACAGTTGTGCCATACTCCTTCCATCTCTGAATGATCGCTTGAACAGTGCTCCTTGGGATGTTCAAGGCTTTGGAAACATTTTTGTAGCCTAAGCCTGCTTTAAATTTCTCAATAACTTTATCCCTGACCTGTCTGGTGTGTTCTTTGGACTTCATGGTGTTGTTGCTCCCAATATTCTCTTAGACAACCTCTGAGGCCATCACAAAGCAGCTGTATTTGTACTGACATTAGATTACACACAGGTGCACTCTGTTTAGTCATTAGCACTCATCAGGCAATGTCTATGGGCAACTGACTGCACTCAGACCAAAGGGGGCTGAATAATTACGCACACACCACTTTGCAGTTATTGATTTGTAAAATATGTTTGGAATCGTATGATTTTCATTCCACTTCTCATGTGTATACCACTTTTGTATTGGTCTGTCACATGGAATTCCAATAAAATTGATTCATGTTTGTGGCAGTAATATGACAAAATGCGGAAAACTTCAAGGGGGCCGAATACTTTTCCAAGCCAGTGTGTGTGTGTGTGTGTGTGTGTGTGTGTGTGTGTGTGTGTGTGTGTGTGTGTGTGTGTGTGTGTGTATACCGGTGTATATATAATATTTTATACATTCTTTATCAGAATCATTTATTTTGCCAAGTAATTTTGTTGTGCCTCATACAGGTTCTTTAAGGAGGTGGGGGGGGGGGGTATCCAACAGCCAAGAGTCGAGGCTGCCATACTATAGCACCATCATTTGCATTTGGAAAGCATCTGTTATCACTAAGGAGACATTGCTGACTTCTAGTATCTGGCAGTGCCGGCCAAGATGTTCCAGTTCAAATGGTGCAGTAGTGTTCATTTCTGTGGTGGATCCCGACATATGCACCGATACTGTATATACTGATCTCTGACTCCAGCTCATATTGCTAAGTATGACCCGTCTGCCTCTACTGACTGGCCCATTTATACACCTAATATGGAAGTATCCTGCCCTGAAAATATTCTGAGAACGAATTGTAAAATTTTTACATGACAAAATAGGTTGCCCCACCACCCTAACTCCTGAAATGTGCTTATTAGGAATAATTACTAATGATGGCCTGAGGTCTAGTACAGAAACCTTCATGGCAGAAACCCTACTTGCCGCGTGGTTGGAGTTTGCGTTAGGTGGTGGTCATCTGCTCCCACGTTACCCTCCTGGTGCCAAAGGATATGTTCGACTCTTGCATACCTGCCTTAGCTAATATGTATAAATAGAATATGTATACATCAACAATTCCACTTGATGTGGGACAGGTGGAAAGACAGGTAGTGGTTCTCGAGTATCTATCACTACGCCTATCAAGTTTCTAACTTACTTCCAATTAGAAATATTGTCACCAACTAATTAGTAACCACTTAAGTCTATCTGGACAACTATAGTAATCCAGATAGACAGCGCTGTGGGCTATCTGGACGCGTATTCTTGTCCATTGTTATAGCGGCAGGTGTGCGCCCATGTCTGCGCGACCCCCGCTATTACCTGGCGGCTTTTCCGTAGCGGCAATTGGAGAAGGGAACCGAGGGTTCCCCATACCAATTGCAGTGCCTGGAGTGAATGGACATGACCCCGATCAGGGGCCATGTCCATTCATAAAGATGCATCTTATGTAAAGTTGTAAAAAAAAAAACTTCCTGGTAAACCGGGGTAGTGCTTCTAGTGCCATATAGTGGCAAAAAGTAAAATTGCACACCCCAAACATTTTTAATAATAAAAATAATACAATGAATGCATTCCAAATCCCCCCTGCCCCCCCCCCCCCAGGTTACCAAACAATCACATAAAAAAAACATTAATAGTTGCCGTATGGACTCGTGTGAGAAGCAGTAAAAAAAAGTTATGGCCAAATGAATGCAAGGAGCGCTGACAGGTAGAAATGGCTTTTGGCGTTAAGGTAAAATGGCCTGTAGGCTGAAGTGGTTAAGCAGCTATGTTACCTGTATGAATGATTTTGTTGTACTCCTATGAGAAAACGCGGAAAAGCCGCCACGTATACTGACAGCAAGGCGGCTGATTCCGCGTCCAACGCGTCGGTCTGCACGCAGAAGCGTGCATCTAGTGACATGGCAGAACGCAGAAAAGCCGCCGCATGTACTGACAGCAAGGCGGCTGGTTCCGCGTCCAGTGCGGCGGTTTGCACGCAGCAGCGTGCAGCTAGTGTGGCTGAGCCTGTTAGTTCACACAGGTTTAGGAATACGCGCGCGCGCGCGCTGAAAGGCAGAAATTTTATGATGGCCAAGGAGGGATCAGCTGACCAGGCCGGTCAGCTGACCTCAGAGCTGGTAACCATTGGTTGATCACTTCAGGGTGGCGCCAGAGCGCAATGCGCTATATATGGATACTGCTGGCCACTCTCAAGTTGTCTGCCGTTGCGATCACTACGTGGAAGCACTCAGACCTTAGTCAGATCCAACAGTGTGTTTGAACCAGGAGGACCTGGGAATTCACACTGAGCCAGATTACTTGTGTTATTATTCTGTTATACTTCAGACTAGTTCCAGGGTGTAGAGACCACGGACCTCACACCCAAGACTAGGGAACTTGTACTATCATTCTGTTATACTTCAGACTAGTTCCAGGGTGTAGAGACCACGGACCTCACACCCAAGACTAGGGAACTTGTACTATCATTCTGTTATACTTCAGATTAGTTCCAGGGTGTAGAGACCACGGACCTCACACCCAAGACTAGGGAACTTGTTGTGATGAATAGCGGAAAATTCGCCGCATGTTCTGACAGTAAGGCGGCTGATTCCGCGTCTAATGCGGCGGTTTGTCTGCGTCAGCATGCGTCTGGGTTTTCTGGAACTGGTGGTGCACATGGGAGGAATGGCGTGGGGGCCGCCGCGTGTTCTGACGGTAAGGCGGCGGATTCCGCGTCCAGTGCGGCGGTTTCCCCGCAGCTACATGTGTCTGGGCTGGCTGGACCTAGTAGTGCACACAGATGGAGAGCTGCAAGACAAGCTCTTTATACCAATAGGATGAAGATCAGCTGATCAGGGCGGTCAGCTGATTCCTGTTCAGTCAGTGATTGGTTGATGGGAGCTGGGCGGCGCTGTGGGGCGCTTTACTATATATATCTCCTGCTGTTCAGTTGCTGGTTGTCTGGCGTTGCAAAGTGTGGTGGAACCAGGAGGACCTAGGAATCCACACTTAGCCAGTTACTATATATCATCTGTGTTATTCTCTAGCATAGTTCCAGGGTGTTGAGATCACGGTCCTCACACCCCAGACTAGGAATATTGTATATCATCTGTGTTGTTCTCTAGCATAGCTCCAGGGTGTTGAGATCACGGACCTCACACCTCAGACTAGGCCTTGTTCTGATATCTGTTATGACCTGTAGCTTTCCTGACTATTCTTCTGATCTCTGATTTGGTACCTTGCATATCTGATACTCTGTTGCCGACCCGGCCTGTCTTACCTTCTGGCTGTCACCCCCCCCTCAGGGTGTCCAGCCTTCCCGCAGGGGTCCCCTGCTCTACAGAGGGGACACTGCTCCTTATCAGTCAGGGACTCCCTCTCCAGGTGTCCTTGACTGCAGTAGAGTCTTCTCTACTTATTCGACCACCTGCTACCCCGGTGGTCCAAAGGTTACTGTTGCACCAAAACACTTACACACTCAGGTGTCTAGAGGTTAGACATATTTGATTATTGGCGATTCTGCAGATCCCCAATAATCAGGTATATCTGTATTCTTGGGGATACTGCAGATCGCCAAGAATCAGATTCTCTCTCTGGTTGCTGACACCTGTCGTTACAGAACGCCAGACCCAAAACAATATGGACGCACTTAGCACTCGTCTGGACACACTCACCACCTCGGTGGAAAATCTCATCAGAGTGATAGACGGTCAGCAGGCCCAGATCTCTGCTTTATCTGGGTTACTACAAGTCCTACAGACGACTGTCAATTCAGCGCGATCCCCTCCAGTCACAGACTTGAGAATGTCTGTACCGGAAAAGTTTTCTGGCCATAGATCTGACTTTCAGAATTTTAAGAATCGTGTGATGTCATATTTTGAATTGAGGCCTAATCTGTCAGGGACAGAGGCACAGAGAATTACCTTTATCAAAACCTTACTCTCAGGGGATGCTCAAACCTGGGAGTATAATTTACCAACAGGGCATGAAGCACTTAGGTCAGTTGAAGAATTCTTCAAGTCCATGGCCATAATTTATGACGACCCAGACATTGCGTCTACCTCTGAGCGGAAGCTAAAAACCTTGCATCAAGGCAAGGATCCAGTGGAGGTCTATGCGGCTGAGTTCAGGAAGTGGTCAGTGTCGGCTAGGTGGGGGGCTTTTGCACTACTAGATTGTTTGTTTGTTTTTATCGGGGTTGTCAGACGCAGTTTCAGGGCTGATGTTGGGATACCCTGAACCTAAGACACTTGAGGAAGCAATCTCTCTGGCAGTGCGTGTGGATCGTCGGTTACGATACCAAAAGCAAACCCGTGGTAAAGACAGGGTTGTCTCTTATGCCACGTCTCCACCTACCTCACCGCCACCTGAGCCAATGCAAATTGGTCACTCCAAATTAACTCATTCAGAGAGGAATCGTAGGAAGACGGAGCAGCTTTGTCTATACTGTGCAGAGGAGGGTCATATAGTGTGGAACTGTCCCAAGAAGTCGGGAAACGCTGCCGCCTAGGTGTAGTCAGAGGTAATACCCTGGGCGCGCAGTCTTTACCTCTACATAATGATCGGCTGTTACTCCCTTGTTCGGTCACATGGGAGGGTCAGACTGCTTCTACGGAAGCCTTTATTGATTCTGGTTCCGCAGCTAATTTTATCGATTACGAGTTTGCAAAAAGATTTGGTATACCCATGCTTCCCTTGAATCAACCAATCTTGGTCACTGCGGTAGATGACTCTCCTCTGCAGAGTAACCGCCCCTTGTCCCAGACTCTTAATGTGCATCTCAAGGTGGGGGTCTTACATGGGGAGAGTCTGCAATTTCTGATCTTGCATATGGCAACCTCTACCATCATTCTTGGCATGCCCTGGTTACAAATCCACTCACCTCAGATAGACTAGGTTACGGGTCAGCTAACGAGCTGGTCGTCCCACTGCGATCATCATTGTTTAGCAAAAGTAACCTTGGGTAATACCAACGTTCAGGTTGAAGGTGTACCAAGACAATACGCAGAATTTGCTGATGTCTTTTGCCCAAAGTCAGCAGACAAACTTCCCCACCATCGTGCCTTTGATTGTCCTATCGATCTGAGATCTGGTTGTATGCCGCCCAGAGGTCATCTTTATAATCTATCTGGGCCAGAGAAACTAGCTATGCAGGAATACATCAGGGAAAAATTGGCGAAAGGGTTCATACGTCCCTCTCGGTCACCAGCAGGGGCAGGGTTTTTTTCGTGAAGAAAAAAGACGGAGGTCTCCGCCCCTGTATCGATTACAGAGGACTGAATAAGATCACTGTGAAAAATCGCTACCCTTTACCATTGATTGACGATTTATTCACACAGGTGACCAACGCCAAGATTTTTTTCTAAGCTAGATCTCAGGGGTGCATACAATCTGGTTCGCATCAGAGATGGGGACGAATGGAAGATGGCCTTTAACACACCCGATGGGCATTACGAATACCTGGTGATGCCCTTCGGGTTGTGCAATGCGTCAGCCGTCTTCCAGGAGTTAATCAATGAAGTTTTCAGGGAAGTGTTGGGGAAGTTTGTTCTGGTTTATTTGGACGATATACTAATCTTTTCGTTTAACCTCGCTGAACATCGCAAGCATGTCAGATGGGTATTAGAGAGGTTATGACAGAATCGGCTGTATGCCAAACTAGAGAAATGCCTCTTTGAGGTAGAGTCGGTAGCCTTCCTAGGTTACATCATCTCCACTTCTGGTCTCTCGATGTACCCAGGAAAGGTTTCTGCTGTCCTGGACTGGCCTCAGCCCATGGGGCTGAAGGCACTCCAGAGGTTCCTGGGGTTTGCCAATTACTACAGAAGATTTATTAAGGGGTACTCTACCATCATCTCTCCTCTCACCAGTCTCACCAAGAAAGGGGCTGATACTCATCATTGGTCACCTGAGGCTCATACGGCCTTCTTGACTTTAAAGAAGCTGTTCTGTTCTGCCCCAATACTGAGGCATGTTGACGTCGCCTTTCCCTTCATTGTGGAGGTTGATGCCTCAGAGGTGGGGGTAAGAGCGGTGTTGTCACAGAGGTCAGGATTGCAGGGCAGGCTACATCCATGCGCTTACTTTTCTCGCCGATTTTAACCTGCCGAGAAAAATTATGACATCGGCAACCGGGAGCTCCTAGCCATCAAATTAGCTTTTGAGGAATGGCGACACTGCCTGGAGGGTGCAGAACATGTTATCACGGTTTACACAGACCATAAGAATTTGGAGTATATCGAGGGAGCTAAGAGACTTAGCCCCCGTCAGGCCCGGTGGTCCCTGTTTTTTGCTAGATTTAGATTTATAATCACGTATACTCCCGGAAGTAAGAATATCAAAGCCGATGCGCTCTCTAGGTGTTTTGAGCCCGAGTCAGTACAGTCTGCTGATCCGGAGACTATCCTGCCTCCAAAGGTAGTTCTGGCAGCCACTGAGACTTGGAGAGATTGTTCAACCACTTTGAGTCCCTATCAACAGGATGTTCCAGAGGGGAAGCCAGAGGGGGTCATGTTTGTGCCACTGCCCTTTCGGTTACAAATTCTACAGTTTTTTTCACTCTCACAAGAATGCCGGCCATCCTGGAGCCACCAGAACTCAGGATCTACTGGCTAGATGTGCCTGGTGGCCTAGTTTGGCGTCTGATTGTAAGTAATTTGTAAGGGAGTGCACGACCTGTGCGAGGAGTAAGCCCTCTCGTCAGGCCCCCGTGGGCACGTTACAGTCTTTGCCAGTCCCCAATGAACCTTGGACTCATATTTCCATGGATTTTGTGGGTGAACTCCCCTCGGTCTGAATGCAAGTCGGTTATTTGAGTGGTAGTAGATCGTTTCAGTAAGATGGCGCACTTTGTCCCTCTGAAAGGACTCCCCTCGGCCCAGGAACTGGCTGATCTCTTCATTCAGCACATCTTCCGGCTGCATGGCATTCCGGAAAATGTAGTGTCAGATCGGGGAGTCCAATTTGTTTCGAAATTTTGGAGGGCCTTTTGCCATCAATTAGACATGGAACTCGCATTCTCATCAGGCTACCACCCTCAGACCAACGGCTAGACCGAGAGAGTTAACCAATCCCTGGAACAATTTCTCAGGTGCTATGTTGCTGATGCGCAAACTGATTGGGTAAAGTTTTTGCCGTTTGCAGAGTTTGCGCACAACAATCTGAAGAGCTCTTCTTCTGGGTATTCCCCTTTTCAAGTGGTGTCAGGTAGATCACCTAAGTTCGCTCCTTTGCCAGTCGCATCAACTCCTTTTCCAGCTCTGGAGGACTGGCAGAAGGCCTTGAAAGAGATTTTGGAATGGTTAAGAGGAACCTAGGGAAAGCTTTCCAAACCCAGAAGAAGCAGGCAGATAAACATCGGTCGGTAGAGTGGAGATTCTCCCCCGGAGATCTGGTGTGGGTATCCACTTGTCATTTGGCCTTGAAACAATTGTCACCCAAGCTAGGTCCTAAATTTATAGGACCATATCCAGTGGCCAAGAAGATTAATAATGTCACATATGCTGCTGATCTCCCACCCAGCATGAAAGGTGTGAGATCTTTCCATGTGTCCCTGTTGAAACCAGCTGTACAGGTGGACTCCTGCCCCCCCCCCCCCCTGTGTTGGTGGATGACCAACCAGAGTATGAGATTGAAAAGATTCTGGATTCTCGCCTGGTGCAGAATTCCGTGCAGTATCTGGTCCATTGGAAAGGATATGGCATAGAGGAGAGATCTTGGGTGCCAGATTGCCGCATGCATGCGGAGGATTTGAAGAAAGAGTTCCATGATTTACATCCTGGAAAGCCTGGTGGAAAGTGTCCGGAGTCCACTCCTCGGGGGGCTTACTGTGATGAATAGCGGAAAAGCCGCCGCATGTTCTGACAGTAAGGCGGCTGATTCCGTGTCTGATGCGGCAGTTTGTCCGCGTCAGCATGCGTCTGGGTTGTTTGGAACTGGTGGTGCACATGGGAGGAATGGCGTGGGGGCCGCCGCGTGTTCTGACGGTAAGGCGGCGGATTCCGCGTCCAGTGCGGCGGTTTCCCCGCAGCAACATGTCTGGGCTGGCTGGACCTAGTAGTGCACACAGATGGAGAGCTGCAAGACAAGCTCTTTATACCAATAGGATGAAGATCAGCTGATCAGGGCGGTCAGCTGATTCCTGTTCAGTCAGTGATTGGTTGATGGGAGCTGGGCGGCGCTGTGGGGCGCTTTACTATATATATATCTCCTGCTGTTCAGTTGCTGGTTGTCTGGCGTTGCAAATGCCTATGTGTTAGCACTCAGACCTTAGTCAGATCCTTCAGTGTGGTGGAACCAGGAGGACCTGGGAATCCACACTTAGCCAGTTACTATATATCATCTGTGTTATTCTCTAGCATAGTTCCAGGGTGTTGAGATCACGGCCCTCACACCCCAGACTAGGAATACTGTATATCATCTGTGTTATTCTCTAGCATAGTTCCAGGGTGTTGAGATCACGGTCCTCACACCCCAGACTAGGAATATTGTATATCATCTGTGTTGTTCTCTAGCATAGCTCCAGGGTGTTGAGATCACGGACCTCACACCTCAGACTAGGCCTTGTTCTGATATCTGTTATGACCTGTAGCTTTCCTGACTATTCTTCTGATCTCTGATTTGGTACCTTGCATATCTGATACTCTGTTGCCGACCCGGCCTGTCTTACCTTCTGGCTGTCACCCCCCCCCCCCCCTCAGGGTGTCCAGCCTTCCCGCAGGGGTCCTCTGCTCTACAGAGGGGACACTGCTCCTTATCAGTCAGGGACTCCCACTCCAGGTGTCCTTGACTGCAGTAGAGTCTTCTCTACTTATTGGACCACCTGCTACCCCGGTGGTCCAAAGGTTACTGTTGCACCAAAACACTTACACACTCAGGTGTCTAGAGGTTAGACATATTTGATTATTGGCGATTCTGCAGATCCCCATTAATCAGGTATATCTGTATTCTTAGGGATACTGCAGATCGCCAAGAATCAGATTCTCTCTCTGGTTGCTGACACCTATCGTTACACTTGTATTATCATTCTGTTTTACTTCAGACTAGTTCCAGGGTGTAGAGACCACGGACCTCACACCCAAGACTAGGCATTGTTTGTTATTTGTTATGACCTGTTGCTTTCCTGACTATCCCTCTGCTTTCTGATTCGGTACCACGCATATATGATATCACATTGCCAAACCCTGCCAGACTTGGATACCGAATCAGCCTTCTGTCTTTGTACTTTATCTGTCTGTGTGTTGCCGACCTGGCTTGCCCGACCTCGAGAGCTATCTCTCTCCACCTAAGAGAGAGACTCCAAGATCAGTCAGTGACATCCACCTTCAGGTGTCCTCACTCTCTGGTTCTCTGGTCCTTCCTACCTTCAGCCTGACTCCACCCCTTGGAGAGTCTCAGGATGCTGGAAGGTTTCTGTACCCTCCATAGCAGTATCTTCTGTACTGCTTAGGGTCACCTGTTCATCAGGTGGGTTGCTCAGTCATACTGTTACACCAAACACTCACTATATATATATATATATATATATATATATATATATATATATATATATATATATATATATATATATATATATATATATATATATATATATATATATATATATATATATATATATATATATATATATATATATATATATATATATATATATATATATAGGTGTCCAGAGGTTAGCGCTATATCTGTATTATTGGTGATTCTGCAGATTATCCATAATCAGGTATAGATCTGTATTCTTGGTGATACTGCAGATCACCAATAATCAGATTCTCTCTGTGTGTTGACACCGATCGTTACAACTCCCATATCATACTGCTCACTTTATCTAATGAGTATTGCGTGTGACGTTAAGATAATGTAAAATCTGTTGTTATACTAATATATTCTGGTTAACTGATGATATGGCATGCTATTGAATGCTCAATAAACTTACTTTTTGTTTTAAAAAATATATTCTACATAAATAGTAGAAGAGGATTTGGCTGTGCAGTAAAGAGCAGTGGTGTAGTAGGGAGAACACCATAGCAGCTGCTATGGGTTCTCTAGCCAAGGCGGGCCTGGTGGTCTTAGATAGTTATCAGGGGGTCTGCTGCAGGACTCATGTAGACCACCGTATTGTAGAGTAGCAAGTAAAGCGTTGGAAGAAAGACATATATCTCTCCAGTATGTCTCAGTTGCTGCTCTGCTCTAATCTGGCTGCCATGTACAGGTCAATGAGTTGAAAATAATTTTGAGTTGGTACAGCATTATGCAAATGTGTGCTAATTTATTTTCAAGAAGCATATATTTGGATATAAAATGTGCATAATCCTGCATCAACTCAAAATTATTTTCATCTTATTGACAATCCCTTCTGGCTACCTATATCTGGGCGGCTAATCTGGCTACTTATACATGGAGTCTAATCTGGCTACCTATATTTGGGGGGACTAATCTGTCTACTGATATTTAGGGGGATCTAATCTAGCTAACTACTTTCAAGGGCCTAATCCGGCTAGTGGCTATCTATATTTGGGGCATAAACTGGCTACCAATATTTTTTGGGGGGGAGCTCATCTGGTTACTGATAGATGGAGGACTACTCGGGCTAACCTATACATGGGGGGTGTTAATTGGGCTACCAATATGTGGGGGGCTAATCTAGTTACATATATTTGGGGGTAATATTGGCTACCTATACATTGGGGGCTTATCTAGCTATCTATTTTGGGGATCCTTCATGCTATCTATACTGGAGGGCTATTTCATTCTACCTACACTGGGGGGGGGGGGGGCACATCTGGCTATTTATACTTTAGCTACTTTAGCTACTCCTACTGTCTGGCTACATGGGGTACAAAGTTACATTATAATTTTTTTGGGCGGAAGCAATCGAAATGTTGCTATGGGAGCCCATGACTTCTAGCTACAGAGAAGTGTGTCTAATAGTGAGACAAATGTCATGAACCATTCCCGTTAAGTCAAGTTCCTCATTATGAATATGCACATACAAAAAGTCACAAGATAAGATGTTCCTGGATTGATGTCAACAGGAAATTATTTGTTGCTATAAAGAAGTTTTTTGTCTGGCGGTTGCCCTGTTCAGCAAACTGTTGCTCTGAAGTGTACTTTTTAGCTAATCTTTAATGAAAGCAGGGGGGTTGGGATCTTACACTATGGCGCATTGGGTTATTTCAGTTCCTGTCACATTTCCAAAAATTATTATTTAACAAGTTGTGCGGGTTCTGGTGCAAAACACAAGTGTATACTGTATACTGTATCTTACTTGCAATGATTGCAACACAATCTGTCAGTAAAATGGATGGGTGTTTTATGTAAAAACTTTCTGGTTTGCACACTGTTCCATGGTAGCCACAACAGCATTGTTATATTGTCTGCACATTCTACAACCAGGGCCTGTGGTGCATCCATTGGGTAAACTGGGAAATTGCTCAGAGCCCAAGCTCCTTATGGTGGCCACTAATGGTCCAACCTTTTTCATCCAATCTTACCATTTCTAATACAAGGGAACTGCCTGAATTTTCCAATTCTATTCACTCAATTTACCCTTATACTACATAGATTTGGTAAGATTGGATTAAAAAGATTGGATCATTAGTGGCCACCTTTTAGGTGCTCTCAAGTTGGGGACTGAGGAGGTTGCACAAACTTTTCTTCACCCCCCATTTCAACTGAAACTGTCCCTTACAACTTTTGACTGATGTGTTCTCTGTCAATTACAGGGATGTGCTGAAAGATGGAGGAACGGCAGTAGATTCTGCAATCGCTTCTCTGGTGTGTGCTGGACTTATGAATGCTCACAGCATGGGAATTGGAGGAGGGGTCATTCTGACTATATATAATGCTGCAACAAGTAAGAAACATTTGACAGGATATGTTCTGAATAGGGATGGCCAATAAGTTTGCAAATAATTTGAAGTTGATGCAATATTATGCAAATTTATGCAGCTAGAAAATGGACCAACTGAATCATGACAAGACAAGGTGGAATTCAATTGGTCTATTTCAAGCTGCATGAATATACTATTCCGCAAGGAGTTATTAGGCAAGACAGCCTAACGCTGAAGGGTGGCCTATGAAGCACAATTTCAGTGGCTGCACCTCTCAAGAACTTTGAATCCGACAGGAAATGTTGTTATTATTATTATTATTCATGCACAATTTGCATAATCCTGCATCAATATAGAAATATTTGCATCTTATTGGCCATCTCTCCAATAACAGAATGGCCTTGATCTGCTGCATTTCTGTTGACCAGTTGACGTTTTTGGACGTACAGTGCCTTGCATGTCTAGTTCAATGCTGCTGCTGGATGTTCCTGGATGTGTGAGGCACGTCCAACATTACATTTGCCATGTGCACGTTAGTGCGCGCCCTTACATATTGCTGCGATTGCGCAAGCTCCCCCGAGTACACATGATGCTCTGATTGGTGCATGAGAACCTTGAAAACAGTTTTTTATTAAAGTGAGTGTCACACTAAAAAATAAAGTGCCCCCCCCCTCCCTAGTTGAAGTGTTAACCTCTACCTAACTAATTAACCCTTATGTCACCTATACTATCTGTGGACACCTGTAATGGCTGATGTCCATAGCGACCAGATGCGTTTCCTAGCCCGATGGGTTGGGGGACCCAACGCTGTATAGATGCATATGCTATTGCCTAGCAATGTATCTATACAGCACTAGGGTCTCCCATCCGAACCCTATTGATCGAATTCAATTGCTACAGACATATAGGCTGGCAATAATGGTACTCTACAAGCCCAACTAGTGAGGAAATATGTCATGTATGGTATCATTTTACCTGTGACGAGCCAGATAACGTGTTTTGATGTGTTTTATAACTGCGGCTCTTGTTATGTGAAAATTGGGAAGAGTGAAAAATAAAAAAATAAAAATTTCTGCATTTACGACAATTTTCCCCCGTAAAATGCCTATAAAATCCCACCGCCGCTGTAGTCTCCCCCACATCCTGTACTGCCCCCCCCCCCACCACACATACACACACACATCCCAGTTAGCTCTTCCGTTGTACAGGCCAAAGCCCCTTTACAATTCTTACTAGCAGCTTCAACCAAACAAGTGGATATTCAGACTTCATAATGGTTTCTGAATCATGTGACAAAGCACCTGACACTGTCATGCCTGCTAGACATTTTGTGGATGAATGAATTTCCTTCTTCATTGTAAGATAGTGAATCAGTATCCTAAGTACTTCATAAGGCCATAAAAAAAAAAGATTATAGGTGTGACCTCCAGAATGTAAACAAACATTCATGATTTCACTGGAATATTTCAGTTCTCAGTTATATTATCTGATTAACTCATGCATGCAGTGCTCTACGTGCCCAGAAATGGCGAAATAGTCTTTAGTCACTATTGTAGAAGCAGTAGAGTATTGTACCATGTTAGCCATCAGTCGAAGCAAGAAGTTTTGAATCAGAATGATACCATTTATTGGCTAACTTAGAGGTAAATAAAAAAAGTAAGCTTTCAGCTAATAAGCCTTCTTCAGACTTAGTTCCTCTATATTAACAAGATGTTTAAGCACACAGCTTATATACACTGGACATTTGGGAGAGAAACCTTGTTTAGCAATCATAAGTAAATGTCATTAGATGCCTTAATTGCAACTTCAGCAGGCTCTCACAGGGATGCTAATTTATTTATCTATTTGTCATAAATTAGTCTGAAGAAGGCTTATTAGCCAAAAGCTTACTTTTTAATTAGCTTGAAGTTAGCCAAGAAATGGTATCATCCTGATTCAAAATTTATTGCTTTCACTAATGTAGTGACAGGCATACTAATGAGTAATGTGGTGAAAAATGATGACTACATTTGTTTTTTTATTTACCTCCAAATATTGTCTTTTAAAGACAAAGTTAAAACCATAATAAAAATGTTGCACCAAAAGCAAAAAGGGATTGCTGGAGAGAGATGTATGTAGAGTCATACTATATAGAGAAAAAGCTTTCATAGCCTAAAAAATACCTTTTTAGTTATTTTAGTAGATAGCACTGGGCAGATTTACTAAAACTGGTGCAAGAAAGATAGGAGCTGAATTGGTTAAAAAAATGGAGCAAATGTCCTGATCAAGCAATCTGATTAGTCACTCTGGGTACCTATTTTACATCAGATTTGTGCCAACTCTCCTTGAACTGGTTTTGACAAATCTGCCCCATATCCCATGACAATGGCTTCCTCTTCATTAACTTACCATGTTGGAGAATCTTCAGCCATTTGCTATTGATGTTTCTGCCTACTAAAGGACCACTATTGCAAAAACATTTATAAATACATAAGTACACATATTTATAAAAAGTACATTTCTCCCAGAGTAAAATGCACTATAAATGTTTTCCCTATGTCACTGTCACTAGTACAACCGCTCATGGGGGATGCTGAGTACCTCCTTTATTTTTTTATATACAAAAACACTCTATGGAAAGTACCTACGGTATACAAAGATGTCGATCAGCCTCCCTTCTTGCTTGCACATTTTTAGCAGTTGGACTGAGCAACTGCTGTTCAGTAAGTACTTTTCAAAAATAAGAAAACCCTGAGCAGTGGCGGACACAGCCAGCAGTGGGCCCCTGTGCAAAACTGCAATTGTGGGCCCCCTACGACCAAAAAAGCAAAAAAAAAATGGGCGTGGCAATGACCGGATGAGGGCGGAGCTAACTGTAACTTAAAGCGAACTCGGGGTGAGGGTTTATTTCCTTTTAAACAATACTAGTTGCCTGGCGGCCCTGCTGATCTATTTGGCTGCAGTAATAAACTGAATTACACCAGCAACAAGCATGCAGCTAATCTTCTCAGTTCTGACAATATTGTCAGAAACCCCTGACCTGCTGCATGCTTGTTCAGGGTCTATGGTTGAAAGAATAAGAGGCAGAGGACCAGCATGGCAGCCAGGCAACTGGTATTGCTTAAAAGGAGAGAAATATGGCAGCCTCAAGATTATTCTCACCTCAGGTTCCCTTGAAAAGTGCAACGCAAAGACAGTGGGCCCAAGTTTTGGTGACCCTTTCCCCAGAAAATTCACATAATTGTGCAGGTTTTCTCAAGAAAATACACATCATGTCAGCAGATATGCCCAGAAAATACGTGCAATCATGTCGGCAGATATGCCCAGAAAATACGTGCAATCATGTGGGCAGATATGCCCAGAAAATACGTGCAATCATGTGGGCAGATATGCCTAGAAAATACGTGCAATCATGTGGGCAGATATGCCCAGAAAATACGTGCAATCATGTTGGCAGATATGCCCAGAAAATACGTGCAATCATGTGGGCAGATATGCCCAGAAAATACGTGAAATCATGTCGGCAGATATGCCCAAAAAATACGTGAAATCATGTCAGCAGATATGCCCAGAAAATACGTGCAATCATGTCGGCAGATATGCCCAGAAAATACGTGCAATCATGTCGGCAGATATGCCCAGAAAATACGTGCAATCAAGTCGGCAGATTTGCGCAGAGAATACATGCAATCATGTGGCAGACCAGCCCAGAACATACACCTGCTAATATAAATAAAAAAACAAAAACATTTACTCACCTGCAGCAGCAGACCTCCTGTCCCAGCCTCCATCCGGCGCGCAGCTCCCATGGGTGGTTGGGTGGATAGGGAGCCTGGTGGGTGGGTGGGTAGGTAGCCTGGTGGGTGGGTAGGTACGTAGCCCTTAGCCGGGTGGGTAGGTAGCCTGGTGGGTAGGTAGGTAGCCTGGTGGGTAGGTAGGTAGCCTGGTGGGTGGGTTGGTAACTAGCCCGGTAGGTAGGTAGCCGGGTGAGTGGGTAGGTAGGTAGGTAGCCGGGTGGGTGGGTGGTTGGGTGGGTAGGTAGGTAGGCAGCCTGGTGGGTGGGTAGCCGGGTGGGTGGGTAGGTAGCCTGGTGGGTGGGTTGGTAACTAGCCCGGTAGGTAGGTAGGTAGCCTGGTGGGTAGTTAGGTAGGTAGCCGGGTGGGTAGGTAGGTAGGTAGGTAGCCAGGTGGGTAGGTAGCCTGGTGGGTGGGTAGGTAGCCGGGTGGGTGGATAGGTAGTCGGGTGGGTAGGTAGGTAGGAAGCCTGGTGGGTAGGTAGCCGGGTGGGTAGGTGGTTAGGTAGCCGGGTGGGTAGGTAGGTAGGCAGGTAGCCGGGTGGGTAGCTATCCGGGTGGGGGGCCCGACTCCTATCCTCCCCCCCTTCCTCACCTCGGGGGGCCCCCCTCCCGATATGCGCGGCAGGAGAGCAGCAAATACAGGAAGTCTCCGGGGCTCCAGGCAGGCGCTAGAGGCTCAGCCGCTTGGTCTCCAATATGTCTCCAACTCTGTATACTGCTCGCTACTTCCTGGTTTAGTAGCGAGCAGTATATAGAGTTGGAGACATCAGAGACCAAGCAGCCGCTGAGCCTCTAGCACCTGCCTGGAGCCCCGGAGACATCCTATATTTGCCGCTCTCCCGCCGTGCATACCAGGAGGGGGGCCCCCCGAGGGGAGGGAGGGAGGATAGGAGTCGGAGGCCCCCAGGGGAAAAAAAATATATTAAAAAAAAAAATACTTAATGGGCCCCTGAAGCAACGAAACTTCAGGGGCCCTCGTGCGGCTGCACGGCCGTATGTCCGCCACTGACCCTGAGAATCCCCCAGGAAGAGTGATGGACTAATCCAACACCTGTCAGATTCTTATAAATCTAAGTAAAGTGAGAGCAACACAGCAAAAATATTTTGTGCAACAAAAGTACTTTCTAAACATACAGTGGCTTGAAAAAGTATTTGGCCCCCTTGAAGTTTTCCACATTTTGTCACATTACTGCCACAAACATGAATCAATTTTATTGGAATTCCACATGAAAGACCAACACAAAGTGGTGTACACGTGAGAAGTGGAACGAAAATCATACATGCTTCTAAACATTTTTTACAAATCAATAACTGCAAAGTGGGGTGTGCATAATTATTCAGCCCCTTTGGTCTGAGTGCAGTCAGTTGCCCATAGACATTGCCTGATGAGTGCTAATGTGTGTAATCAAATGTCAGTACAAATACAGCTGCTCTGTGACTACCTCAGAGGTTGTCTAAGATAATATTGGGAGCAACAACACCGTGAAGTCCAAAGAACACACCAGACAGGTCAGGGATCAAGTTATTGAGAAATTTAAAGCAGGCTTAGGCTACAAAAAGATTTCCAAAGCCTTGAACATCCCACGGAGCACTGTTCAAGCAATCATTCAGAAATGGAAGGAGTATGGCCTAACTGTAAACCTACCAAGACAAGGCCATCCACCTAAACTTACAGGCTGAACAAAGAGAGCGCTGATTAGAAATGCAGTCAAAAGGCCCATGGTGAAATGATTTCCCGACCTGAGCTGTAGATCTCTGCAGTTCGTCCAGAGTGGCAAGAAGAAAGCCATTGTTAACAGAAAAGCCTAAGAAGTCCCATTTGCAGATTGCCACAAGCCATGTGGGGGACACAGCAAACATGTGGAAGAAGATGATCTGGTCAGATGAGACCAAAACTGAACTATTTGGCCAAAAATGCAAAACGCCATATGTGGCCGAAAACTAACACTGCACATCACTCTGAACACACCATCCCCACTGTCAAATATGGTGGTGGCAATATCATGCTCTGGGGGTGCTTCTCTTCAGCAGGGACAGGGAAGCTGGTCAGAGTTGATGGGAAAATGGATGGAGCCAAATACAGGGCAAACGTGGAAGAAAACCTCTTGGAGACTGCAAAAGACTTGAGACTGGGGCGGAGGTTCACCTTCCAGCAGGACAATGACCCTAAACATAAAGCCAGGGCAACAATGGAATGGTTTAAAACAAAACATATCTATGTGTTAGACTGGCTAAGTCAAAGTCCAGATCTAAATCCAATCGAAAAGCTGTGGCAAGATCTGAAAACTGCTGTTTACAAAGCTGTCCATCTAATCTGACTGAGCTGGAGCCGTTTTGCAAAGAAGAATGGGCAAGGATTTCAGTCTCTAGATGTGCAAAGCTGGTAGAGACATACCCTAAAAGACTGGCAGCTGTAATTGCAGCAGAAGGTGGTTCTACAAAGTATTGACTCAGGGGGCCGAATAATTACGCACACCCCACTTTGCAGTTATTGATTTGTAAAAAATGTTTGGAATGATGTATGATTTTCTTTCCACTTCTCATGTGTACACCACTTTGTATTGGTCTTTCACGTTGAATTCCAATTAAATTGATTCATATTTGTGGCAGTAATATGACAAAATGTGGCAAACTTCAAGGGGGACGAATACTTTTGCAAGCCACTGTATGCATAAACATGCATATTCATTTTGTATTTTTTTTTTTAATTCACAATAGTTGTCCTGTAAGAAACAGAAAAATAGGGAGGATAACTGTGAGTATATTAATAAATACTGGGAAGTGGAGACATTAGACCCAAGTTTTAATATTTTTAATAGTGCAATACAAGTAAAGTAAAGTAATATATATATATATATATATATATATATATATATATATATATATATATATCGACAAGAAATCTGTTGCTATAAGTGTTCCCTGATGAGATTTGTTTGACAATATGTCCGTATCACAAAGCAGTGCTCACCCTATGAATGGATCCAAAGCCAAGTCTTGTGATAGCGCTGCTTCTGAGAAGAAAAGGCCCTGTTACTGTCACGACTGTGAAGAAACAATAGATAATGTTGTTCTGCCCAATGCACTTTTGTGAACAGAAAAGACAGTACTCTTATATTAATGGGAACCTGAACTAAGTAAAAAATGGTGGTTGTCACAGAAATGCTAATTGCCTGGTTGTTCTACTGACCTCTTCGCTTCATTCATTCTCCCTAATCTGCTGTATATTCACATTGCAATTATCTGCTTGTTAATGGTATGATCTGCTGCTTATTCCACTTCCCTAATCTGCTGTGTGCATCTACACCGCAATCATTATTTGCTGTGTCTTTACTATGAATTCAATGCTTCCTCACCACCAATGTATGCATATCTTCCTCACCACCAATGTATGCATATCAGTGGCGTATGTTAAAGAGAACCAGAGACGAAGCACCCTCATGTATTTTATTACATTTATCAGTGGGAACATGACAGTAAACACCTACCCTGCTTTTAGTTTCATTGTTATCTGCTTAATTAGTCTATTAGCAACTGTGATAAGAATCCACCGACTATTCAGTTGAGGTTTGACCTGGAATCATTATAGCTGAGTCACTCTTCTGTGGAGTCTTTTCAAGCCCAAGCCTTCCCCCTCCTGGCTTAGATTTCCTGCTTTGCATACTGAGAGCTGTAATGACATAGGAGGGGCTGCTGCTCCTGAGAGAGAAGCTCTGTGGCTGTAATATGATCCCTGTGTGCTCTGTGTGCACTAGATACTGATAATAACTGCAGTTTCATTCCTATGAGAGACACTTCCTACAGGCAGCTATGCATCATACCAAAATGAAAGCACACAGATGAAAGGCTGCATTTAGCATAGATAGCAGCATAGTCTCATATAGCCTAGACAGCACATCCAGAACAACTCCTAACCCGGAAGGAGAAAGGATATGAGCCGGCGGCCATATTTGATTTTTCCTGGAGCAATAATGAATAAAAAACACTAAAAAAGGCACACCAGAGCGGCAAAATTATCAGGTAGAGCATTTATTCTTTACAAGCTATCAACTGATATGTTTATTTTGTGTGAAACGTTCATCTCTGGTTCTCTTTAAGGGCTGCAGGCATGGCTTGGTTGCCGCTGATTGGAGGTCTGACTGATGCTGTGACATGAAGGCAGCGTACCTAAACTCGGGGGGGCCCCTGTCACCAGCTAACCTGGGGAGGTACCTGTCACATGCTAAACTGGAGGGCCCCTATCACTACCTAACCTGCAGGGCACCTGACACTATGTAAACTGGGGGGCTACTTACACTGGGGGCACAAATCCAGTGTTGCACTGCATCAAGACTGATAAACTAGCGTGCAGTGAGGACTGTAACAACCATTGTAACCCTCTTCAGTGAAGGGAAAAGGTAGAAGTTACAAAATGGAAAGTGTAGATTGGTTTCTTCTTCCAAACATGTTTTATCCTGGTTTGTAGTAAATTTGACAAGCGATAACAATACAATATTTGTAATAAGGCCTTTTAATAACACAGCAGCTGTTATAATTGCAATAAACTGTCACCTCAATCATTGTACCAATCATTCTTCACCATTCAAGTTTACACACTAAGCCTTTGACAAACAAGAAACAAGTGTACAGGTGCCAGCAAAGCTGAATTGTTCTTTTTATAGCAGTCTCTCCCAGACAGCCAGTGTTTAGAAATAAACCATTAATCTACATGGTTTAGTCAGGGTCTCCTCCAGCATGAATTGTGGGAACGTACTGTCAGTACAGAAATTACACACACTGGGCAGCCTGCTGTAATCAAACAAAATGTTCTGTTCCAGAGTGCATAAGAAATGTCGAAATACAATTAGAGGGAAATAAGATGAAAAAGTGAGACATAAAAGCTAAGGCCGCGACGTAATAAGGCGACTGAAGATCACCAAGATCCGTTTCTGTCTTGCAGGAAAAGTTGAAATAATAAATGCTCGTGAGACCGCACCAATGCATGCCACTGAGGGGATGTTTGGAAACAGTACTGAGTTATCCCAAAAAGGTGAGAATGATCAGTTTTGGTATACAGCTCTTCGCACTCTGAATATGCTTTTACTTTTTATAAAGAGTAGATACAGAGATCTGTGATCTGCAAACAACATTTGTTCTAGGCAATAGGACAGCCGCCTAGCAACAACTGTTGGGCTGTACAGTGGCCTCCTGAATGTAGTGCTTGATGTATCTATCTGACAGAGCAACACAGTGAGCTCATACATATATACATTTACTTTTTATAAAGAGAAGATGCAGAAATCAGTGATCTGCAAAGTAAATTTAACCTAGGGAATAGGACCGCCACCTAGCAACCGCTAATTCTTGCGAGAACTGCTTTTTTCCCCTCTATACTCTAAGTAAAATAATTATTAGAAAGAAATAAGATTAACAAGTTTATTGCGGTTATCCAGATGGGGAATTGGAAAATGTGAACAAGAAACGCTTTATAGACTCTGTTTCAGGGGTCTCAAACTCGCGGCCCGCGGGCCATTTGGGCCCTCAATACAATATTTTGTGGCCCTCACTGGCAAAAGCTTCCTTATAGTTCGCTTCAGTGCTCCCAAGTAATCCGCCGCATCCCCGCCACTAAACGAGGGCTGCAGAGCCCCCAAATCGCCCGGGAAGGGGCAGAGCTTTCAGCTTTAGCTCTGCCCCTCCTGACGTCAATTGCCGCACGGATCGCCGCCTCTCACCGCCCCTTTCTGTGAAGGAAGAGTGAGAGGGGCAGGCAGAGGCGGCGATGCGCCGCGATTGTGAAATTCCTTATGCGGCCCAGACTCATCCTGACTTTGCCTCCTGCGGCCCCCCGGGTAAATTGAGTTTGAGACCCCTGCTCTGTTTGAATGAGTTTCAGCACCCTTGGTATTTGGACAGCGACATACAATAAATAAGTTACAAATGTTTCCCAAAGGCAACAATATTGTACAATCTAACAGCTTGTGGACAAAAAGAAAATTGCAAACAGAGGAATCTAGGGACAGAACAGAGTTCAGGATGTGCACTGTTGCTAGGTGGCTGATCTATTAGTACAAATGTTTGCAGGTAATAAATTCTCGCAAACTCTTTTCTGTGCCATGGAAGACCAAACACTTAGTAAAAGTTATTGGGAACCCACCTGGTAGATACGTAAAAGAACTGCAATCTGTCTCAGAAAGAAGGCAATATGGGATGTGATAAAAAGCAAAGTAATAAGCCCTGTGAGCTGTGAGGACAATTGTAAACATATCTTCAATATAAAAAGGGATAAGATGGTGTATAAGAGAGGAAGGGTGCCCATACATTACTCAATTTTGTGCGCTGATCAACCATTCAATCAAATCATTTTTCTGGATTGGAGGTGAATCGATACCACAATATGGGCAACCGATCAATCCCTTGATCGATTTCCAGCCAAAGTTAGTTGAAAGGTTCAATCGGGCATGCTGGAAAATCTCGGCCACAAGGGCTTAATTTTGTGTGCAGTGGTAATGGCATTTGATTTTCCCAAGACTGACAGTCCCCTGACCAGTGTACCCCTAAGTGTATGTCCCTCCCCCCCCCATACCCATGTGCAGTATTGAATGCTCACCTGACACGCCGCCACCAATCCTACCTGTACCATGTGACCCTGGCACATGTAGTGATGTCACCACATGCGCCAGTGTCACATGGTTTAGGTGCTCATGGTGACACTGGAGAAGGCCAGGATTCGCAACAGGTGAGCCTTCAACATTTTGACGTAGTTTTAGTTTGGTTATTCAAGGAGACATAATAAGTGATCATGTGGATTTCAATATCTGCCGCTTACATGTTACAGCCAATCTGTCCTTCAGTCCCTTTCAGTTATACTTAGTTCCAAGTAACCTCCTTTGTTCCCTATTGTACTGTTATTCTGTTTTATAGGAGGACTGTCTATAGCAATACCAGGAGAGATCCGAGGATACCAGAAAGCACACGAGCGATATGGCAAGTTGCCATGGAAACGCCTGTTTGAGCCAAGCATTAGGTTGGCCCGGGAGGGATTTCCTGTTGGTCTGGGTCTATCCCAGGGCTTATCTGCTTCCAAGGCTCATATTGAGTCAGATAAGTCACTTTGGTAAGGACAACATATCAACTCAATTGTAGTTGCCCTTAGGAGCCATTCCAAACCTTGCTGTGCTGGCCACATAGAATCACAACACTAATATTTTGTTTGCTTATAAAGGTGGCCATACATGGCTACATTTTGTATTGATTTTATAGATCTTGGCCATACACTATTTGCTTTTTTTTCTTTTTTTTTTTTTTATAAAATTTAGAAATCAATCAAATAAGATTTAACACAATGCCGAATCATTTAAATGTGCTTGAACTGAATTTTATTAATCAAGATTTATTGTAAAAAAAAATGAATCCTATATTTTTATACAATCGATTGATTTATTGTATAATTGTATAATTTTGTTAAATCATTTATGGCCAGCCTTAAGACAGATCTGTAGGATTAAAGAAAACTGCACAAATTTTCTTTAATATTTGATAAGTCAGCCAGCTACACCAGATGCATCAGCGTGTATTAGTTATGCATGGAGACCGTTCAGTAAAATTAACATGTTTTCATTTACGTATATGGCATTACTGTGCAATATGCTCCATCTGACAGGAAAAAGCTAGTCAGACGCAGAAATAGAAAATCTCACGCTACACATTACATACCAGGCATAATCTGCATTACGCTGGTAATTTGTAGTATCTTTACAATACATGAATCTAAGCTGTATACCTGGATTCACAACAGATTCAGTGGCCTGGATTACATTTTTTTTACCCTGTACCAGTCTATGCTTTGTACTGGTAGGTAAGAGTCCTTCACTTTCTTTAACTGTTCATAAACTGTTTTGGTGCATCATGATAATAGAGGCAAAACTCTTTATCCTCAGAGATGTTCTTCTAAACTGTCTTTACTTGTATAGGGAGTTGACACCTCCCCCCCCTCCCCCCCCCCCCCCCCCCACCACCACCACCAGCTCACCCCCTACCAGCTTATAACACGCTCACTTCAGGTGCTGTATCAACTGGTAAATTTACCATTTCATACAGTGAAAAGGGCGAAACATGTTATAAGTTTGTAAAGGGCTCGAAGCCCCACTTACCAGTTCTGCTCCTGTTCTCTAACCCAGTTTTACTGATCAGGTATAGGGATGAGCAAAATGTTCATGTTCCGGCTCAAAATTTTGTTTAACAAAAATGCCGGCCGGTTTTAGAACAAATTTAGAATTTTACATTGAGGCCAGTTTTACACTTAGTTTTTTTTTACACAAACAACCTCCCTTATATGATCCTGTGGCAGTGTGTGCTGACAGGGTCATATGCATAGCGCCACCTGCTGCTCAGACAGTGACTTACTCCCTGCTGGGCAGGAAGTACATTACTAGGATTCCCGTCGGTTCGCAACACACTGCGCTCTGTTTTTTACACTACATGTTATTAGATTTTCATTACCCCAAGCCCCATGACTTAAGCGTTGATGATTGCGGTAATGAGCTGCTGCCTTTGCAATTGCTTGGATGCTTCTGGCGCACCACAATCGACCGCAATAAATGTGAAAGTCTCCACAGACTCTAATTGCTTTTGCAGACCCTTGTGGTAAAATAGGGTAATGCAATGCAGGAATTACCTGCAAGTGTAAAAGGACCCTGAAGTCAAAGCCCCAATACAAACCATCACCAAACTTGCTAGGTATCTTAGGGAGAATAGTGGTAACAAGTAAAAAAATAAATTAAAAAAAACCTTGTAGGTTTTAGAAAACAATTTTAACCGATTGCAGACCTTGATGATTCAAATCTACGCCCTGTTTATGTCCTTTTATTCTCAGGGCATAGATTGCAATCCTCCCTGGCCAATGGATCTTGCTGTTCACATCACTGTACCCGCTTGCTCTGCTGTCACGCTGACAGCAGAATTTATGCATATCGGTCAAAAGCCAATTTCATTGCTTCCTGACCCAAACTGCTGTGAGCCAACCACAGCAATTACTATCCCGAATAGGAAGAGTACAGCTCTGGTCCTCAAGGGGCAAGAGTTCAAGAGTTATTTCAGTTGCAATAAGAAAAAGGTATTTTAACCTCTTAACGACTGCTCCACGCCGATCGACGTGAGCAGTGCAGCAGCCCCAGTACCACTCCACGTCAATTGGCATGAAGTGCTAGGGGCGGAGATTGCAGGGGATCGCGCACCTTCCTCGCTGGAATGACGGAGCTCTGCCCCACCATCAGTCTCCCAGTAGTAATCGCCGCTATTTAGTCTGTACAGCGCTGCGATCTACAGCAGCGCTGTACTGGGGACAGCCGTGTGACACGACTGTCCCCCTGGGTGGCACTGAAGCGATCCGCTGTCATAGGCTGAAGCCTATGACAGCCGATCGCACTGATTGGCTGGCGGGGGAAGGGATGGATATTAAATAATAAAAAAAGAAGAAATTTATTGTTATTTTAATAAAGTAAATATTTGTAAAAAAAAAAAAAACCCACAAACATCTGGAGAGAAATCAGATCCCACCAACAGAAATCTTTGTTGGTGGGCAGAAAAAGGGGAAGGGGGGTCACTTGTGTGCTGAGTTGTACGGCCCTGCAGCGAGCCCTTAAAGCTGCAGTGGCCTATTTTGTAAAAAATGGCCGAGTCACTAGGGGGGATTTAACACTGCGATCCTTAAGTGGTTAAATGATCTGACTTGACAAAGACACACTGGTGTGTTGAAAGGTGTCATTAGCACATGGAGCTTGCATGGATTCCAGACCTACCATGTACCCTTGTTGATGTCCCCCGCTAGCCACTGTCGACATCCGAGGAGTGAACATTGGGCATGTGAGATATGTGTGCAAATTTTTACAATCTTTTACGTGCACTTCTTTTGCAATTTGCAAACTGAATTAAAGGTATTGCACCACAGAGGCTCTCTTCTTTTTCCAATTAGTCAACCACTGGATCAGTGAGAATCCTCCTACTGCCATGCTACTGCCTCTGGCACGTGCTGCGCCCCTGCCCAAAAGCACTCAATATGCGCAGCAACCCTGCTGAGCACCCCCAACAACAGTGCTGCCCATTCTTTAATAAATATGTATATATATAAGATTAGAAGGGCGATAGGAGAAGGTAATAAATAAAAATTAGCTCCAAATTTTCAACACCATTCTAATATGTTTTGTGGTCAAATACCGACTTTATCAGAGGGCCGAGTCAATATGAGTGTCAGTGTAAGTATATTGGTAGCCAAATATACCAATTAATGTAAGCGATTAAAGTTTGTCTAATATTAAATAGGTTTCTACTAGAAATAGTTGATATTTTCAAGCTAATTGTCTTAAATTATTTTTTTACACCTCTCCCTCAGTGAGGTCTTCTGTAATGCACAGGGAAAGGTATTGGAGAAAGGGGACATAGTGAAATTACCCAAACTTGCAGATACGCTACAGATCCTGGCCGATGATGCCAATGCTTTCTACACTGGTCCATTAGCCAAGCAAATTATCAAAGACATCCAGCAAGCAGGTGAGAAGGAAACTGAAAAATTACTCTCTACCTGGAAGTGATATCCTTTTAATAATGTCGATCTGCATGGAAGTGATCTCCTCTGAATGTGTCTACATGGAAGTGATCTCCTCTGAACGTCTGTTTGCATGGAAATGATCTCCTCTGAACATCTGTCTGCATGGAAGTGATCTCCTCTTATTGTCTGTCTGCATGGAAGTAATCTCCTCTACATGTTTGTCTGCATGCAAGTGATTTCATCTGAACGCCTGTCTGCATGGAAGTGATCTCCTCTGAACGTCTGTCTGCTGCATGTAAGTGATCTCCTCTGAATGTCTGTCTGCATTTAAGTGATCTCATCTAAATGTCTGCCTGCATGGAAGTGATCTCCTCTGAACGTCTATCTACATGGAAGTGATCTCCTCTAAATGTCTGTCTGCATGGAAGTGATCTCCTCTGAACGTCTGGCTGCATGGAAGTAATCTCCTCTACATGTCTGTCTGCATGCATGTAATTTCATCTGAACGTCTGTTTGCATGGAAGTGATCTCCTCTGAACGTCTGTCTGCTGCATGTAAATGATCTCCTCTAAATGTCTGTCTGCACGGAAGTGATCTCCTCTGAACATCTGTCTACATGGAAGTGATCTCCTCTAAACGTCTGTCTGCATGGAAGTGATCTCCTCTACATATCTGTCTGCATGCAAGTAATTTCATCTGAACGTCTGTCTGCATGGAAGTGATCTCCTCTGAACATCTGTCTGCATGGAAGTGATCTCCTCTGAACGTTTGTCTGCATGGAAGTGATCTCCTCCGAACGTCTGTCTGCATGGAAGTGATCTCCTCTAAACCATCTGTCTGAATGGAAATGATCTCCTCCGAACATCTGTCTGCATGAAACTGATCTCCTCAGAATGTTTGTCTGCATGGAAGTAATCTCTTTTGAAAGTATTTCTTACAAGTAGCTCTATAGCATTCTATGCAGAAAGACCCATATGCATGTCATGTGCCTGTCTGTCCATATGACTGTAGTAGGGCTATTTAGAGGGGCGTAACTAGGAGCCACCGGGCCCCCCTGAAGAGATTCTGATGGGGGCCCCCCGGGGCCCGCTCAGGCCCCTTTTGGGGGACTGGAGGGGATGCTGCATGAGGGGAAAGCCATGGCCACACTCGGCGGGGAGGGGGGGGGGCGGTCCTCCCCTCCCTCACCTCGGGCCCTCCCCTTTGCGCTCCCCTCCAGCTTAAATTAGTGTCTGGACAGCGGGCAGATACATACCTTCCTTGCGTTTCACCACAGATACTCCTTGCTCTAGTGTCTGACGCTACTTCCTGTTTATACAGGAAATGATGTCAGACGCTGGAAAGAGGAACATTCCTGGTGAAACGCAAGGAAGGTATGTATCTGCCCGCTGCCCAGACACTAATTTAAGCTGGAGGGGAGCGCAGAGCCCAAGGTGAGGGAGTGGGGGACCGTCCCCCCTCCTTGCCGAGTGTAGCCATGGCTTTCCCCTCCAGTCCCCCAAAAAGGCCCTGAGCGGGCCCCACGGGGGGGTCCGGGGCCCCCACCCTCGCGGGAGCAGGGGCTGCAGGCCGTATTGTTACGCCCATGGCTATGTATATGCAGGCATATTCTGTGGCAGGGATTATTGTCAGTGGTGCTTTGTCCTTTGATAACCTTTCTGAAATATATCAGTAATACAGACAGTACTTGACTAGAAGAAAATATTGCTGTCCAGTCTTTGAATTTCTTGTCTTCTTTGCTTTCTTGTTACGCTGTGTCACAGGAGGAATAATTACAGAAGAAGATCTGAAAAATTATGAGGTTGAAATTAGCGAAGCTCCATATCGTGTTCAACTGGGTGACTTCTCTTTGATCAGTCCAACGGCTCCCCTGAGCGGACCTGTCCTTGGGCTCATCCTCAACATCCTGAAGGGTGAGAGAAACTCTAGGCCAAAGGGACTCATCTATAACAAAAGCTGCTAATTAGTCCTCCATATAAGATCCCAGCTATTCCCAGGTGGCATGCAGATACTGTGCAGCAGAAATAGTTACAGTATGTACAGTCATAAGATCATAGCATAATGCATTTGTTATATATTTATAAAATGAAGTCTTTTTTTTTTCCTCTTATACCAGGATTTAATTTTTCAAGTGCAAGTGTAAAGCCTGAGGCTCAAGGACTGACCTACCACCGCATTGCAGAAGCTTTCCGCTTTGCTTACGCTAAGAGAACTTTGCTAGGAGATCCAAACTTTGTCAACTTAACAGAGGTAATCTGCCAAATTCATCATAAATTGAAACCATTTTAAATTTGTGTGTAGGTTTGTTAGAAAACATTCACACCATAAGCAGAGGAAAGGATGCACTTGTGCATGCTACTGGCTTCACAAGAAAGAAAGAGGCAGCAGAGATCCTCTATGACTGGCTAGCCAGTGGCCAATTCCAGTCCTTGCGGGCAATAACCATGTGTAAAAAATAAATAACCATTTTTAGCATGGATTGAGAAAGGGGGAAATGTGTTCTACTTGGTGAACCACACCTTTCCTGATTCAGACCCTTTAATTAGTTTGAGCTGTGGCAAAAAATGTTTGAAGGCATCCGACCTTGGCCTTTGAGGACTCTGTGGGAAAGAAGTACAAAACTAGTATTTAACTGTTATTTTAAAGATGTAAATAGTGTTCCATTTTTGTAAGGACAAGCTTGGTGTAACTATTTGTAAGTTCACAACTTTTATTGTGCTGGTCCTGCTTGAAAGCTTAACTCAAAGCACAGATTGGCCATCCTCCCATCTCGGCTTCTGCCTGTTGGAGCCACACACAAATGCAGCCACCCAAATCTCTCCTGCATCATCCCTTCACCAGCTCCATGCCTCCACCTGCCATGCCATTCCCCCACCTCCCTTTACACCAGATCTGGTCTTGTGAAGAGTACTTTAACCAACAAGTGCCTTGGACTCATTTTGAGTTCTAAATCAGCACTCGCGACCTCCACACTAACACTATTGCAGCTGCCAGAGCTTCTTCCATACCTGCCTTTGTCCTGACTCTCTGATGCAAGCACCATTCATCCCAATAGGCATTCTATTCCTCCCCTGTTCATCCCTATGCCCCATCTCTGCTGTGCATGTTGCAGTCTTTGCCTTAGTCTAGCTCCCCATTCAAGCTCCTCGTCTCCGGCACATGCTGCTCCTCCCTGTCCCCCAGGTAATCTTTCCTCCACCCCACCACATCTTCAGCAGGTTGCAACCATATTTCACCATCTATACACCCATCTTTCATCTATCTGCAACGATCTGTTACTACCCCTCCCCCCTTAAATTCCAGCTACATCTTATCCATTCCACTATCTTCCCTGCACCCTCTCCTGACCCCCACCTACCCACCCAACACTCCTCTATCCTTCCACTCCTTCTGTATCATGCAACCTCTTTATGTCACCTCTTCTGGCCCACATCTATCTTGCTCTGTGCAGTCATTTGCAAAATTCATACTCTGAACTCTGTCCAATACACTTTTATCCACTATTCAGTTTGTTTGATTTCTTCAGGTGATGAAGAATCTGACTTCAGATGCCTTTGCAGATGGCCTAAGAAAAAAGATCACCGATGACACCACCCACCCATCTGATTACTATGAGCCCATGTTTTATGTCCCAGACAGTCACGGTACAGCCCACCTCTCAGTTGTCGCAGAAGATGGAAGTGCAGTGTCCGCCACAAGCACCATCAACCTCTAGTAAGAGAAAAAATTCTTCCTTTTATTGAAGGGAATGTCTGAGGAAATAAAAAAAAAAGGATCTACTTACCCGGGGTTTCTTCCAGCCCCTGGCAGACGATATGTCCCTCGCCGCAGCTCTGGTGTCCTAGGATACCCGCCGTTGGAGATTCCGACCTTGCCAGGTCGACATCTACTGCACCTGCGCCAGTGCCGCTGGTGACCATGCTCATGTGGTCTGGAGTGTTCTGCGCAAGCGCAGAAGTACCTGTACCTGTGCAGAACGCTCCAAACCACACGGGCACGATCACCAGCGGCACTCGCACAGGCGCGCAGTAGATGCCGACCTGCACCGGAGGGGACCCTGGGCCACCGCCTGGAAGTGGAGCTGCGGCGAGGGCACAAGACAGCTGCCAGGGGCTGAGGATGCCCCAGGTAAGTTGTTTTTTTTTTGTTTGTTTTGTTTGCTTTTTTATTCTATTTTTTTTTTTTTTTTTTTTTTTTTTTAATCCTCGGATGTTTCCTTTAAAGATTACAATTACATAGCTAATACTGCAGAGTGTGTTCCATGTCTATGCCGTTAAGCCGCAATCTTCTCCGGTATTCGGCTCAATGACGTCAGCAGGGGGCCTTCTGCGCAAGCTTAGAAGACCCCGGGTGATGTCACTCAGTCAGACTGAGCCTGACTGAGCCAAGTATCAGAGTGGATTGCGGCTAAACAGAGGATTGCGGGAGGACTGTGAGTGGCGTATCCATGCTTATGGGACTGAGGGGAGCCCCAGGTGAGCACCTTTACTCATCTCTGAGTTTCTTTAAAAATGAAAATCTCACCAAAGTGAATTATTTGCATTGACCATCCTGTGACCAAACAAACATCCATAATAATTATGTTAAAAATAAAAAATACAGCATTTTTTGGACGTATGTTAGGCCATCCCCTAATCTTGCACAAGCTGCCAGATTCAGTGCAAAATGGTGGAGGGTGATAACCAAGAAATTAATTCTAGTGCTAATTGCCGCACTGCTACCGCAGCCTAATGAAAGCCTATGGGGAAGTTCATACTTCCCACGCTGACGCTGTGATATGCTGCGCCATCTAATGCTAGCTAGATCAGAACTACGTTCCCGCACAGGTCCTGTGGCGATCTGCATCAGCCCAGAAGGAATTCATGTTAGTCTATGGTGACGCACTTTTTTAAATAGTTGGCCTTGCGGCTCGCATGTGCGGAAGTATATTTTTTTCAATATGTTTCCATGCACTTCCGCATACCTGAAGCAGGAAGTGACCGCAAGAGACCTGCTTGGGCGATTGTCAAGCAGGGAAAACCATGTACGAACGTGGTGTTCCCTGAAGGCCTGTTTTTGGTGGTGTGACAGGAGCAATGCTCCGCATCGTTGACGCCAATATACAGTCTGAAACCAGCCTGAGGGTCTGGAGGAGACCAAAGCCTGTCAGGAGTCAGGACTGTCAGTGACAGTGACGTAGGGCCAAACTTTCATGTATGCTTACTTGTGTATTTTACATTTTTTTTTTTGTCATAATTATGTTTGAAGCCAGGGGCGTTACAATAGACCCAGCAAGGGATGCATCAGCAGGGGGGCCCAGAGGCTGCAGGGGGTCCCACTGGGAGAAGTTTCTTTTCCCTGTCCTGAGAAACTGACAACTAAGGGCACGGAGACGAAAATACTTTCTGTTCTCTGCACAATTGTTCTAATCACTGCATCAGCTTAGCCACTGATGACGAATCATACAAAGTTGTGTAGACAAAGATTTGCAGACAGTCCCTATTCAGTGTTCAGCAGGGTCTTGTATACAGCGCTGCTATACCCCCAGCCTCTCTCCCCCTCCCCAAGTGCAGTGTTGCTGGAGAAGTCTGCAGTTAGTCAGTTCTGCTCCATTGAGGAGGACAGAGTGAGTGTAATAAGCTGAGGCTGGGAGCACATTCATCCGTTGGGTCTTCTGTATGAGTTTTATCACAGAAGCTAATGCAATTGATAGAGAAAATGCTCCCAGTGCTTTACTGCTGTCTGTTTTTATCTGCATGTGGAAACCACATTCAAGTGTGCACTAGCCAATTGAATAACAGTGGTTCTCGGTTTACCTGTGTAGAAAGCCGGGGGGGGGGGGGGAGGGGGGGGGTATTGGGGGCCCCATCCAAAGTTTTGTGGGGGGGCAGTGATTTCTAGTTACTCCGCTGCTTGAAGCACAGTGCTTGAGTAAGATTGGAGGTAGCAAAAACTAGTAAGTAGTAACATAGCAGTGGTACACAATGTGCCATACCTAAGGCCTCTTGCACACTGCACGCGATTCAGATTCAGATTCCGCTTTTTAATCAGTTTTTACATCCGATTCAGATTCTGATTTGCAGTTTGCTCCCTGCACACTGCAAATCGGAATTTGAATCGGATGTAAAAACTGATTAAAAAGCGAAATCGGAATCGGAATCGCGTGCAGTGTGCAAGAGGCCTTATAAACACCCTGGCATCAGCACATTAATCAGCTTGGACTGAAAATTAGGAATGTGAAAGAATTTCCCAAGAATTGCTGTCTGTCTCTTATTGTTAAATGTTGCTTTTTTATTGCAGCTTTGGTTCCAAAGTCCGCTCCAATATCACAGGAATTATCTACAATGATGAGATGGATGATTTTGGTTCCCCTCTTATAATCAACGGGTTTGGCATCCCCCCATCTCCAGCTAATTTTATCAGACCAGGTATACATTAGAAGCACACTCAGGTAGGAGACATATGAAAAAGGAATGGATAGTATAAACTGGAGATATTTTCACCCACCACTTTTGCAGGAAAAAGACCCCTGTCCTCTATGTGCCCGGCCATCATTTTAGATAAGAATGACAATGTTCACATGGTTGTCGGAGCCTCTGGAGGGACTAAAATCACAACAGCAACAGCACTGGTGAGTCATAAAGTAACAGACGTCTATAATCCTTAGCATTAAATAAGTACAACAGTGACAGCAATACTGTAATGTAGATTAGTAGAGATGGTCTATGAGACCTAAGTCTGAGTACCCAATATGCAATCTAATCTTTATTAAGTGAACATTACAATTGCTGGGCAGTAGTGTTGGTGTTTGAATTTGGGATTCGAAATAAGAAAGTACAGAAGCTTGGGGTGACTTACATATTTGTGCTGTAAGTGCCCCTATGGGAAATCACGATGGTCAATGAGATGCAAATAATTCTGGAGTTGATGCACATTTTTTAAGCTAACTTTATGCAAATGTTGCAGCTTGACCTATCAAATGCCTCAGCAGCAGCATTGAAGCCTCTTTTCCACGGTCAGTTCATAAGCGATGAAATCCCTCACAAACTCTCCCAACTGCTTGCTGCTGCCAGATAACTGCTCACTGCTGCCTGGTAACTGCTTGCTGAGCACACAGCTCAACTGTCCGTGGAAAAGAGGCCTTAGGCTTCATTTAGGCCTCTTTTCCACGAGCTGTTGAGCTGTGTGCTCAGCAAGCAGTTATCAGGTAGCAGTGAGCAGTTACCAGGCAGAAGCAAGCAGTTGTGAGAGTTTGAGAGGCATTTCACTGCCTATCAACAGTCCTTGAAAAAGAGGCCTTACACGGACTGTTGAGCTGTGAGCTCAGCATACAGTTACCAGGCAGCAGTGAGCAGTTGTGAGAGTTTGAGAGGCATGTCACTGCCTATCAACAGTCCATGGAAAAGAGGCCTTAATTGGTTAGTTTTATATGAATCCTCATAAAATTAGCATAACCTATGCCTTAGCAAAGACTTAAGGCTCATACACACATCAGACCATAGTCTTTGGAAAATGAAAGATCACAGACCAATTTTACCCCCTTCCATGTAGTATGAGAGCCATACTCTACACAGTCATTTCTATGGAGCTGAACTCCCCATCAGATAAAAATCTTTGCAAGATGCTGCACACACAGATGCTGTACACATGCAACAGATCAGTATCTGCAAAAGATCTGTTCCTGCAAAAGATCCATTCCTGCAAAACGCATTCATAGTCTATGATATCTGCAGATCTCATACACACCTTGTTTAACGGACAATTATCTGTAGATCAGATCCACCAGGTTGGATCTTCAGATCGGCAGATAATTGTCTGATCTGCAGATGAATGTCTATTAAACAAGGTGTGTATGAGGATCTGCAGTTGTCATAGACTATGAATGCATTTTGCAGGAATTGATCTTTTGCAGGAACAGATCTTTTGCAGATACTGATCTGTTGAATGTGTACAGCATCTTTGTGTGCAGCATCTTGCAAAGATTTTTATCTGATGGGGAGTTCAGCTCCATAGAATAGACTGTGTAGAGTATGTCTCTCATACTACATGAAAGGGGGTAAAATTGGTCTGTGATCTTTCATTTTCCAAAGACTTTTATCTGACGTGTGTACGCACCTTAAGTTGCATCTCGTTGATCATGCTGAATTTTCACACTATATGATATCTCTCTCTATTAAATGCAATACTATATAAATTTCAAAAAGTGTCTGTCCCATATTAAGCACCATTAGCTTATAACCGTTCCTGCTAATAAAAGGTAAATTTTGGTCACTTTTGGGAGGGTATCGTTATTGACAAATGAAAACCAGATGGGTATAAGCCTGCACTCTATAAAACAAAAATTGCACCTGCCAAATGTAGGTGGATAATAATCATTGCATATGATCAATGAGATTATTATTGTCTGAGTTGATGTCAATTTTGTTGTTTTTTTAGCCCTCTTTTCCACGGGTAGTTGAACTGTGTTCTCAGCAAGCAACTGCCAGCCAGCAGTCAGCGGTTACTAGTTCGCAGTGAGCAGTTACCAGGCAGTAGCAATCAGTTGTGAGTTTGTGAGGCATTTCACGGCCTACCAACTGTTTATGGAAAAGAGACCGAAGGGCTATTTCACATGACACAACGCTTGCAGGAGCCGGTTTCCGTTATGATTACGGCGTGACAACAGGGATGTTGCGTTGCGACGCTGATTAGCGGCGGTAGTTCTAATTCCATCGATGGGAAAATGCCAGCGCCGGAAGGTTAAAAGCTCCCGGCTGTGTCATACCACAACGTGCCAAAACGCAGTGTAAATTGTGAAAGGTAAAAAAGTCTATGGACTTTCATTTTACCTTCCGTTAACGCAAAGTTAAAAACGCCAGAAATCTGCTCTGGTGTGAAAGAGCATACAGGGCATACAGGTTGCAACTGGGGAAATGCTGTTTCTGCTCATTTAGATTTGCCCAATTGCAGTCTGTATACAAATTGCAACAAAATTCTCCTCATCTAGGAAAATGATTAGCTCAGAGTAGCTCATTAAAGTGACCCAGAGATGGTTTTTTTTTTGTTTAGTTACGCGGGGCTTCCTCCAGCCCCAGAAGCATGGATGCGTCCCTCACCGTCCTCACATGTGCCTCCCAAGGTCCGCCCGGAATCTTCCGTGTAGCCACAACAAAACCCCGGTAGACTGCTCATTTGGGCTCAGTCTGACTGAGTGACGTCAGCTGGGGCCTTCTGTGCTTGCGCAGATGGTCCGCGCATGCGCAGAAGGCACCCTGCTAAAGTCACACAGCCGCTTACTGGAGCAGATTGCGGCTTAACAGAGGACCGTAGGAGGACGGCGAGGGACGCATCTTCGTGCTTCTGGGGCTAGAGGAAGCTCCGGGTAAGTTAAAAAACTGCTTTTTAGTCGTCTCTGGGTCACTTTAAGGTTTGATTTCCACGTGCAGTTGAACTGTGTGCTCAGCAAGCAGTTATCAGGCAGCAGTGAACAGTTACCAAGCAGTAAGAAGCAGTTGTGAGCGTTTGAGAGGCATTTCTCTGCCTTTCAACTGCCCGTGGAAAGGGGGCCTAACTCAAATTTTAAAGGGAGATAGAGTACTTACTTACTGAACCTGCTGAACCTGGCAAGCTCTCATTATTTGAAACTTTTATATATATTTTTTTTTACCTGTTTGAGGTTTAGTTTGAGGGGCATATGCACTAAACTGATTAAGTTGTTCTGCATAGGCAGCTCCCTGCTATTTCATTGGTACCTACGCAAGTTGCATGGTGCCCATTGCGGAAATAGAGCAACTCTTGTTAGTAGTATACATTAGTAAGCCGTATGTTACATTAGCAGTGTACATGCTACTTTGGTAACGCGCATTGCACAACTTGCATAAGTAACAGTAAAATTGCTGTGTGTTCCTTGCGCATTGCAATTTTACAGCAATTTTGTGAAAATGACCCATTGCCTTTGTGGGACTTTTCTTAAAAAAATTTTTTTAAAAAACATCTGGGAACACCATTTTTTTAACCAATCATGTTACTAACTTGTTGCCAGTTAGCAAATGAATTCTGAAATTTTACACCACATTTTTATTTTTATTATTTTTAGCATTACACAACTTTTCCAATCCTTTTTGGTCTGTCCCAAATTTTCTGGGTTAAGTGAATATGGCCCAGTATGTGCCTGAATGTGTTTTTATTGTGCAAGCTGCTTTTTTAGTAATACTTTAACAGAGAAGAGAACAGAGCCACATCTAAAATAGAAGCAGCCTCCAAGTTACAAAAGAGGACAGCAAGTCTAATTTATGTGAAAGCAAAGCTAGCACAATATAATAGCAGTGGGAAGTCCGTAAGCTATACGAATGGATTTTATAGATCTATTTTACCCAGATGAGATTAGTTGCAGGGCTGTACAGCAATTGTTCTGGAATTGGTACTTGAAAAAAGAGTTGAGTTCCTCTCATGTAGCAGTCTGTATGTCTGGCGACACAATGAAATTCTCTCTGTCTCGCTTCCATTCCAGGTCATTATAAACTCCCTCTGGTTTGGTTATGATATTGAGAAATCCGTAGAGTCAGCACGCCTGCACAATCAGCTATTCCCTAATGACACCACACTAGAAGACACCATGGAAAAGGTTATTCTTGTCTTTCTTATATCATCTGTGTTAGAACACTGGTGCTATGGAATTTTAGCACACTGCGATACAAAGTGCCAGATGAAATTCAAAGTGATAAAAGACAAGCTGTATGTAGGTCTCCTATCAGCACACAAGTTACTAGCAGACCTCAAATCCAAATGAACACTCGCGATGCCTGTCTGAATTCCAACTCTCCTGGCTTGTTAAAATAATCAACCTGAGCATTAGAAAGGTGAAATGCTGGGTGATTTCTATTACCTTTGTGGAGCAGTCTTCAGCGCCTTGCATCATTTATCCTCTCAGTGATTCAGTGTTCTTTTTTTGATTATTTATTTTACTTAATTTTTTTAAAATGGTATAGCTCCCCTTCCAAAGACTTTTCCAGATTTACCAATCTGGTATTCCCAGAAAAGATGTGCCTGCTAGCATGGGGATCTGCTGCTTGAACAAAAACTGCTTTGTTCATGAGACAATATGGACTCTGCAAGAGGGATCAGAAACGCCCCTTTCCGCCCCATGTAAAGTCTCCTTGTCAAGGGGCTTTATGCTGTCCTCCGGTGCCCAGGAGGAGGTTGGGTAGCTATGCACATGTGGAGGGAGACCCTGAGAAAGACTTTTATTGGAAGTTACCTTTAATAATACAGGAACCCCCACATATCCGGCTCCTTTGCTCACTGCCATCTCTAATGGGGTCACACAGTGTGTCACTGGCTTTCCACAGGTGATGAGTAACATGGTTTTTCAGACTCCCTTTTTCACCTAAATGACAATGGTTTGGCCCTGGGGATACAAGCCTACATGATTGGTGTGCAAGGCTGGCCAGCAATGCTCCTGCAGCAATAACAGGCTTTTTATGCTTCCTGCAGGTGAAAACATTAAAGCTCTGTTAAAGCTATAGGACCAGATCCACTTGGGCGACATTGCTGGGCTGTACAGACACGAGTTAGCTGTGTAGCTGACGACATGTACTGTTGCTATGTGGAGAGATATCGTAGCGGCATGTACGTGATGTCACACAGCGGTTGGGGGGGTAGAGTGCACAAAGGAATTGGCCATTGCCAATTGAGTCGAACAGCTGGATGGATCACTTGTGCGTCTCAGGCTGGGGGCGCCTTTGTGCACACACCTGATTATCAGCTGACTGTAGCCGACTATAGTCAAGCCTGTGCACAACCTACATTATTATGACTGCCTGTTGATCCCATGGTCCTCCCTACAATACATTATGGATCAAACGTTCAAGTGAAAATTAATCCGAAAACATTAGCAACCTTCCATGCATCAAGGTTTAAATAATTTATATCCTAATGTCGAAACTGTCATAGAAAATGTGTTTGCTACCGAAAATGTAAGAAATGGTTCTACAAATGTATTTCTTTTCTATTGTAGAGCGTTGAAACTGCACTGTTGGACCGGCACCATAACGTAGTGTACTCCCGGAGGGTTGGGTCGGTGGTCCAGGCTGTCGTACGGACAGGAAACAAATGGGCAGCAGCTTCAGACACACGGAAGGGAGGATATCCGGCTGGTTACTGACCTTTAGCCCTCAAATGCTAACTGACCTGATCAGTGGTAGCATGATCCAGCACTTTCTAAGCAACTTACAAGCGGCTTCTATAAACTCTCGACAGACGGCATGACTCAGTGACCAGATTATACTGACTGCTGAGGAAACATTGAACTCCTGCTTGTGGATCTTCCACAAATGTTTTTACAACACTTTGATGAGGATAACTCTTCAGTGCTGCTACATAATGGGACCATGTGGGTTTCTAAACAGTTGTGACCATGGAATGTGTCAATGGGATGTGAGACATGCTGCACAAACTACTGTGAATGACAACCAAGCTGGATTGGAATCTATTGAACTGTGCCTTCCATAGACCCTCAGTCTGTGACATCGTAAACATGGAGAATTATTTGGCCATTTACTAACTCACTATAGTTGTGTCTTCTTTGTTTAAAAGGAAGATCTGAGAGAAACTTCAAGAGCAAAAATGTAAAACCCAACTAGACTGCCACTGTAAATTGTAAATGCCCACTCCTGTATAGTTTGCAAATAACTTAATTTTAGTATGGCAACAGCAGCAACATGTGTGATGAAAGCCTTTTTCTTCCAACTTGAGCTCTCATGTAAGAAGATGCACTGTTGAGGTCTAGCGAGGTTCTCAGCAGGTTCATTGGGCGCTACATCATCATCCTAGAATCCAGTGCCCCTCCTTCAGAGCCTGGTGAGGACAAGCAGGGCTGCAAGACCACAACTTCAAATAATCATTTGACAAATTTGTTTCCTTTTAGATAAATCAGGCACTTGGATCATGTGCAGAGTAGGGAGTCACTATGTTATTTGCTATGCCTGAAGTTCTGTTTTAAGTTAACTTATTGGTTTGCACACTCCATGCCAATTATACAGTAATCCATGTTCTGTTCTAGTCAGGCCAAGCATAAAGAGCCCATTAATGGTACAATTATTTTAGTGACCAATCGTTTTTTTTTAAATCAGATTATTCAGATAATATTGCATAAATACAGAGGTACTGGTGGACCCAATTGATCCAAACCAACGCATTAATGATTACTGATTGACCACTTTAATACTGCAGTCTCTGGCCCCTTTAAAGGACATCTGAGGTGAAAATAAACTGATGAGAAAAACAATTGTATTCATCCTTCTGCTCCTAAAAATGACTTTTTAGATATTACACAGTTTTAGATGTAAGTCTAGTTTTTAAGTTTTTACTGTTTCATTGTTCCTGCTCAATGACACCTTTATTGAAGTGTGCTAGAGCTCAAATCAATGAATTGTTGACCCTTTTTATCTTTTTCCTGCTCTCAGAAGCCATTTACTGACAGGAAAGTATTTTATGGCTGTAATTACTAATCAGTGAGGGTTATGCTATAGCCTGACCCACTCCGACCTGGACAGAAACTGCAAAGTGCATACTTGATTTTTAACTCTTTTAGGCAGAGAAAGAGAAAAAGGAACACATCCTAGTTATTTGTGTGCTTGGCACTATCCATACACGTCTATCTCATCATGTCACCTCGGTTGTCCTTTAAGAACCAGAGCCTTTTTTAATTTCACTAGTTCCTGATAATTGTGATTGGCTCTTAGTGATCAGGAGGTCAGAAGCCAATGAAAACCGCTCCTGACCGATATACGGAAGTCAGCTGTCCTTAGATCGTGTCTGGTGCACAACAGCGTTAAAGCTATGCCACATCAGGCTTAGCACCCACAAGTGCGGCATTGTTTTAACATGCGGTGGTCCCAAATTAGTTTTTTCTCATAGATATGATTGCAACTGGTTTAGATATTGGGAATAGTTTGGATGATTTGTAGATCAATTAAATATGATCTTTTCTTTCGATATGAAAGAGCACCATGACCTAAGACACCAAAAGACATTCCTGGCAGATTGATTACAGAAAAGGAGATACAGTAGACTAAACAAGGCTGAAACCCCTTTTTTTATGTTATAAGTTCCTCCCAATGTCATTTGTCTGCTCTTGTTTCTGCCATAAGCATAAACACAACTGCTTGGCCTACACAAGTGTTCATGTTTAAGTGCATGCTCGCATTTGCAAATTCACTCACACATATGTTGCTGGCTTAAGACTTCTGTGCTCCAAAACTGCCTAAAAAATGTTATTCAATCTATGCAAATAACAGATGAACTGTACAATTGTAGACATGTTTATGCTCATGTTTGTTCAGGGAAAACAACACATTAAAGGGAATCTATAGTGTATTTAAAATATTTACTTATTTATTATTTGAAAGAAGGAGAATCGGAGGTCTTTATTTGCTATATGTGAAATGTTAAATATGAATATTTCATGTTTACATTTGGTATCAGCAGGTGGAGCTCTGGAGCAGAGACTGTCACTGCTTCATGATCAGCCTTGAGATCACATTAGCATAGCATACAAAATCATCCTTTGGAATCAATTTTTTAGGAAAAGTGGCTCAAAGCAAAACGCTATTGCTGAACTTACTAAGAAAAAAAGAACTTTGCAGATTTAGTAAAAATGTATGTGCTCCGTGGTTAACAATTGGTACCTGAAATAATATGTCATTTCCGTAAAACAGTAGCTAGTTTCAGATTTCTGAGATAGAGGTGCTGTTCTCATTCAATTAAAAAGCAAACTATAGTGAAAATGTTGACATAATGGCAGTAGAATAAAGTTCTCAACATACTTTGTTTAAAAAAAAAGAAAATTGCTGATGGGGGAAAGAATTTTTGTGTTTCCTTGGGGGTTTATTCGTGAAACCTGTACAATGTAAAATTACTGTTTGAAGGCACAGAGAGTGCAAAGCAGGTAACTTCAGCGCACAGAGCCGAACCTGGGCACCGTCATAGAAGCAATGCTATGATACGTGCCCCGCGCAAGAGTAATTTGGGGCTCCAACGGTTGCCAAACCCTGAATTACAACTCGGAGGGGGAATAGTCTTTAACGCCGCCGAGGAGTTTAGCGGCAGCAGGGAAAGGCGTCGTTCAGATCTCCCGGTGCCCAAGTTGTGCCAGTTGTGCAAATATCGCAAATTGTTACATGGGTAATGCGAATGTTGCTAATGTAATATACATTATGCAAATAGTGTAACGGGCAGTATATTACCAATGTAGTAACTTGCATAATTGGCATTTGCTGGCTGCACACAGCAATTATACCGGAGGTATATGAATATACCCTATGCTATCAACACCAAATTTGCTATGTATGTTAGGATCACTAGTAGGAACATCAACAATCATTTGTAAAAAGAAAAAAGAGCTTGTAGACTTTGTGAAAAATGATTTAAAACTATAAAAAGTGCTGCCTCTGAAAACCATTTAAACCCGAAATGCCACATTTGCTTGGATTTGTTAATAATAAAATGTGTGGGGTACTCGCTAAACACTGGTAACCCCTTTTCCCCCCATATAAACTGCTATTCCACTGGTAATTTAAAGCCTGCCAGCGCACCCTGAGCTATACCAGCCCATGTGGTCCTCTTGTAAGAGAGGAGCCGAAAAGCCTCCCACTTACATACAAAGCCCTGTCACGGACAAGGGACTCATTACTTCATGCTTGTGGAGGTGGGGTTAACTACCTCAATCATGTGGGAGGGGTAAGGTACTTCATAATGTCTTGCTTAAAGTGACTATAAAGCCAAAAATATCCACAGCATGTACTGTTCTATTAAAAGGTTTTAATGACTTTCCACGTTTTTTAGCTCAACTTAGCCATTAAGACGCCCTCTGTGTGCCCACTTCTGGCGCTTAGCCCCGCCCCTATTGGACAGGTTCTGAGGTACTCCATTGGAATTCTGTATCTCCGATACAGAGAGTGCCACGGCACTTGTCCATAAGGGTACACTGAACCTGCTGCTACCCGCCATACTAATTGTGGTTTTCTTTCCTTGTTTTGTTGCCAGAGTTTTGGTATACTTTAAAATGTAACTCAACTGGAGTGTGACATGGGAATCCATTCACAGGCATCTTGCAGGAATTTTGCCAATACTTACAGAAGGTATGTGAAGCACTTTGCATAAATATAGCAACTTGCATTACCTAGTTAATGAACACATTGATGACAAAGCATGCATTACTTAAAGGACTTACGAGCCGAAGCAAAAAAAAAAAAAAAAGTTAATTACCTTAGCTGAATGTCAGACCTCAGGGCAGACGATCCGTGCCTCCCTTGCTATTTATAGACCCTCTGTCATGTTAATCCAGCTATCATTAGTGGCCCCGACCCGGGCCAGGGTCGCCTTAGCTCATGACGATTAGAATCGCCGCTTTAAAACTCCTCTGCCTGGATTACAGCCCTGGGAGCGCACATCGTCGCTCGGTATACTGTAATACGTCATGTGGGCGTCACCACATGACAGCCCACATGACTGACTGCACTTCGAGCCGGCTGCGCCCCCTCAGCACAGAATACCAGCGCTGAGCGAGGGAGGACGTTACCTAGCTACAGGATTTGTTTACTGCAGATTTGTATGTTATTTTATTCAAATCTGCAGTAAACAAATCCTGTAGATAGGTAACGTCCTCCCTCGCTCAGCGCTGGTATTCTGGGCTGAGAGGGCGCTCGAAGTGCAGTCAGTCATGTGGGCTGTCATGTGGTGAAGCCCACATGACGTATAACAGTATCCCGATTACCGAGCGATGATGTGCGCTCCCAGGGCTGTAATCCTGCGCAGCCTCAGTACTGCGCAGGCAGAGGAGTTTTAAAGCAGCGATTCTAATCGTCATGAGCTAAGGCGACCCTGGCCCGGGTCGGGGCCACTAATGATAGCTGGATAACATGACAGAGGGTCTATAAAGAGCAAGGGAGGCACTGTACATCTGCCCTGACGTCTGACATTCAGCTAAGGTAATTAACTTTTTTTTTTTTTTTTGCTTCGGCTCGTAAGTCCTTTAAGTAATGCGAGTTGCATAATTTGCACAAGGGCCCATATGCTATTACCTTTTTGTCCTGAGTTTTCTCCTAAGTGATATTTTCAAAACCTGATGTAAAAAAAATCTCTTTTAAACCACCAGCAAGCAAAAAAAAAAAAAAATACTCCAAATTACTGTATTTTGATAGTACTTTTCACCCACTTTTTGGTACTTTTTCCATAGCAAAGTGTTGAAAACATATCCTAAATCAAAGATGAAAAATTATCTCCCAGGAGAAAATTCAGGAGAAAAGTTAATTGCATATGGCCCAAGGTCTGTTACACACCAAGTATTGGGAAAATTTCCATGTTCACCATGCACACAGCAACTTTACCAAAATGTGGTGAGTTGACCCCATGATGAAATAGACATGGGTACATTTAGTACAATGCTTACGTAGAACCTGTCTGTGTCCACATTTTTGTATTCAATATGTTAATATAGCAGTTTTATCCACATGCAAATGAAACAGTCAAACATGAAGATGAATGTAGGGCTCGCTTGAAGAGTAAACAGATGTGTGGTTAGCGCAATTGGCGTGAGCAAACACAGATGACAAAAAGAAAGCAAAAAAGTTTAAAGTGTAACTGTCGGGCATAAAATAAAAAATCAATTTTTTATTTTTATCTGGTAAACAAGTTCTAGGCTAGTTACACACCAGGACGTTGCGTTTAGGGGACGTTATAGGGCACATAACATGCCCCTAACGCAACGCCTGGTGCTCTCTGGTGTGGACGTCGGAGTGAGCCGCATTGTGCAGCTCACTCTGGCGTCCGTGATGCGTACTCTTAGACGCATGCGGCATCACGTGGTCCCGCCCGGCCAATCGCCGCACAGAGCGACCGCTTCAGGAAGTAAACACTGCACGTCACTGAGTGCAGTGAATATTAATTAGCCATGTGCCCGGCCGCTCTCCCCTCCTCCCCAACATGACTGAGCATGTGCAAACAGTCTAACACAGCTTAGCCGAGTAGAACGCACAGCATGCAGCACTTTGCTGCGTTACAATGTAACACAACGTGGGCAGTGTAAACAGCACACTTGTGTTACATTGCTGTGCGTTGGGGGAGCGTTACAGGCTGCCCTGTGTGCAAGAAGCCTGAAGAATGCTAACCAGGCAATCCAAAAGTTAATAATCACTATTACTTTTCTTGTTGATAAATGATTATTCCCCAGTTTACCTGATTCTTATTTGGTACATCTGCCACACAAAGGAAGTTGCAGGGCATGCTGAGTTGTCTTTTTTTTGCTTCTTTATTTCCCCTCTTTCCCTCCTGTTTTCCTCTCCCACACCTCTGTTCCACTCTGATTGGCCAATATTTTTCATGCTGAGACAATGCACTTCCTATTTCAGAGCTGGGTGGGAGTGCCTGAAGACTGGGCCAGCAATGCATACACAATCAGGCAGAGGGGAGAGAGGGAGAAAATGACATCAAGATTGGCTTCAAGATAGACACAGTTAAAATGGAAAATCCTAAGAAGGATTTTCTCTTTTTTTACTATAGAAAAATCACTAAAATCAAAAGGTGGACAGACCAATACATAAGCTATGTAAGTAGAGCAAGTATTTATCTACTTATATATGTGGTGTTTTTTTTTTCTGAGAGTATGGCTGGCAGCTCCTCTTTAAACGTTCATCATTTATTTTTGGTGGCAGCTGAATGAACCAGATTGTACACCACACTGAAATTCCTGCTGTTCAGACTTCAGCACATTGATTTTGAAAAGAAATAAGACTGTAGAACGGTTCTACATACAATTAATTATCTCATAAGTTTATTTTCAGTTTACAGTTGCTTTAAGCCTACTTTGAATAGAAGGTATAACCAAGCAGGGAGGTTATTTGAAATCCTGTTTTGTTTTTTTTTGTACAACAAGATTCCAAATACTTATTAAAGTTCATATGGTGTTATTTCTTGTCTAAAACTAGAGGACAGAAAGGGATTCCAACCAAAATCCTACTCACCTCTTTACTTATTGATACTAGCTTATTTTTCTTTTGCCACAAATCAGTCACATCCATGCACAGCCATCCACGTACAAATCCCTCCCCACCCTGCACAGCCATAAGCCTAAAAGTGCGTACACACGCACTACAGCAGCCAACGACGGGTCCGTCGGCACCTCCCGCTGGGTGGGTTTTCAGCAGTGTCGACGGACTGATAAGGCTGTTCCTGAACGATCCACCGGGCGGATCGTTCAGGAACAGCCTTATCAGTCCGCCGACAGTGCGTACACACGCACTACAGTCTGCTGAAAACCCGCCCAGCGGGAGGTGCCGACGGACCCTTCGTTGGCTACTGTAGTGCGTGTGTACGCACCTTAACTCCCTCTCTGTTTACACAGTCATCTAACTTGTAACCTTTCTGCACAGTCATCCAACACCTAAGGGCCCTCGTACACTTAATCCGTTGCGTCAGTGCATGCATTTCTGCGATACGCGTTAGTACACAATTTTCCTCCCCTCTCAACTGAAATGTAAATAAAACCCTGATGTCCTCGGACATGGAGAATTAGCTCTTTTACTTCAATAAACTTGCTACACGCCATGGTGACCTCTGACTTGTGCTGTAACTATGATTTGCGATCTGCCTCTTTTCTGGCTTTCCTCCAAAGTACTTTCTCCTCCTCTGCCTTCCTCCGAACTTCTCCAAGTCTGAACACTCTACTCCTTCTGTCTCTACCTCAAAGCTCCTGTCAATTTCTTAGTCTGTCTCTTCTTTCATGCCTCTTTCTTCTCATGCATGTTGCTCCCCTCCTTCTCCTCCTCCGTCTCCTCTGCTTTACAAGCTATACTCCGCCTTTTCTCAGCTGTCTGCCTCCCCCTCCCAGATTCTCCTCTGCACCTCAGCCAGCCACTGGGGACTTCTAAAAACTTTTGTCCCGCCTCTCCTCTCCACTCAGCAAATGAAAAGTTTCTTCTCGCCTGCTGGAAGTTAAAAAATGTAACCGTTTTACAATCCCCACATGCTGGCATCCGTAAAAAAGAGTGCAGCACTGTGTTGCTACTAACGCAGACGCTGCAGCGTACATGCTGTAAAATACACCATAAGAATACATGAGATTTACTTTATTTAAATATTTCTGGTTGCATTGCACACAAATGCACACAAGCGGATTAACCACTTGAGGACTGCAGTGTTAACCCCCCCTAAAGACCAGGGCAATTATTGCTAAAATGGCCACTGCAGCTTTAAAGCTAAGCTGCAGGGCCGCACAACCCCCTTTTCCCCCACCAACAGAGCTCTCTGTTGGTGGGGTCTGATCGCTTCACAGGTGTTTGTTTTTTTTATTTATATTTATTTCATTTCTTTTTGAATAAATTTGCCTTTTTTATTTCATTTCCCCTGCTCCCTCCCTCCCTCCCCCCGCTAGCCAATCAGCGTGATCAGCTGTCATAGGCTTCAGCCTATGACAGCCGATCACTCCCCAGCCTCAGGAGGGGACAGCCGTGTCACACGGCTGTCTCCAGTACAGCGCTGCTGCCGCCGATCGCAGCGCTGTACATGTAAATACAGTCTCCAGAGCGGCGATTGCCGCTCGGAGACTGAAGAGGGGGCAGAGCTCCGCCCCCACAAGCAGGAGATGCGCGCACAGCCTGCGCGCAATCTCCTGCAAAATGCAGTCCCAGGACTTGTTGCCAATTGGCGTTAGGCGGTCCTGGGGCTGCCGCCGCGACCACACCCATTGGCGTGGGGCGGTCGTTAAGTAGTTAAGTGTAAAAGGGCCCTAACCCGTTCTCTGCCTGTACAGCCATCCAACACATAACCCTTCTCTGCCTACACAGCGATCCAACACATAACCCTTTCTCTGCCTGCACAGCCATCAAACACATAACCCCTTCTCTGCCTGCACAGCTATCCAACACATAACCCTTTCTCTGCCTGCACAGCTATCCAACACATAACCCTTTCTCTGCCTGCACAGCCATCCAACACATAACCCCTTCTCTGCCTGCACAGCTATCCAACACATAACCCTTTCTCTGCCTGCACAGCCATCCAACACCTAACCTATTCTCTGCCTGCACAGCCATCAAACACAAACTCCTTCTCTGCCTGCACAGCTATCCAACACCTAACCTATTCTCAGCCTGCACAGCCATCCAACACATAACCCCTTCTCTACCTGCACAGCCACCCAGCACTTACTCATTTCTGTGACTGCACAGCTACAACTTCCCTTTCTACACTACCTTACCATAATTTAACACCTACTTCTACTAAATGTCCACCTTATTTTACTAAACATGCCCACCTGGGGTTTCTTAGTCTGTGTAAATGGCATAGCATTTTGAAACTATCAGGCTTAATTTAGTCAATGTATTGAAATTATTGAACACTTCCAGCAAAATATATGACACATCATCATGTTATTTAGCAGTCAGACAGACATGAACTCTACATTGAGGAGGTATAGGGAGTATTTGCACAAGCTTAGTACCACATTTCATTCTTTTGTTAGAATAGTTAAAACCTTTGCTAGTTAATGCAGGTGGCTTAATCGGTAAGCATTTTCCGTGATACTGTACAGTACAGAGCTTACACATGACTTTCAGTCCAATCCATAGACAACAAAAGCAGCATATCGGGCTACTGATCTTTCCAAGGGCTGCACACAAAGTCTCACTGACAGTATTATAGAAATGTGCTGCCATCCAACAGTCATATGCAAATAGATACGTTTCATGCAATGCAAGCCTCCAACAAGCCATTTCAGTTGTGAACACCAACCTCAGACAAGGTAACTTTATTGAAGGGGAAGTGTAATATATAGTACTGCCTGGGCCCCTTTACACTACTGAAGCCAATCCTCTCCACTACCCACTAAACCCCATTTCCATATTTTTACTCAAAAAGCGGTCTTTGTTTTATGAGCCTGTCTATGACAGTGACATTTTATAGAGATCACAGTATTTTGCCCATACATTACTTGATTTGTGGCACCATTTTCTGGCAGATCCAATCATAATGATCGAATCTGGCAGCAATCGATGTCGCAAAGTGGCAGCCAGTTTGAAATTTCAGTCAATTTCTACCTGACAATTATAGAAACTATTGATCCGGCATGGTGGAAAGATCTCACTTGAAGGTGTGCGGCAGTATTAGCTTTTGATTTCCCAATGACCGATGGACCCCCAGCTGGTCTCCCCATGTAAAAGGTGTATCCTGGGTTGAGCAGAGTGTTGCAGGCTAACCAGTCCACCGGCACACCTCCTCTTCCTGTCCCTCGTCTTTCTCCATTGCAGCCAGGGACGTCTTTACCCCGTGACCTTGTGCATGTACATGTCAGTGCAGGGTACAGACTTCCAGGCAGTGATGGAAAAATACTTGGGACAGTATAGGTAGCCAGAAAGCCCCCCACTATAGGTAGCCAGAAAACCCCCTCCCCCCAGTAAAGGTAGCCAGAAAACCCCCTCCCCTCAGTAAAGGTAGCCAGAGCCCCAAACCGGTATAGTTAGCCAGAGGGCACCCCCTCAGTTTATGCAGCGAGAGAGCGTAAGTAACTCACCTGTCTGGGTTCCACATGTGGCCATATTCTTCCTCTTAGGTGTCCATTCTTATAAGTAACAGCCTTTCCTGTGATCACGTAAGCGTCAGGGCTGTCCCCTTGCCCCCCCCCCCCCCCCCCCACCACCACCACCATTGCAACCAGGGCAGTGACCCTCTCCCGAAAAAGGGCCTGGTTGTTACCAGAACATATCATACCATTCTGAAGTTACAAGTCGCAGGCCTTGAGCATGGTCATGAGGGGCTAAAGGTCAAATTTATATTATGAATCCATTAGAATTCAACTTTCATTTGTCTTTTACACTGAGGGTGGGGTTGTAGTATTTTGAGTTGAAATGTGTCCACAATCCACCATGACAGCCATTCAGAAAGACTGTGTGGCTGTAGCACTCTCATGTGAGTGCCTTATAACATTGCCTGAAGATGAGAATTTGAGCTTTCCAGAAAGCTTGCATATGTATGAGGGTCATCCAGAAAGTCACAGGCGTTTCCTTTATCTGCCACTGTCATTTAACTTGTACCTGTTAGGTTAATCTCTTCTATTGCTGTATCGCTTGCCACGTGACTGCAGTATGCCTATAAATGTTTGTTCAGCAGCATTAACAAGAATCCCCCTCCCCAATCCCTCCAACTCATAGGGGAGGACTGTGATGCTGCTACAACAAAGGGATTGAAAACCTTGTAATAAGATATGATAAATGCTTAAATAAAGGAGGGGATTTTGTGAAGAAAAAAATCATCAGTGAGGCCTGATGCACAAATGTCCGGTAAATTTGCACAGTGCACATAGTGCGCAGCCAGTAATATTACCGGTACTAATGCTAGAAGAGAATTGCCTGTTAAACTATTAAACTACTAGCGCCATGTGTGTTACAGGGGTATCACTTGCTATCCTTCCTTTTGCTAATCATTATTGCTAACATGGTACCACATACTACTATTGTCTCTACTTTTAGTGCAATTTAACTTCGTCTTGCTAATAATGCTCAAAAAAACATCCAGCCTGTGCATGTGAGCTACTCCATCTTTTCAATACCAATGCTCATGTCTAGGAGAATTCATGGAGAAGCATGTGATTTTTTTGATCCGCTGATTTGCGAAGCACTGAATTATTATGATCACATCCTGGTTTAGCACATGTTCATAACTCGCAAATCAGAGACTTACATATCACCTGACCAAACTGATCACATGCTTCTCCATGCATTTTCCAAGACATGACCATCACTACCCATCAATCCATCCAGCAGAAGGGCAAAAATGAACACTGGTATCCAAAAATATTTTTACATTGTGTGGCAAAACCAGATGTCAGGTTTACTGCTTCTAAATAAACAACTTGAAACTGGAGAAATGTTTTTTTTTATTATTGAAAAAATATGTTCATTATTATTTTGATGGGTTGGGAGAAGCACTTTTACCAGTGTGTTGAATTACAACTGTTGTCTGTTTTTTTTTATTTCATATTGCAGCAAATGTTTTTGGTGGGTGACAGGTGTGGACAGCAGGCAGGCCAGTTTAGCACCTGGACTCTTCCCACATAGCAACACTGCATGTGTTGTTTGGGTTTGTCCTGCTGAAATATGCAAGACCTTCCCAGAAAATGACAAAGGGGTGTATTAATAACAAGTTTGTTAAAATGTACCTGCGCAACTTTTACTTGACATCATGTAACTAACAGTATATAGACAATGTGTGTGAATTGTTTGTATAAAGCATGTTACAAAAACAGCATAACACACTAAACAAGCAACGCAAGCATCATGTGCATAACACTGCCTACACAAATTGCAAAACATGGATTGCATAGTGTGTGTAAAAATGTACAGTATGTGAGCTGTCTGTGAAATTTTCAATCCAATGTTAGGTTTGCATCTTACGTTACTCCAAAACCTGTATCCATCATTCAGCATTAAGGGTCCTTTTCCACTAGCAGTCGCTAGCGTTCACGCTGAACGCTAGCGATTGCTGAATCGAAAAGCTAAAAAATTACCGGCGATTTCCCGACGTTTGCGGCCGCGATTTTGCTATGCTATGCACTGCATAGCAAAATCGCGGCAAATATCGCTCCACTGCGCGTTCGCATTCCTGTAAAAAACGAATCGCGGTAGTGGAAATGACCTACCGCGATTCCTATGTTAAAAAGCAAACCGTAGCGATTGTAAAATCGCTAGCGGTTTGCGACTTTCCGATTCAGCCAGCGCAAACGCGCTAGTGGAAAAGGGCCCTAAGGGTGCTTTCCCAGGTATGGAACTGACCCATGCCATATACACTAATGTACATCCGTACTATCACAGGTGCTGGCTTTTGAACTGATAACAAGCTGGATGGCCCCTACTCTCAAGCCGAGAAAATATGGGGTCAATAGTTTCCAAAAACAACAGGCTAATGTGTAATCTATGCTCAGTCCGTCTTAAACGACACCTGAACTGAGAGAGGTATGAAAGCTACCATATTTTATATTATTTTAAACAATACTACAATACTAGTTGCCTGGCTGTCCTGTTAATCATCTGCTTATAATACCTTTAGCCAGGGGCGCCTCTAGGCATAGGCAGTACAGGCCATTGCCTGGAGTGCCATTGGTCCTCGGGGGCGCCATGTTGCAGAATTAAGCCCCGCCCCCAAATTAAGCCCCACCCAAGATTAAGCCACACCCCTGTGGCTGCTCTATTACTTGCTTCTGCTGAATCACCTTAGCATAAGTTGCAGGCAGCTGACACCTCTGTGCCTTGTGCATACTTCTTTCCCCCTTTGTGCCATCTCTGCCTCCTTTTGTGCCTCCTTCTGTCCCCTTTGCCTTTATTTGTCCCCTTGTGCTACCTCTGCCCCCCTGTTCCTCCTTTAGTCCCACTCTGCCTCCTTCTGTCCTCCTGTGCCTCCTTCTGTATCCCTTTGTGCCTCCTTCTGTCTCCATGTGCCTCCTTCTGTCCCTGTGTGCCTCCTTTAGTCCCCCTGTGACTCCTTCTGTCCCCCTTTGTGCCTCCTTCTGACCCATTGTAGAGGGTGCCAGGCCGACCAGGCGGGCATGAGTGCTGTGCAGGGGGGACATCGGTCACCCCCTGCCAGATGTTGTGTCCCCAGGTGGTGAACAGGCTTGCGGCGTGAAATAGGCGCTGCTTCAGTTCACTGGCCCACAGCCCGTAAGCTCCCTTCTGCAGACTTACATTACGTGTATTTTCTGGTGAAACACTGCCCGCATTGCGAATTTTCTGATGAAACGCTGCCGCATTATGATTATTTCTTGGTGAAACGTTGCAGCACTACGATTATTTTCGTGGAAGGGCGCCATAGGGGTGGGGGGCGCCACAGATTTTCTCGCCTGGAGTGACAACATGGCTAGAGGCGCCTCTGCCTTTAGCTATAGTGGTCGAACAGACATGCAGATCAAGTGTTTCTGCTTGTGTAAGGGCTTGTTCACACTGTAAGCATTTTCGTTCTTTTTTCACACACAGGCGATTTTAAAAATCGCCTGCCAAACGCTTGTGCAATGAATGTCTCTGAGAATGTTCATATCTGCACGGGTCGTCCGCCTCAATGGAAGGTATAGGAGAAACGCTCACAAAATCAATTTGTGCAGCGATTGCGTTCACGTTTTTAGGAAAAAATTTATTCTTTTACGGTTCAAAGAGTTCACTTCCTGACAGAGGTAAGGAGGTGAAAAAACGCAATTGCTCGGCAAAACCGCTTAGAAAAGCTTTAAAAAAAAACAAAAAAAAAAGTGCGCAGATAATCGCCGGGAATTGGGAAAAAAAGGCTAAAAAAAATGGCCCAATGCGAACGGCCACGCGAACGGAACACAATGTGAACAAGGCCTCAAGGCATGTACACACGCCTGACTAAAGTTGGTTGAGGTGGTCGAAAGTGACCGCCTCAGCCGATAATCAGGTATGTGTAAAGCGGCCCCCAACCCCCAAGCGATCTGCCCAGCGCATCAACTCACACCCAACGATGGCAGATCGCATTTTTCACACTAATAACGCACCTGCCACATGACTTCGCACACACAACGTTCCATAATCCCTCCACCTCCCTGCATAGCAACACAGTTCACTGTCAGCTACCCAGTTGATGCATCCGTGAAGCCTGGCCCAGGGATATCCCCCAAGGATAATGGGGTCCTGATCCCTGACAGACTTCATCCATCAAAGGTGTGTACGCACATTGAGGTGTGTGATTAAGACACTAATGCAGCCAAAGAGATTAGCAGGACTGCAAGGAAATAAATACGGCAGTCTTCATATCCCTGTCAGTTGTCCTTTGAAGTGAGCTCAGGCCCAGAGAAGGCAGTAGTGTTTCTGGATCATGTTTGTATGTGGTTCTTTGTATGGTACAGTTTCAGCTTGCATTTGCAGATGAAGACACAAGCTATGTTTAAAGCGATTGATTTTTTAGACATGCTCCTGAGCCTGTGTAGGAATTTCTAAAGAATCATATCTGCTTTTAATGTATTGCCACTAGAGTTGGGCCGAACGGTTCGCCTGCGAACGGTTCCATGCGAACTTCAGTGGTTCACGTTCGCGTCCCTCAGGCGAACCTTTGCGGAAGTTCGGTTCGCCCCATAATGCACATGGAGGGTCAACTTTGACCCTCTACATCACAGTCAGCAGGCCCAGTGTAGCCAATTAGGCTACACTAGCCCCTGGAGCCCCACCCCCCTTATATAAGGCAGGCAGCGGCGGCCATTACGGTCACTCGTGTGCTGCCTGCGTTAGTGAGAGTAGGGCGAGCTGCTGCAGACTGTCTCTCAGGGAAAGATTAGTTAGGCTTAACTTGTTCCTGTCTGGCTGCATACCTGTTCTGTGAACCCACCACTGCATACCTGTGCTGTGAACCCACCACTGCATACCTGTGCTGTGAACCCACCACTGCATACCTGTGCTGTGAACCCACCACTGCATACCTGTGCTGTGAACCCACCACTGCATACCTGTTCAGTGAACCCACCACTGCATACCTGTTCAGTGAACCTGCCACTGCATACCTGTTCTGTTCAGTGGACCCGCCACTGTATACCTGTTCATTGAACCCACCACTGCATACCTGTGCTGTGAACCCACCACTGCATACCTGTGCTGTGAACCCACCACTGCATACCTGTTCAGTGAACCTGCCACTGCATACCTGTTCTGTTCAGTGGACCCGCCACTGTATACCTGTTCATTGAACCCACCACTGCATACCTGTGCTGTGAACCCACCACTGCATACCTGTGCTGTGAACCCACCACTGCATACCTGTTCTGTGAACCCACCACTGCATACCTGTGCTGTGAACCCACCACTGCATACCTGTTCAGTGAACCTGCCACTGCATACCTGTTCTGTTCAGTGGACCCGCCACTGTATACCTGTTCATTGAACCCACCACTGCATACCTGTGCTGTGAACCCACCACTGCATACCTGTTCTGTGAGCCCACCACTGCATACCTGTTCAGTGAACCCGCCACTGCATACCTGTTCTGTTCAGTGGACCCGCCACTGTATACCTGTTTAGTGACCCCGCCACTGCATACCTGTTGTGTTCAGTGAACCCGCCACTGCATACCTGTTGTGTTCAGTGAACCTGCCACTGCATACCTGTTCTGTGAACCCGCCACTGTATACCTGTTCTGTTTAGTGAACCCGCCACTGCATACCTGTTCTGTTCAGTGGACCCGCCACTGTATACCTGTTCAGTGAACCCGCCACTGCATACCTGTTGTGTTCAGTGAACCTGCCACTGCATACCTGTTCTGTGAACCCGCCACTGTATACCTGTTCTGTTTAGTGAACCCGCCACTGCATACCTGTTCTGTTCAGTGGACCCGCCACTGTATACCTGTTCAGTGAACCCGCCACTGCATACCTGTTGTGTTCAGTGAACCTGCCACTGCATACCTGTTCTGTGAACCCGCCACTGTATACCTGTTCTGTTTAGTGAACCCGCCACTGTATACCTGTTCTGTTTAGTGAACCCGCCACTGCATACCTGTTCTATTCAGTGGACCCGCCACTGTATACCTGTTCAGTGAACCCGCCACTGCATACCTGTTCTGTTCAGTGGACTGTTTGCGGTGCGTTACACGGTGAGTTTGGTGTGTCAGTGTGAAGCAGTACCTTAATTACACTACCTGATTGATGTATACACATGCAAGATGTTTGAAAGCACTTTAGGCCTGTCATTTAGCATTCAATGTGATTTCTGCCCTTAAAACGCTGCTTTGCGTCAAATCCAGATTTTTCCCCGGGACTTTTGGCATGTATCCCACTCCGCCATGCCCCCCTCCAGGTGTTAGACCCCTTGAAACATCTTTTCCATCACTTTTGTGGCCAGCATAATTATTTTTTTTTTTCAAAGTTCGCATCCCCATTGAAGTCTATTGCGGTTCGCGAACTTTAACGCGAACCGAACCTTCCGCGGAAGTTCGCGAACCTAAAATCGGAGGTTCGGCCCAACTCTAATTGCCACTCGAGAACCCGAAGATCATGGCCATCCGATACAAACTATTAGCCTTGTTCCTTGCATATATAGATTTTTTCCGGTTTCTTTAACCTCCCTAGTGTTCAATTTTTGCAGGATTTCTGTTTAAGAAGTGGTTTAATTAATTTTCGTGAAATATTTGCTTGCAACTTACTAAAATCCGTCAAGCAAGGGTCTAGTATCCATTTTGAGTATAATAAAAGTTTCAAATACAAAATCATGTCAAAAAGTTAAATTAAAATTTCTAAAATAAACTTTTTAATCACAAATAGAAAAAATCCTCCTCAAATATGGATGAAAAAATAAATCTACAGATGCAGAAATAAATACTGTCCAGTGTTTACCTAAAACATCTCCCTTGTGTGGTACAACAACTAAGGGCCAGGTCACACGCTCACTTGCATGTCATTTACTGCTATTTATGCACAAGCAGCATTTTGCTCTTTTTTACACACGCTCATCGTTTCTCCACTCCCCCTGCATAGCAAAAGACACGTTGTGTGCAAAGGCTGATGACACTTCTGAACAGTGTTGTTAGTGCACTGTTGCCTTTGGGGAGGTGCCAAGAACAATGCTGTTGGGTCATGCTTAAGCCACGTATACACATGCGACTACGATCGTTCGTAACAAACGACGAACGATCACTTGCATATGGTTGGTGAAACGGTCGTTATAAACGCCAAGAAACCGCAACAAACGATAAGATCGTTCGTTTACCAACGATCAAGGGATATTACGTACAGATAAGGGCGGCAAGTATGCAAATGTATACGATCTTTTTTTTTTTACCGGAACGAACGTCACTGAAAATGGCCCCGTAGATTCCATTGTAAACAAAGGATTTTTTAAACACACAGACAAACAACAAGGCCAGGCCATCATGGATGATCTTGATGAGCTGTATGCCAAGGCAGAGCTCATAAAGAGCAACGTGTGGACATCTATGTGCCAATATCAGCTCGAGATTAATGAGATGAAGGGGAGAGTGAAGAAAGTTTTGAACTTGTAAAGGCATTTCTTGGTTTATTTTTATTTCAAAATAAAAAAACCGTTCACCAACGTTACTTACTGTAGTGTTTCTTGCGTTACTTTATAGTCTTCATATCAATGTAAGCAATGGAACGACATATCCAAGTCTAATACATAATAGCAACATACAAACACCACTGTAATATTCATAATATGTGTCAATCTATTCACATACAAAACCTGTGCTATATAGAGAGAGACACACAGATCCAAATAGCAATAGATACATAATTCTCTCTCTCTCTCTATATATATATATTCATATATATATAGAGATATACATACAAATACACACACACACACACACACACATATATATATATATATATGTACATAAACATCTCACACTCACATCTACACACATACGCATACACTACAAATAGACATACCAACATAATAACACATGCTCACAAGCCTATTAGCCTTTATTTCTTTAATAACAATGATGTATATATGTCATTTATATTAAAGAAAGCAAGGACAAAAGGCCTGAGCGCATGTGCCGCAGTTTGGGAACGATCGTTTTCGAACGATATCCATACACACGTACGTTTTGTAAACGACCGTCGCCAGATAACGATCCGTCCAGTTGGTCCTTTCGTTTCAAACGACTACTGTCGTTCGTCGTTGGATTTAATAGTCGTTGGCTCTTTTTTTGTAACGATCGTCGTTCGGAACGGTCGGGGAACGATCGTTTCAAACGACTATAGTCGCATGTGTGTACGAGCCTTTAGGCATAGCTAAAGATCCGACATGCCAGATCTTTAGGGATCATCAATGGGCCGCTGCACGCACTCTGGTCTGCTGCACAACTCTTAGCCATGGTGGTCTTATAGTCCGTCACGGCCGAGTTCAGACCAGTGTGACCATTAGTGTCATTCTCTGTACAATATACAGTATGGTATTCGATTCCAGAACTGAATTTTCTGTAATGCTGTAATATCTGCCAACTGCCAGTAGGTGGTGCACATACACCATTATAACCCTTTCAAGACCAGTTTTCAGCGTTGACGAAGCTAACTCATCCATACCATTTGTAGCAAGTTTTTTAATAACGAGTCAGCCTCGTCTTTGCCACAAGGGAGGCTACATTATAAATTCTTTACAAAAAAAGTCCAACATAAATTTACAGATTGTTGCATTTTTGCCCATGCAGTAATTCCCAAAATGGTGCACTGCTCCCCACCTTTATTTCTGAAAGCATTACAGCAAAAAAAGCATTAAGTCCGAGTACAATTGTCATGCGCGTCCTGCGCAAAGCAATTTTACCACAGCCCAGAGCCGGCCCATATTCACAAAACTGTGGTAAAATTGCTGTACACAGGAAGTGCATGACACGATGACAAGACATGATGGGAGCAGTCTATCCTAGTTTTTTTTGTTTTAATATAGTCGCATTAGATTTAAAAAAACAACAACACAAGATCAATATAATATTTATCTAAGCCTGCAAAGATGATTTAAGAACATTTTCTCTGCCAAAACCCTTGTTAAGAAACCTAAAAATCATTGCAGCCTTTAGCTAGAGCATAAGGGCTGGAACCCACTAGAGCACTTTTTTTGAGCATTTGGAGATCACTTTAAATCGCTAGCGATTTCTCTAAACGCTCTGCCAATGTAAATAAATGTAACAAATACCACAGTACCGATTGCGATTAGCAAAATGGACATGCAGCATTTTGGGAGCATTTGCACTTATAATATAAAGTATATAAGCGCTGGCAAATCGCTCATAGCGATTTGTGCGTGCTTTTAAATTACTGCAAACTGTACAAAAAAATAATAATAATTTGAAAAAAAAAAAGCAGAATTAAAATCGCTAATCACAATCGCTGGCAACAAACGTACACTTTTTAAAAGCGCTACCAAAATTGCTGGAAAATGCTTACAAAACGCTAATTAAAAATGCTAGTGATTGCAATAGCGATTTGCGATTTGTAGTGGGTTCCAGGCCTAAAGCTGTGTGGTGATAGCTGGCAGTCACTTTGTGAATCCTTAATGGACAATTATCGTGAACATTTGTAACATTTACAGTACATATGTAGTACCGTATATACTCGCATACAAGCCGAATTTTTGACCCCCAAAAAGGTGGTCAAAAGTTGGGGGGTCGGCTTGTATGCGAGTCTTCCCTGGTGGTCTAGTGGTGGGTGGGTGGTTCGCGCCCCGCTCCCCCCCCCCCCCTCCCTGCTCCCCACGCGGCCGCCGCTGCTATTACCTGCTTAGGCAGCGGCCGCTTCCTAATCCGCGTTCCCCTTCTGAACCTTCAGAGTGTATCACAGCAGCGCGCCCGGCGCTGCTGCTGTGACGATGCAGGGGGCAGGAAAGAGCGGTTCCCCTGGTAACGGCGATACAGATCGCCGCTATAGGGAGCCGCGCTCTTTCCTGCACTCTGCATCGTCACAGCAGCAGCACCGGGCGCGCTGCTGTGATACACTCTGAAAGTTCAGAAGGGGAACGCGGATTAGGAAGCGGCCGCTGCCTAAGCAGGTAATAGCAGCGGCGGCCGCGGGGGGAGCGGGGGGAGCACTACCTACCTATGCTGGGCACTATACTGGCTAAACTGGGCACTATACTGGCTAAACTGGGCACTTTACTAGCCATACTGGGGCACTATACTAGCTAAACTGGGCACTATACTAGCTAAACTGGGCACTTTACTAGCCATACTGGGGCACTATACTAGCTAAACTGGGCACTATACTAGCTAAACTGGGCACTATACTAGCTATACTGAGGCACTACCTACCCATACTGGGCGCTATACTGGGCATTATACTGGCTAAACTGGGCACTATACTAGCCATACTGGGGCACTATACTAGCCATACTGGGGCACTATACTAGCTAAACTGGGCACTATACTAGCTAAACTGAGGCACTACCTACCCATACTGGGCGCTATACTGGGCACTATACTGGCTATACTGGGCACTATACTGGCTATACTGGGCACTTTACTAGCTATACTGGGCACTATACTAGCTATACTGGACACTACCTACCTTTACTGGGCACTATACTAGCTATACTGGGACACACTGGGGGGCTGCACCAATCCAGCATTTCCTACCCCCGGCTTATATGGGGGTCAATCATTTTTCCCTGGTTTTTCAGGGAAAAGTTGGGGGGTCGGCTTATATGCGGGTCGGCTTATATGCGAGTATATACGGTAATTATAGCTAATATTTTTTTTTCATGTCACTGTTACTTACTCTAAGCAGTATAAATCTAACAGATTTTGGACTAGCCCATCCTATCTTCTTTATTCTTTTTTAAAGCACCCCTCGGATAGCACCTCTACAGTGGTGCTGGAAAGCCTATCTCCTCACATGCATTATCACAGGACATTGCCACCTAGTGGGCCATAAATCAGGCCACTTGCATCTTTCCATATTTCAGGATCTGAAATACGCATACAGAACACATATTTTATTTTCTTATTTTAAGGACTTTGTATACACTAAATAAAATGGCTGGTTGTTATTTCAAATTTACGTAAATTAAACAAACACTTTTTACTTCAGGTTGTTAAATTACTTGAATTATATAGACATGATGAAACATTTTTTTTTTGTGATGGGGCAGATAAAGTTTGAAATGTATATTTTCCGTGAATGGTGAATCGGTGAGTTTTACCCAACACTATTTAGCAGTGTGGGTGGAGGCGGCTGTCTCCCACAGTAGTCTTGAGTTGCTTGGTAAAATGCCACCCAGATGCTGCAAACCAGAAGTGTTCATGAGTAATGGCCAGCAGAACATCTCTTACAGCAAGTGGATGGTGTGACAGTTCAATAACATTTGCAGTATGTACTGAATGTTACACACATGCCTGCATTCACCTCCACCCACACTGCTGAATGGCAGCAGATGGAGTTCTTGAATAATTGCTGTGTATCTTATGGCTAAAGCCAGAAGTGTAGCTAGTTCCCAAATTGGCCAGCCAATATGGGAAGTGGCCAAGGTCAGATGTAAGAAAATTCAGAGTACCTTGGCTGGTGAGGTGACAAAAAAAGTAAGTTTTTTTTCTGAATGTGCAACCCACAGGCCTATGCCTAACACTAACCTTCACCTCTCTAATGCCTAACACTTATCTCCACTCTCCTCTGCCTAACACTAACCTCCCCTCTCTTCTGCTTAAAATTAATCTCCCCTCTCTTGTGCCTAACATTAACCTCCCCTCTTCTGTGCCTATCACTAATCTCTGCCTAGCCCTAATCTTCCTACCTTTGCAGATTCCGTCATGTCCAAGAAAGTGACACGACACCAGGCAAATAGTAAAATGGCAGGAAAGCCATTTGGCACATTGGCCGTCCAATGGTGGACTTTAGCTGGTGATGTTAAAACCAAATTGGCCATTTTGAGAAATGCCCGGCCAGTTCCCACTTTGTCTGACTTCTGGCTTTGGCCGTAACATATATAAAGGTTCTGTGAGAGTAGCTCAGAATGGAAACAAAGATAACAGTAGTTTTAATATCTGTATGGAAAGGATTGCTTGATTTCTATTCTACATGTTTTGGTGACTGAAAGCAGACATTCAGCACCGTAGAGAGCAAACTTTGTGACCTCCAAGCCAGAAAATGGTGAAAACCTCTCTGCAGAAAACATGCCATTTCCTGACAATATTAGCAAAAAGCTTTAAAAACAGTCATTTGATGTCCAAATGGTTGTCACCACTGTTAAAATCCTGCACTGTATTTCAAATAGTATCAACTTTCTGTATGCATTTTTATATTCGAAATAAAGTGCAGGAATTAAATCACTGGACTTTCCAGCATTAATCAAATGTCTGGCAATGCAATTCCAAGAAACTGGCCCATGTGAACTTGTGCACACACACAAAAATGTAGTTCTCTTCTAATCCCTTTGAAGTCTGATCCCCAGTCTGCCACTCAGCAGAAATAGGGGTATGTTCAGTAAAAGATGTTAAAATGTATGTACGCTGACAGTGAGTTATGCAAAACAGTACTTCATTGTATTAAACTAAAAATATTTATTCAGCTTTGTTTATATATGACTGATCACTAATTTTTAATCTCAAAACTAACTAGCAAATTCAAATACCCCCGAGATGCTATTAAAGTACCCAAAGGGGTATGAATACCACGTGTTGTGAATCTATGTATCGGTTTTCTCATAGAAATGAATGGAAATTGATCAGAAAAACAATCAGAAAATCGATCGGAAAGTAAATCTCCTCATTGTGTATTTCCAGCATAAGGCACCATGTAGTTTGCTAATAGATAATAAAAAGCTATTTGAAAGCATCACCACATTTCATCACTTTCTTATCTGGACCTAAAGGAATGTTCACAGGGAAGGATATCCAGTATAAAGGCTACAAAGAGGATGGCTGCCGGATTATATGAAAGGGGGATTGCCATAACAAAAGAGAAGTCTGCAAAACACAACTACTTCATTTATACCTCCCCCAGGATATTTAGCTTTGTGAACTTCAAACCATATGGATTGCATCTGTATGTGAAAGTGTGTAAGTATGCTTGCAAGATACACCTCATTATTATGCAGACAGGGCTGACACATCATTCCTTTTAAGGTGCCTATTAATGGTACAGTTCCATTACCGATTGGTTGTTTCCAATCAACTGGAAACGATCGGTCATTCCCATTAATGTTGTATTCCCGCTAACCAATACGTTCAGATTGATGGGATCCATTTGAAAAACTAATGGCTAGCGGGAATCCAGCTGTTAATGGGCACAACTGATCATTTCCAATTGATTACTTCAGGGATTATAAACGATTGATCGGCTGTGGAACTGTACCAATAATGGGTACATTTATACTAGACACATATAAGCTACACTGATAATTTAGTTATTAGTGAGACTCATTTAGCGCTTTAGCCAGCCACAAAAACTCTGCAATTCAAGCATCAGTGTTTGAAGGGATGGGCTAAGATCTCTATCCATGGATAAGGAACAAAAACAGACAAGCACCTATCACCAATCTTTAATCTGTGTTTATTCCTTGCAGTTATTTTACAAATGCCCTATGTCAATAGCCAGCAGCTTTTGCGTGTTTCCTTCCATCTGAAAAAGCAAAAAGACACCCATTTTTCTGGGATACTCCTTGTACGACATTCAGGGCAAATGTATAGTTGTTTATCTGGTGGCCTTTTTCTCGTAGTGCTTGCTCCACCACCTGAAACAGAATAAAACATCACACATTAAAGAGGAACTCCAGTGAAAATAATGTAATAACAAAAGTGCTTCATTTTTACAATAATTATGTATGTATGATTTAGTCAGTGTTTGCCCATTGTAACATCTTTTAAATCCCTGATTTATATTCTGACATTTATTACATGGTGACATTTTTACTGTTGGCAGGTCATGTAGCTGCTGCATGCTTTTATGGCAGTTGGAAACAGCAGTAAACAGCTATTTTCCACAATGCAACAAGGTTCACAGACAGGAAACTGCCAGGAGTACCACGGTCATCAGAGTTTCTTGTGGGAGGGGTTTCACCACAATATCAGCCATACAGAGCCCCCTGATGGTCTGTTTGTGAAAAGGAATAGATTTCTCATGTAAAAGGGGGTATCAGCTACTGATTGGGATAAAGTTCAATTCTTGGTCGGAGTTTCTCTTTAAGGATACAGTTTAAGTACTCGGACCTACTAGCCGCAATTTAGCAGTGCCTGCCGATTGCCAGCCAAGCAAAAGCCATGCCAGTAGCGTAGCAAAATATAGCTGGGTTGCTGAAAGATTAGTGAATTTGTGTTTGTTGTTTTGCAGCCATCATTTGTCATGTCTTGAAAACATTAACCAGTTGCAGAATAAAAATATAGAGGTTGCATTTTAGTCATATTTATTGCATAATAGCTTGTCCAGCATTGGCATTGGTTATATCAAATGTATAAGTTTTGCTTTTCTATACACTGATGTCTATTTCTTTAATAGGTAAACACACATCCTTGGTTTAGGGATTTTTCAGTATGACATCATACCCCCCAACCGTCCCGTTTTCGTCGGGATTCTCCCGATTTGGGGGGGCCCTCCCGCTATCCCGGGCCCCCCCTCTCGAATCCCGACGGCTGGCAGAGAATAGAGGCGGAAAAACTGATCGAGGCTCCAGCCGCGGTACTGAGGGATGCGGGAGCCCGGCTTCAATACTTTCTCCCTCCCTCCCTCTGTGAATGCCCCCTAATGTATGTCCGTGTGCCCCCCTCTCCTCCCCTCCCTATAGGCAGAGTGAGCGCAGCGGAGCGGGCAGTCGGGTCCTCTTACCGCTGGCTGATGCACGCGTACTGTCTCTGGCATCGGACTTCCATGTGCTTCCTGTTTACTATGACGTCACAGGAAGCACATGGAGGTCGGATGCCAGAGACAGTACGCGTGCATCAGCCAGCGGTAAGAGGACCCGACTGCCCGCTCCGCTGCGCTCACTCTGCCTATAGGGAGGGGAGGAGAGGGGGGCACACGGACATACATTAGGGGGCATTCACAGAGGGAGGGAGGGAGGAAGTATTGAAGCCGGGCTCCCGCATCCCTCAGTACCATGGCTGGAGCCTCGATCAGTTTTTCCGCCTCCATTCTCTGCCCAGGCGCCCCCCCCCCCCCACCTAAAAGTGGCACCCTCCTCCCCACCCACGGTGACGGGCATTCTCCCCCCCTCCACTGACAACCCCCCTAATTAATCACATAAGGGGACACTGGGGGCACATTAGGAGGGAGGGAGGGAGAAGCTTAATAGCATCCATGCGGCATCCATGCCGCATACGCATCCCCGGGCTGGTGCCTCGATCGGGTTTTCTTTTCCCCCCCTCGGCCACTCTCACCACCCTCCTCCCCCTCCCACTGGCACCCTCCCTTTCGGGAGTAATTAATTAAAAATTTTTAATAAAAAATAAATAAAAAAAAATAAAATAAAATAAATTAGTGGGCGTGACTAGGGGGTGGGGGCATGGCCAGGGGCGTGGCCTAAGTGTCCCGCTTTCGACACTTAAAATGTTGGGAGGTATGTGACAGGTGCACTTTAACACCATAGTTATTCATCCGTGACTAGTAGCTATTCATCATTTCATGCTTTATCTAAGAAGACTGGAAATGTCTTACCTTACTAAAGGAAGGCTCAAACTCTAGCTTGTTATTAGATGTAACATGAAAGACAGGCCGTGAAATGGCTTCTTCAAGATTATAGCCAAACCACAGGGTATTTATTATAGCCTGGGGGAAAGAGAATACAGAGATTTATGTTACTTATGGAAACGCTTGTAAAGTTTATGTGTGTATGTAGATATTACCAGTCTTTTGTGAATCAGGGCCTGTATCAGTTCAGGTATGTTTTAACAAATTTTTCTTATGTGGATTAAAATTGTACTTGTGCTAAGCCTGCCCATTTAAAGAGACATTGAAGCGAAAAAAAACATGATATAATGAATTGGTTGTGTAGTACGGATAATTACTAGAACATTAGTAGCAAAGAAAACATTCGCATATTTGTATTTTCAGTCATATAGTTTATAACATTGCATCATTCTTTAATATTTGCAGTTTACACACTACTCAGCATTCTAAATGTTTTTACAGAGCAGTCTTGTGAACTATTGACCTGTCTTCTGCAGAGAAAAAGTAAATCCTTTTTCCCCTTGTGTACCAGAGCAAATTTGACCTTTCAGTGCTCCTCCCTTTGGTTTGCCAATAACTTTATCACGACTTATCACAACAAAATGATCTATATCGCTACAAATTAGGTTTTCTTTGAGTGGTATGTTTTGCTAAGAATTTTTTTATTCTAAATGCATTTTAACAGGAATAATAAGAAAAAAATGGAAAAAAATCATTATTTCCCAGTTTACAGCAATTATAGTCTTAAAATAAAACGTGTTACTGTGGATAAAAGCCACACATTTTATTTGCCCACTTAAATTATGTCCCTAGTACAATGTATGGCGACAATAGTTTTTGGGAAATAAAAGTGATTTTTTTTCAGTTTTGAATCTTTCACTAATTATAAGCCCTTACTTGCAAACATAACAGTAAAATACCGTCATGACATACATATTAAAAAAGCTAAAAAATGAAGAAAGAGAGTTGGCTCTTGGGTGCATGAAAAATTACAAAACCCTTTATTAACTAGAAAACACCTATAAAAAACATTGATAACATCATATGAAAAATTTAAGAGTATTCCTGATGTGACCACCCCCAAGGTCCACCCCCAGGAAGATTGATGAGGCTGCAGTCCTCAAACAATCCCCATAAGATCTCACCAAACAATTGCTTCCAGTGGCATTAGTTCAGGTAACTGGCATGTATAAGCTTGCAATGAATCTTGAATATCCCCCAATCGCAGGGACATGTAGCATGAGGAAACTCTTGATGCAAAGCAAACAGGGAAGTAGAGCAGTAGCAAGTAGGTGCATTCATTGGTTGAACAGCAGTTGATAATTGGATGGCATATAAGCTTAAACTTGCACAGTCTTAGATGTCCCCAAATCGCAGGGACACGTGGTATGGAAAAGCTCTTGATGCAAGGCAATAGCAAAATGAGGCAGAAGCAAGCAGGTGCACCAATGACATGTAGCATGAAAAAACTCTTGATGCAAAGCAAACAGTGAAGTAGAGCAATAGCAAGTAGGTGCATTCATTGGTTGAAACAGCAGTTTGATAATTTGATGGCATATAAGCTTAAGCTTGCACAGTCTTAGATGTCCCCAAATCGCAAGGACACGTTGTATAGAAAAGCTCTTGATGCAAGGCAATAGCAGAATGAGGCAGAAGCAAGCAGGTGCACCAATGAGCTAGTGCTGAGCAGTTCATGCATATGCAAAAAGACAGTCCATAGTTACCGTCCCACTGTAGGGTATTGAGAACCAGAGGAAAGTTCAGTAGGTCTATTAAAAAAGTTGATCCCTAAGGTAACTATTTATGTATTATTTTAAATACCATTTTATATATATCGCAAAACAGCGATGCGGCCAGGTATGTCCTATGCCCTTGGAACGTTAACAGTCCTCCCTCGGGACGTAGGTATACTGACGCTTTTTTATTACGGTCTTAAAATATGACAGGTTTTGGGCTAGTCCATTCCTCATGAAGGTGGGGGGGCTTCAGTATGTTTTTTTAATCTTTTCAAAAGCATTCCCTGAATGGCAGTTGCTAAGTCTAAATGCCAAAATAGTGTGCAAGCAATTAGGGAGGCTGGCAGGAATCTTACTTTGGCAGGTGACATGGCAACTGCTGTTCAGAAAAATCCTTTGCAAACAAAGAAAACCTTGATAATCCTCCAAGAGGAGGTGGACTAGTCCAAAACCTGTCAGATCTGCCAGATTTTCACTGCTTACTTTTTCACTATAGTGGCCTTTTGAATACAGTCTTGATGTACTATGGATTCAAACTCAAGACATTACTAATGATAGTCTGCTACCTTATGCACGGATCTAATCTGAAAACTATAAGAAAGTCACACATACATAGATGTTAGAAAAGATTAGTCTGCTCTAAGGAAGGTAAATTGACTCAAAAAAACGTGGTGCGCTATAACCAATGTACTGTCAAACATACAAAAATTGTCCCAATAAGATATGTTATTAAGCGCTCAAAAGGTTTGGATAAAGTTCAGTCTCAAATATCACCACTCAAGTAGTCTTCAATCTGCTGTGAAGTAGACTCTCAAATGTCCAGGAACACAGGACCACTTCCACAATATCCAGCCAACACGTCATAGAGAGAAGGAAATAAAGGACATAGCGTAATCCAATACTTCAATAAATTGCCCACCACCTCTAAAGTGCAGATACCCAGCACCTGGTGCAGTAACACACTCCCCCTGTGTGTCCGCACTCACCCAGATAACCTCCAATCGATCCGGAGGTATGGATATGTAGGTATTGCGGGGATCCGTGAACCAGTCACGTTGCACATCAGAATAGCCTTCAGCCAATCCGGAAGTGGGTATACACAGAAAATGCGGGATTCCGTGAACCAGTCACGTTACCAATCTAAACTCAAAGAAGGCTCCAATAGTGTAAAAACATTTAATACATGAATTAAAAAACAAGGATGCACTCACAAGGATCCAAAGGCGATACGCATATAACAGATTGCTGGGAGCGGACCCGGATAGCCGCTGCTGTGTATGCCGCCTCGTTTCCCTACGCATCACGTGACCGGCACCAGTGAGGAGACGCAGGGAAACGAGGCGGCATACACAGCAGCGGCTATCCGGGTCCGCTCCCAGCAATCTGTTATATGCGTATGGCCTTTGGATCCTTGTGAGTGCATCCTTGTTTTTTAATTCATGTATTAAATGTTTTTACACTATTGGAGCCTTCTTTGAGTTTAGATTGGTAACGTGACTGGTTCACGGAATCCCGCATTTTCTGTGTATACCCACTTCCGGATTGGCTGAAGGCTATTCTGATGTGCAACGTGACTGGTTCACGGATCCCCGCAATACCTACATATCCATACCTCCGGATCGATTGGAGGTTATCTGGGTGAGTGCGGACACACAGGGGGAGTGTGTTACTGCACCAGGTGCTGGGTATCTGCACTTTAGAGGTGGTGGGCAATTTATTGAAGTATTGGATTACGCTATGTCCTTTATTTCCTTCTCTCTATGACGTGTTGGCTGGATATTGTGGAAGTGGTCCTGTGTTCCTGGACATTTGAGAGTCTACTTCACAGCAGATTGAAGACTACTTGAGTGGTGATATTTGAGACTGAACTTTATCCAAACCTTTTGAGCGCTTAATAACATATCTTATTCATACATAGATGTTGAAATAAAAAAATTGTCAAAACTATTTACTTGCTTACAGCAGGATGTGAGCCTGTGACTCAGGAGACCATGAGCTGATGCCGTAATGCAGTGCAGCCCAGCCCTCACACAACTTGTGGCTGATGCATTGGTAGTCCATGTATCTCGTTCTGACTGAGTAAGCGCATAGCTGGATTCAGCTTCTGAGCTTTCTTTAGTATTTGAAGCTGTGGTCTGCATATCTATGTATGGCTTACAGGACAAAGGAGCTGGTCTTATTACCACAAGGCTGTGGGTTCACTGTGTGAAGTGTGGGAAGTGTAGCTTGCGCTAGGTGCACCCTGTGTAAATATGGTTTCATTACTTTGCTGGAAAACGAGCAGAGACAAATCTTACCTGTGCAGTTGCACTTATGATCCTCACCCCACCAGCACCACCTATTGCCAGCTGGGACTTCCTGTCATGTGAAAGTAGTATGGCTGGTGTCATGGATGATGGTGGTTGTTGTCCTAAAGTAACAAGAATATATACATTTACATGCAATTGCAACAGACCTAACTGTACAAATCAGGGGCGTAACTAGAAACCACTGGCCCCCCCTGCAAAACTTTGGATGCCCAGCCCCCCCATCGCTTTCTGCACAGGAGAACTGAGAACCACTGTTATTCAATTGACTAGTGCACACTTAAAGGACTACTGTAGGGGGGTAGGGGAAAAAGAATTGAACTTACCTGGGGCTTCTAATGGTCCCCCGCAAACGTCCTGTGCCATTCACCGATGCTCCGGTCCCTGCCTCTGGTTCACTTCTGAAATTTGCGACTGCGACTGCACAGCCGCGTCCTTGCTTCCGCTAACGCCACCAGGAGAGCACTGCACAGGCGCAGACCATACTGGGCCTGCGCAGTACACTCCCAGTGAAGTCAGCGGGAGCAAGGACGCGGCCGCGCTGGTGCAGTGGTTTTCTGACTTTAAAGCCGCAAATTCCAGAAGTGAACCGGAGGTGGGTGAGTGGCTGCGCATCGGTGAGTGGCTGATCGGGCTCAGGACGTCTGTGGGGGACCATTAGAAGCCCCAGGTAAGTTCAACTCTTTTTCCCCCTACCCCCCTACAGTAGTCCTTAAGGGCCCTTTTCCACTAGCAGTCGCTAGCGTTCACGCTGAGCGCTAGCGATTGCTGAATCGCAAAAGTACAAAAATGTGCGGCGATTTCCCGACGTTTGCGGTCGCGATTTTGCTATGCTATGCACTGCATAGCAAAATCGCGGCAATAATCGTTCCGCCGTGCGTTCGCGTTCCTGTAAAAAAGAATCGCGGTAGTGGAAATGACCTACCGCGATTCCTATGTTAAAAAGCAAACCATAGCGATTGTAAAATCGCTAGCGGTTTGCGACTTTCCGATTCAGCCAGCGCAAACGCGCTAGTGGAAAAGGGCCCTAAGGGCTGGAACCCACTAGAGCGATTATTTTCAGCGTTTAGGGAGCAAATCAAAATGCTGGCGATTTCCCTAAACGCTCAGCTAATGGATGGGACAAATTCCACTGAAGCGATTGCGTTTAGCAAAATCACCATGACAGGACATGCAGAATTTTGGTGGCATTAGCGTTTCTGCAATGTAAGGTATATAAACGCTGGCGTAATCGCTCATGAATTGCTACACATAGCGATTTGAGTGTGATTTTATATTAATACAAAATTATGATTCGTTAAAAGGACCAATCAGAATTAAAATTGCTAATTGCAAAATCGCTACACAATCGCTGGCAGAAAGCTTACACTTTTTAAAATTGCTCCCAAAAGCACCAGAAAACGCTCAAGAAATCGCTTACAAAACGCTCATTAAAAATGCTAGCGATTGCGATTTGTGGTGGGTTCCAGGCCTGAATGTGTTTTCCCCATGCAAATAAACACACAGCAATGAAGCACTGCATGCATTTTCTCTATCAATCTAATTAGCTTCTGTGATAAAATGTGCATGTTTTCACACATACAAACACACATGGGGGTTGATTCACTAAACCGTCATAACTCATATCCCGGCCATGCCAGCGTTTTTGCGCGCAATTTTGTGTTTTGCGCAATCACGAATTTGCCCCCGCAAATGCTCAAGAAAATTAGTGATTGCACGTGAAAATGAGTTATCACGGTTTAGTGAATCAAGCCCATGGTGTGCAGAAAACGCATACAGAAAACTGACACATGACTGTGCTCCCAGCCTCAGCTTATTACACTTACTTTGTCCACCTCTGATGGAGCAGAAGGGCTCTGCAGACTTCTCCAGCATTACTACAGTACAGAGCACTTGGGTAAGGATAAAGGAATTCTGTAGTGAGACTAATGTGTAAGCCGCCATTGCTGACCTCTCCTTGGTTGTTTTTTGGATGCAGTGGCTTCAGCTTTACATGAAACTCTGACTTGCAGGGGATATGCAGACCAGGTGTTCTGAATGCATCCTGACTGCACTGGCTGCATGCTTCAGTGACTTGTAGTATTGGAACCAGAGATGGCAATGAGCTAGATGGTCTCCCTGGTGGTGAGGGACTTGGACGGCTGCCTTCACCCCCCTGAGATAAAGCTTGCAGGTGGTGGTCCCAGGCACTGTCGGCACCTGTACTGCTCAACTCTGTTTTAGAGCAATGTAAAGGTAATGTAGATCCCAAGTCACATAGCAGCGGTTAGGAGGGGACATAGAGAAAGGCTGGGTATCGAGAAAAGTAGGAGGCGCCCTTATAGTGTATTTTATATTCATTTTATGTATGTATAGCTATACGGGAAAGTCTGCCTACCTTGAATCAGGAGACTTCACTTAATAAAGGAATAAAGTTGTTTTATTGACATAAGCACTGGGCGCCGTTTTTTTGCCGCCCAGTGTGTGATTACATTGTCCCAGCACACTAATTTGACATGAGGAAGCGGTTTGAGCCACAAAACACGTTGTCGAAGTGCTTATTTCAATAAAACAACTTTATTCCTTTACTAAGTGAACTCTCCTGATTCAAGGTAGGCAGACTTTCCCGTATAGCTATACATACATAAAGTGAATATAAAATACACTATAAGGGCGCCTCCTACTTTTCTTGCACCACCCCACCTGGTGAGGTACTTCACGACAGATCAGGAGTGAAGTTTTTTTGAAGGAGCAGCAACCACCCGTATAAAAGACCGAGTGGGGACAGGTTTTCCCCACATGTCCAATAGAGTGGTTGCCTCAAGAGCAACCCACACTTGTGAGTATTATTACTCTTATTTTTAGCCAGTTTATTGAAGATAATACACCATAAGGGCTCCCGGTGTCCCACAAGGGCTCCCTTTTTTCTCCTGTACCTGCTACAGCCTCCATAGAGAAAGGCTGCACATGCTGCCCCTGCTAACACAAACATTATTACAATATTTTGGGTACAGTGTCCTAGTAACATGTGGAGGAGAAAGGTGATGACAGTACCCACTCTTAAGGTGGCCACACACCACACAATTAAAAGATCCAATTTTACACCAATTCAATAAATAAGATCTGTTGTCCCGAAAAATCAAAAGCTTTTTTTTATTAGTTTGAGAAATATAATCATTTCCCGTTTTTATTCAGTGAAAGAAGGTTGGGAGTGTTGGATTTTTCTGATCAATTTTTATGACAAAAATAAATGGTGTGTGGTAGATTGTCAATTACTTGACGTACAGATCCAATCAATTTTTTCTGAGGTTTCAGTTATTTTATTCATAATTGGGGAAAAATTGTATGTTTGTGGTACATTGGTCAGATTTTTGAAATGTTACAATCAGTCAGAAAAATTGATTGCAATTCCTGAATTGAAAAATATTTAAAAATTGTATGGTGTGTGACCACCTTTGGGCTAACAATATGACTAGTAAAGTAACAGCCTTGCATATAGCTGAGCTATACAGTATTTTGTCACTTCACTGGTAGGATATTACTCTGCCTGCAATTTCCTGAACAGCCACAGGAGGGTGCATCTGCACACACTTTCCACTGCGACTAGTCTCCCACATACTGTACATAGGCCTCAATTCACTAAGCAGTTTAGACTAGTCTACTGATGGTTTTTAGTCTACTAATGGTTTGGTCAGTTGCATCAAAAGGGAATTCACTATTATCAAATGTTTTTAGACCTTGTCTAAACCATTTGTTAATTAGGTCGGTAAAGCAGGAGAAATGATCAAAAGATGCAATTCACAAACAAGTAGCTATGACTGACATCCTTCTCCTTTGATGAGCTCTCCTCTGCATACAATTAAACTCCTGCATAATTAATTCAAAAGGTTCCATCCAAGGCCGGATTTAGGCCAAGGCCGCCTAGGCCATGGCCTAGGGCACCACAGGAGGAAGGGCACCAAAGCAGCAGGCTAAACTGGTGCAGCATTTGCAAGCTTGCAAATGCTACAATGCAGGGAGATCAGGCAAGCACCTGACCATGGTACTCTACTGCTATACGCCTGTGCAGCAGCCACCTTACTCTCTGTGCACGTTTGAATTTTGGCCGAAGGCTATGGACTTGGGCAGCATTGGAGATGGAAAAGAAGAGGAAGCTTCTGCACTGGAGACGAGCGGAGAAGTGAGTGACGAAGATGGCTGCTGCGGTGTGAAGGCGAGCTGGCTACCTATACTGAAAGTGGGGAGGGTAGAAGGGATTAAGGGAGTTATCTGGCTACCTATACTGGAGGGAAAGGGAGAGGAGCCATCTGGCTACATATACAAGAGGGAAGGCAGAGGGGTCATCTAGCTACCTATACTGGAGGGAAAGGGGGATGAGTCATATGGCTACCTATACTGGGGGGGGGGGTCATCAGGCTACCTATACTAGAGGGAAGGGGGGAGGAGTCATCTCACTACCTATACTGAAGGAGGCGGCTGGTGACAGTGGCCTAGGGTGGTAAAAATACAAATCCGGCCCCGGTTCCATCCTCAGGCCTCTTTCACATTAACAACGCGTGCAGGAGCCGTTCTCCTGCACGCGTTGAATAGGCTGCGGTGTGTCGTCGGGACTTTCATTTTACCTTGGTCAACGCAAAGTTTAGACTTTGTGTTGAAACGCTGAAAAAGGGCTGTAGTGTGAAAGAGCCCTAACATCTAAAATACCTCACAGAATTACTTTACTGGCAAGAAATCAGCTGGTCTTAGTTAGAAAAAGTGGGCGTGGTTACTCCTTGTTTGCCTTTGTGAATTGTGTAATTACTGAATGTTATGAAAACAGGTCTAAAACATTATACCAAACCATCAGTAGACTAAAAACATCTGTAGACTAGTCTAAACTGCTTAGTGAATTGAGGCCATTATCTCAAATGCAAGAAAGTTTATTGTGCATTTAAATAATACCCAAAGTGACGTGTGACATGATGAGATAGACATGTGTATGTACAGTGCCTAGCACACTAATAACTATGCTATGTTCCTTTTTTTCTTTCTCTTCCTAAAAGAGTTAAATATCAGGTATGTAAGTGGCTGACTCAGTCCTGACTCAGACAGGAAGTGACTACAGTCAGTGTGACCCTCACTGATAATAAATTCCAACTATAAAACAATTTTTTTTAGCAGAAAATGGCTTCTGAGAGCAGGACAGAGATACAAAGGGGAATTTCTTATCAGTGAGGGTCACACTGTAGTCACTTCCTGTCTGAGTCAGGACTGGGTCAGCCACTTACATACCTGATATTTAACTCTTTCAGGAAGAGAAAGAAAAAAAGGAACACAGCATAGTTATTTGTGTGCTAGGCACTGTACATACACATGTCTATCTCATCATGTCACATGTCACTTCGGGTATCCTTTAAAGGACTTACGAACTGAAAATGCTTAAAAAAGTTAAATACCTTTTTAAATCCTGGATGTATGGAGGACGACGTCCACACCCTCCCATTCATTCCACCTTGCCCCGAACGGGTCGGGTTATAATTCACCCCTCAATATGGCCACCAGAGATGGCCTCGGCTGCGCAGTCCGCATAGACACGATTGCGGCTGTGCAGCTCTAGGGCCTCCTCCCGCCACGTCATCAATCCATGACTGATCGATGATGCAGCGGGAGGAGGCCCTAGAGCTGCGCAGCCGCAACCGTGTCTATGCGGACTGCGCAGCCGAGGCCATCTCTGGTGGCCATATTGAGGGGGGAATTTCAACCCGACCCTTTCGGAGGGGTCAGGACCCGACCGGGGGGGGGGGGGGGCTATTCTACTGGAGGGCACGGCGGAATGAATGGGAGGGTGTGCAGCAAACATCTACGCACTAAGGGCCCATTTACACTTAGGGCGTTTACCGCTAAGCACCGCAACGCCGACGATTGCTAGCTCTTTTTAAAGCGCTAGTGCAATTTTAACTATATGGCACTGATCTCACTGCCATAATCGCCAGTGATTCGCAATTAGCGCGAAACGCAAACATGCTATTTGCAACATTTTGTCTGCGATATTTGAGACATCGCAATTGCAATGTATTTCAATGCAAATCGCGATCACTCAAAAAACGCAAAAATGTCTAGTGAAAAAAATGAGTTTATCGTGTAACATTGCCACCACAAATTGCTAGCGCTAATTGCTAGCGTTTTGCGATTGCAAAGGTGAACTAAGTCTTTATATCACATTGGCTGTCACATTCCCAAAGCAGTATGTTAGGCAACGTTATTGACTGTTTCTTTAATTCAGGGATTTCCCAAGGCACAGAGTCTAAGTGGAACAGAGTTTTTAACCTCCTCACAAGTAATGATGGGTCAGTAACCATTGTAGCCAGTGGACTGCTTTGCTGCTAGGAACCACCAGGTCACACCCCTTGGAATCTCCCTACCATGATGACTAAACATGACCTCATGAGAGCTTATCTTGTTATCCACAGAGACAAGCTTGGATGCTTATTATGCTGACTCACTGGAGTTGCACCACTGAGCTGGATAAATATACTTTGACACATGTATTCCTAACACTTCCTTCCTGGTATAAAATATAACTTGTTGCTAAAGTCTGAAACTCTGCATTTCTTCTTGGCTCTAAAACAATGGCAAATCGAATTGAATCGAATCGAATCCTGATCGGACATGTCGGATTTAATTGGATCGTAAATAGAATCGTAATCGAATCGTATAAAGAATCGTATCGTGTAGATTGGGCTTATGATTCTTTAGAGCATAAAACCTGCTACCATAAAAAATGGTAGCAGAACAGCTCTTAAAGGGCACAGTTTTACTTTCTGCAGGTTCTAACCCTCCCCGCCCGGTACTCAATTATCATCCAGTCCCCTGCCACGGCTCATTGGGAACTTGTAATTTGTAGACAGACAATATTACTTGTGCACAAAAGCAAATATGATAACTGTATGAGTAATAAAAAGTAGGAAAACATGTTTTAACTGAATGGTATGTCCTAGTTTAATCCTGCTTTATGTTAATAAACCTGAATCAGAGTTCACCTCTTTACAACTTTACATGCTAGAATCCATTCTTTAGCCTTTTAAACTGTATAAACCAGTAAATAATTATTGTAAATGATATTTATTTATTTTTTAGGCATCCATAAGATTTTTTTCTATTTTCCACCGTCATATCTGCCATTAGCATTATTTGTGGTGGACAGAAGTAGAAGGCATGCACCTAAAGGCAGCTGGTGGTAAAGAGGCTGCTGGATCTTGACACTTACCCCCCTTCCACTGCTTGCTGCCACCTGCCTGCTCTACACCCTAGTTCACAGATTTACACAGAAGTGCACTGAGTTGTGCATAATTTCATTCTCCTCTGACTACTCATATAAAATGGGGTGGCATAATGGCATTTGTTTGACGCTGTTACTTCCTCATCTTTGACTTTATTTTAACATATATATTTATGTACATTTTTATATGATTATTGGCATAAAGGGGGTAAGACAGACCTAGGGTGTGGCATCTGATGAGGGGCAAAGTGTCAGGTCTTCTCTCCTCCGTGCCTATATGATCTTGAGATGCAAAATTAGCTCTACATAAAATTCTGCACAGACACAATCAGTAACTGCCACACACTGGGGCTCAATAACCTGGGCAATAGTTCCAGGAACAAGCTGACACAAACGGAAGCGGGAAAAAAGGGCGCATGCCGCTAGTGGACAAAAAGGGCCCCGCCATTCACTCTCATAATAAATAGCGTTTAATGGGCGCCGAGCAGGAAAAAAGGGCGCAGGACATAAATAACGTTTACAACTGGCGCCAGGAGATTTTTAATGATTTATAAGTGTGCTTGTGGTGATTTACGTTTATAAAATGCACCCGTGCCGAATAACGTTTATAAAAATACTAAACATATTTATCTTATTTAACTAATTAAAACATTATTTAAAGTTTTATCCCATACTGTTTGTAAAACATTATTATTCACAAAATAAAGCGATCAGTACGTAACGTAAATTGCAAAATATTTTTTGCATCCACAATTAGTAAAACATTATTATCCACATAATAAAGGGGGGTCTTAGGTTTAGGCACCACCAGGGGGGTCTTAGGTTTAGGCACCAACAGGGGGGTCTAGGGGTTAGGGGTAGGTACAGGGAGGGTTACTTAGGCACCAACAGGGGGGGTCTTAGGTTTAGGCACCAACAGGGGGGTCTTAGGTTTAGGCACCAACAGGGGGGTCTTAGGTTTAGGCACCAACAGGGGGGTCTTAGGTTTAGGCACCAACAGGGGGGTCTTAGGTTTAGGCACCAACAGGGGGGTCTTAGGTTTAGGCACCAACAGGGGGGTCTTAGGTTTAGGCACCAACAGGGGGGTCTAGGGGTTAGGGATAGGTACAGGGAGGGTTCTGTGTAAGAGTAGGCTTAGGTAAAGTTTTCATAAAATTTTAGTAATAATTACTAATGTTTTACAACACTTATTACGAACGTAGTTATATTTATATCATCGTTATAAAGAATATTTTCAGATTTTATTATAAGAACAAACCGTAAATGAAGGTTATTCACAATAATATAGAATTATAACAATTAAACATATATTATTGTTTTTTCCATAAATGTAATTATAAGTTTAACTTTAGAAACAGGGAAGAATAACGTTTTCACAATTTCTGACTTCATAAACATTATTTAATGATTTATAATTTTGTTAAACCTTATTTGTAAACGAAATATAGCACACTATTTTTATAAACCCTATTAATGATTAATTATTATTTAGAGTTTACACCCCGCGCCCTTTTTGTCCGGGCGCCCTTTTTGTACGTACGCGACACAAACATGTCCTCCAGCTTCTGCTGAGAGACATGTACTGTTTCTTTGGGGAGGGGAAGGAGGGAAACAATGTGTCTGATTGTTGCTGTCCTTTAAAGCTTTGGTGTCTCAGGTCCGTTAACTCTTTCCTTAATGAAAGGCTCTGGTCCCATGAGAACCTGAGCCTTCTTTTCCTTTCAGGCTGTGATCACTGTGATTGTCTGACAGTGATCACACTGGCTCCTGGCTGGCGCATGGAGCCCGGCTGTCATTAGACAGCTGAGTGAGTGGAGTGCAGTGGTGGCAGAAGAGCAGCGATAGAGATGGCAGTTTGCGGCAATGGGACATTGAAATCTACACCCTCACAGGAATAAGATGTAGATTTCAACTACCTGTGTTTGAAATAGGTTAATGATGTCAGAAGGCAGCTGTATACATACTTGATTCTTAACCGAGACAGCCCAAAAGGTCATATTAGGCGAATTCCATCTACCATGTGTAGAAGGCTATAAGACTCACAGAGATACATCCTTAATCACATCCTTACTTTAAAGGGGTTCTGTGGCCTTTGAAAAAAACAAAAAGTCAGCACTATATAGCCAGCCTCAGAGTAGGATTAGAATCCCTGGTGGTAACTCTGAGTTTTTTCTAGTATCCAGAGGTACTAGGCAGGGGTGCCCATTGTCCCCCTTGCTGTTTGCAATGATGATGGAACCCCTCGCTTTGGCCATTAAAGCAGACCCCAATACTAAAGGTTATGAACTAAGAGACTCTGTATATAAAATAAGTTTATACGCAGATGACGTATTGCTCTTTATTTCGCAACCATTGACATCTCTTCCTTCCCTTTTGCGTATCCTGGAGGTGTTTGAATGTAGCTCTCTGGTCTAAAAGTCAATATGTTTAAATCAGTTTTTCCTTCTCCTGGAGTATCAACAAATTTAAATACCTTGGGGTTACCTTGACCCCTTCCCTATCCCCTCTTCTTGAGCAAAATCTAACCCCCCTACTCGCCAAATTTAAAGCTTTTATTAAGGAATGGTCCTCAATACCGATCTCCTGGATAGGTAGAATAATTGCAGTAAAGATGGTATTACTCCCTAAGCTACTTTTTATCTTCAGAGCACTTCCCCTATTTATTGCTAAATCAAAACTTCAGATATTTCAGACTCTATTTAATAACTTCATTTGGAACAGTAAACATCCAAGGGTTCGAAACAGGATACTTTATAGGCCAAAATATGCAGGGGGTCTGGCGGTTCCTCAAATTTGGCATTCCTATTTAGCTGCTAGATTAGCCCAGATGTCTCACTGGCACAATACTACTTCTCCCCCCTTATGGGTTCGATTTGAACAGGAGACTATTTTACCATACTCCTTTAATGGTCTCTTATGGAATCCGGTTCTTATCCCCCAACCTATCTCCCATCTAAATAAAATTGTCTGGCAACGCCTACAGCTATGGAAGACTATACGTTTCCGGTTCTCTTTAGCCTCAGTGAAGCCCCCCACTTCTTTCTTATCTAGGTAACCCGAACTTCCCTCCAGGCTTAACCAATACAGAAGTATTTAACTGGTGGATAGATATCAATCCTCTTATAGTAAGGAAATTCTGGTTAATAAAAACATTTATTCAATTTTCTCTGTTCACTCAGAATAGATCTATCCTCCAAACTGAAATTTTTAGATATGCACAAATACGACACTTTCTCTCATCCCCAACTCTAAGCCCTCCTGAATGTACTGGCACGTTCTATGAACAAATATGCCTGCACCCGCATACTGAAGTCGGGGTACTCTCAAGAATCTATAGTCACCTTCAAAACTCTTAGCTTCAAGAGAAACCTAAACACATAAAAGATTGGGAGATAGTTTGGGGTTCCCCTCTTACAGATCAGCAATGGTCTAGCATTTTCTGAAACATAGCTAAAAGCTCTAAATCTAATTTCATCAAAGAAACTGCATATAAATTGGCTACCAGATGGTATTACACCCCTGATAGAGTACAGAAGATGTTCCCCCAGTCTTCCTCATTATGCTTCCGAGGCTGTAGCTCCACTAGAACCATCAAACATATATTTTGGGAGTGCCCCGTGACAGTGGACATCTGGCTAAAAACATCTGCCTTACTTAAGGAAGCTTTGAAAATTGAGGTCAAATTTGATATGTTACATGCTCTATTATTATTGCCCTCTAAGCAGGTGCCAAAAGTTTATAGACCCTTGGTAAATGTATTTATCGGTGCCACACAATGGTTGATTGCCTTCCATTGGAAACAATCCACCATACATTTTGATCTTCTATTGACTAGACTAGATCAAATTTTGTTGATGGAAAAAATAGCATATACTTTGGATAATGCTCAAGATAAATTCATCTCCAAGTGGAAAGACTGGATCACTTATCGTAGTCCTTCAGACCTTTTAGGCAGAGCTCTTGACTTAAAAGTTTAATCTTAAACAGTTTGGCAGTGATTTTCCTCATAGTGCACTCTTTTTACTGAGATACCAACTCGGGGCCATTGTGACGTTTCCCCATAGCTGCACTCTGTTAGTTAAAGGGATACTGTAGGGGGGTCAGGGGAAAATGAGTTGAACTTACCCGGGGCTTCTAATGGTCCCCCGCAGGCATCCTGTGCCCGCGCAGCCACTCACCGATGCTCCGGCCCCGCCTCCAGTTCACTTCTGGAATTTCAGACTTTAAAGTCTGAAAACCACTGCGCCTGCATTGCCGTGTCCTCGATCCCTCTGATGTCATCAAGAGCGCACAGCGCAGGCCCTGTATGGTCTGTGTCTGCGCAGTACGCTCCTGGTGACATCAGCGGGAGCGAGGACACGGGCATGCAGGCGCAGTGGTTTTCAGACTTTAAAGTCAGAAATTCCAGAAGTGAACCGGAGGCGGGGCCGGAGCATTGGGGAGTGGCTGCGCCAACACAGGATGTCTGCGGGGGACCATTAGAAGCCCCGGGTAAGTTCAGCTCATTTTCCCCCGACCCCCCCTACAGTATCCCTTTAACTCTTTGTGTGAAATCATTGCCAATTATTGATCTCTCTCTTTATGCTAGTGATATTTGGTAATAAGATTATTACCCATATTTAACTCTAATTAAGCTGTATTATTGTGACATGCCATACTTGACCGAAGATTCTATGTGTTCTTATTTGTTTATTGCTGCCATGTTGGCACCTAATTTGACTGTTTGTACTTTATGAGAATTTTTCAATAAACGTGAGTAAACAGAAAAAAACAAAAAGTGTCACTTACCTGGGGCTTCTACCGGCCCCCTGCAGCTATCAAGTCCCAAACCATCACTGAAGTCCCCTCCGTTCCCTGCCGCAGGTCACCTGGCAATTATACGTCTAACTAGATGAATAGCACCATGGCTGCGCTACCGCGCGCTTCCTCACTCCCGCTTGCGTGCTCGGGGGCTTACTGTGCAGTACGAAGTTTTCTTGTTCTGCGCCTGCGCAGTAAGCTCCCGATGACGCACACAGGAGCAAGGATGCGCGGGAGCGAGGATGCTCAGCCGCAGTGCTATTCGTCTAGTTAGATAATAATTGCTAGGTGACCTGCGGCAGGGAACGGAGGGGGCTTCAGTGAGGGCGTGGGACTTGATAGCTGCAGGGGGCCGGTAGAAGCCCCAGGTAAGTGACACTTTTTGTTTTTTTAAAAGGCCACAGAACCCCTTTAAGCCATAAAGAGCAAGGAATAAAGAAAGATGGCAAAAATGAAGTGCATACAGAAAATAACAGTAAATGGTGGTTTAAAAATACATCTTAAAAACAAAAAAACGCACATTACTGTAAAATCTTTAACTTTTGCAGTTTTTCCCATTAAACACATAGAAGAAAGATTGGAAAGCATGTATTCCTCACTGCTGTGAACGGTCCATTCTGGTATTTCTTTAGAGGCACCTGGGATAATAGGTTCCATACCAGGGAGTACTTGCTGTATGTTTTGGACTGTAAGACTCACTTTTTCTCCCCCAAAAGTGGGGGAAAAAATCACTGTGTCTTATAGTCCAAATCCTGGGAGTTCCTAACTTGTGAATGCCTGCCAATACAAGCCTCCAATCTGCAGCAATGTCAGGGACTGTCTGTATTGTGCCCATGCAGAGGACACAGGGCAACACAAAGGGTCATAGAGGAGGACACAAAGAGGACAGAGGCAAACACATGGGGGACACAGGAGGACACAAGGGGGATAGAGGAGGACAGGGAGGTACAAGTGGGCATAAGGTACAAAGGGAGCATAATCCACAAGATGCCCCTTCACCATGGATGCACCAGGTTTAGTATATATGTGTATTTTCCCCTGGTTTTTATCCTCTAAACCTAGGTGCATCTTATGGTGAGGAGCATCTTATAGTCCAAAAAATATGGTAATACACACCATTCTTTAGATTGTGGTACATAGGTATCTATATTGCCCAGGAGAAAAATGAAAGACAGACAGACAGAGAGAGAGATAGAGATAGAGATAGAGAGAGAGAGAGAGAGAGAGAGAGAGAGAGAGAGAGAGAGAGAGAGAGAGAGAGAGAGAGGTGTCTCACCTGCTGTAACTGGTTGTGAAGAAGAATCTAAGCAGAAATCTGCCAGCTCATTATTGAGGATAATTCCAGTGCTTGGTGAGTAAATCATCGAGCCAAATCTAAGCAAAGACAACAGTAACATTGCTTCAGAAATCACTCAAATACCTATGAAATGATAGTCGTCTGACTTTACTGTGTGCAATAAACTTTTCAAAGAAAACAGTCATATTTGCCATTTTTTTTAGATTTTTCAGAGAGGTAAGCCAACTATACCTCTGCCTTTTAAATTGTTTTATTATTTATTATTTTAAGTTATATTTTATTATTTTGGGCGCCTTCACCCGCCAGTATGAAAAATAAAAGATTGACTTACTATAACTGGACTTAACAATGGAGTTTTTATGAAAGGAGACAACGTTATACGTTATGTACTTGGGGTGGGGCCAATCCTGTACAGACTCGTTGCTAGCCTGCAGGCTTGCAACACATTTTGTTGCTATGGAGGGGAGCAGAGGGACCACGCACAACGCACGATGGAAGGGTAAGGAGGGAGAACAATGGAATTGGCCAGGGTTTGGATGAGACGATCCCACATGACGCATCTCAGGGTGGGGATCTGGACCCGCCAACACGTGCCAGATTCTCGGGAAAGAGGCAGCCCCGAAAGGCCTCAGCCATGAATAATCTAGTATGTGTATAAAGCTTAATTTTCACACCTTATCTGTCTAGGTTATGGTAAGGTCTTTGATGATGAGTCAGGTCTGAGGGAGAGAGGAGAGGGGAAGAGAAGAGAAGAAACTGTACTCTGGCTCAGTGAGGTTTTATTTATTCTGCTGAGATCCTGCTTTACTTTTTATTCTGCTTTATTCTCTGGAAGATAGTGACATATTGCAACAGGATCTGGATAGGATGGCTATATGGTCACATAAATGGCAGATGAAATTCAATGTTGAAAAATGTAAAGTCATGCATTTTGGTCGTACTAATGGTCTAACAACATACAAAATTATGGAATTCAGTTCTGGGCACCACATTACAAAAAAGATATTGCAGTTTTAGAACAGGTGCAGAGACGAGCAACAAAATTGATACGTGGGATGGAAGGTCTCACTTACCAAGAAAGGTAAGATAAACTGGGTTTGTTTAGTTTAGAGAAAAGACGCCTTAGAGGAGATCTAATTAACATGTATAAATACATCAGAGGGCAATATAAAAGCTTGGCGGATTAGCTTTTTGTCCCTAGGCCTTCACAAAGAACTAGAGGACATGATCTGCGCATGGAGGAAAAACTTTTCAGCCATTTATTTAGGAAAAGGTTCTTTACAGTAAAGGGGCCCATACACTCAGCCGATTTTCTGGCCGACCGATCGATCCAAATCGATCGATCGATTGCAAATCGGTTGGCCAATCGACCGATCAATGGCCGATTTCGATCGATTTCGATGGTTTTCCGTCGAACTGGCAGGGTGGAAAATCTAGGTCGATCTGATGAGATTGCTTATCATTTTGCATTGGCCTTAATGGAAATCTGATGGCAAAAAAATGCCATCAGATCGAATTTCAATAAATTTAAAACTGAAATCTATTGGAATTCTATCCTGGTAAAAAATGTTCTAAAAACGCATCAGATAGATCATCAGATGCATTTCTTATCTATCTGCTGAAATTCTGACAAGTGTATGGGCACCTTAAGAGTGATTAAGATGTGGAATGCATTGCCACAGGAAGTAGTTATGGCAAATTCTAGATCTGCATTTAAAGGGGGCTTAGATGCTTTCCTTGCATTGAAAGACATCCATGGCTATAATTACTAGGAAATGCCCAATGATGTTGATCCAGGGATTTTATCTGATTACCATCTGGAGTCGGGAAGGATTTTTTTTCCCCTTCTGGTGCCAATTGGACCATGCCTTGTAAGGGTTTTTCACCTTCCTCTAGATCAAGAGGGATATGTGAGGAAGCAGGCCTATTGTACAGTACTTTGTTTTCTGGTTGAGCTCAACGGACGTATGTCTTTTTTCAACTCAAACAACTATGTAACTATGAGTTTGTGCAGTTGTGATTATAGAAGATGTCATTTGATGCACCAAAATAACATTTTCGATGTCTTTTTATTTATCTCAATGTGCAAATGAAGCAAAAGAAAAACAGAAATATGCTGGAAATTGTCAGTAAACATAAAGCAGCATTCTTACAGATGATTGACAGAGCTTGTGACAGACACAGAACTCCCATCTTGGCTGATGACAGAGATGTGGGAGGTCCCCATGGTTTCCGGGTGAACTGCAGAAACATTATAGAAACTAAGAGGGTGATCACCAGAGCCGTCAATCTTCTCCCTTATTTTCTCAGCCAAACTCTGAGACATCAAGTACTCTGTAAGCTGTAGGAGGAGAGACAGCATTTAATCTACAAGACTGGAGGAAACAGGACAATCCTAAGAAAGATAGGATGATGTAAAATGTATGCTAAAACACTAAAATATATGTCCTATGGTGTAGCAGGAGAACTACTCTATATTGCCAAAAGTATTGGGACACCCCTTCAAATCAGTGAATCCAGGTGTTCCAATCACTTCAATTGCCAGGTATATAAAGTCAAGCACCTAGGCAAGCAGAATACTTTTGCAAACATCTGTGGAAAAATGGTTCACTCTCTAATGCTGGGAATACACGGTTCGTTTCTGAGGTGATTAGATGGTTCGATAGATAATTTCCGACAGGTCCGATCTCCCTTTCGATCCTTTCGCCGCTCAATTTCTGATAGAAGTGAATGGAAAACGAGCGGAAGATAAGATAATCGATTGCAGAATCAAGCGGCAAAGACGATTGAGAGGAGAATCGAGAGCCAGAAACGCACCGTATATTCCCAGCATAAAGCTCAGTGAATTCCAATATGGTACTGTGTGACCGGATGCCATTTGTGAAATTGCCTCACTACTAAATATTCCACAATCACTGGTTAATGTTATTGTTACAAAGTGCGAGTACCTGGGGTGGGAACAACAGTAAATCAGCATGAAGTGGTAGACCATGTAAACCATGAAGTGGGGTCAGTGCACACTGAGGCACACATTACACAGAAATCGTCAAAGGGTGGCCCACCTCCTTACTAAAGCCTATGGATTAAAATAGGATGTTATTAAAGTTAATGTGTGTGTAAAGGCAGGTGTTCCAATACTTTTAGCAATAAAGTGTATTTGTTAAATGACGACAAGTTGACTTGAAGGTACAAGTGTAAAAATACATCCATAAGCTGTAATAGAACTAAAAGAGGGATCGCACTTGTACAGTTCGGAAGCGTTTTTGCCGCTATTAGAAAATGCATGCAAAAACGCATTTATTTTCTATGGGGCTGCTGTATTTTCAGGGGCCATCTGCGATTCTGCAGAACGTTGGGAAAAAAAAAAGATACAACCTGCACTACTTTCTGGCACAATGTAATGGTATTCCTCATTGAAATCACTGCATACTGTAAAAAACACGCATGTGTGAAAACGCACGCAAAACACACATATTATGCAGCAAAACACATGTGGGGAATCATCTGCGGTTGCTGCAGACACTAGTGTGATCCTTTGCTCAGTGTTTGATTTGATTTGAAGTGAGCTTGTCACAAGCCTAATGCAGCAGCTGTTAATATTACAGTGTGCAGCAGCAGGTAGACAACTATTTTCCTGCTTAAACCCCCTAAAGACCAGGCCATTTTTAACAAAATAGGCCACTGCAGCTTTAAGGCCTCGCTGCAGGTCTGTACAACTCAGCACACAAGTGATTCCCCCCCCCCCCCTTTTATGCCCATCAACACAGCTTTCTGTTGGTGGGCAATGATCGCTCCCCCAGTGGTTATTTTTTTTTGTATTAAATATCTGATTATTTTTTAAATAAATTTCACTGTTTTTTTAATGTTTATTTTCCCAGCCCGCTTTTCCTCCCCCCGCCAGCCAATCACCGTGATCAGCTGTCATAGACATCAGCTTATGACAGCCGATCACTCTAGTGTCTCACAGTACAGCACCGCCGTAGATCGCAGCACTGTACATAGTAAATAGATGGCGAAACTCCGTCTAACAGTATCCTAGCGGCGATCGGAGACTGACGGCAGAGCAGAGCTCCGTCATCCAAGGGATCTTCAGCAAATCCCCGCCCCAGGACTATACGCCGATCGGTGTTAGGTGGTCCTGGGGCTGTCGCCTCGGCCATGCCCATCGGTGTGACGCAGTTGGCAACCAGTTAATTCACGTCATATGAAGTCTGACGTTACATATTTGTGTGATGGAGTTTATTTCCTTTTTTAGTGGCCCTATTGCAGGGACGGCAGGTGGAGTTCTACTTCTATTCTACTATCATTTCCATGACCTTTACTACTAACACTGAGGCAAACATTTTAGAGGGAAAAGGACAGACAACTTATTAAAGAGGTACTGTAGTGACATATAAAATGCAGTAAATTATATAGGATACCCACTTTGATGGTAATTTTCTTCGTTTTAGCATTAGAAACACTTCCTATATCTATATATTGCTGTATATTGGTATGTAGCCCCACCCTCCCCAGTTATGCTTAAGGTCCGTACACACGTCGGACTGGAGGCAACGACGGGTCCGTCGTCACCTCCCGCTGGGTGGGCGTTCCAACGACAGTCCGGTGTGTGTACGCACTGTCGGCGGACTAATACGGCTGTTTCTGAGCGATCCGTGGGGCGGATCGCTCAGAAGCAGCCATATCAGTCCGCCGACAGTGCGTACACACGCCGGACTGTCGTTGGAACGCCCACCCAGCGGGAGGTGACGACGGACCCGTCGTTGCCTCCAGTCCGGCGTGTGTACGGACCTTAAGCCTAGGCTGCTTAGCTATGCAGAAATCAGGATTAGGATTCTATTACTCTGCCTCCTCCAAGATATCCAAGATTAAGAGAGTCCCATTGCTCCTTAAAGCAGTATTGTCACCATAAAAATCAAATTTCAACAGCAACTGGTCTGAGTGTATTAAGTGATAAAGATGCTAATCCTGCATTCAAAACTTGCAAAACTTTTTCTGCTGTTATGGTTTGTAGTTATCACATACTTTAGGAACACTGGCCCTAGTGCCAAACAGTGCCAAAGAGTTGAATGCTGGGAGTTCTTTTTATCTATAATATATTCCTCCTCTTCGATTTATATCCCTATCCAGCTGCTTATCAGAAACACCCTTTGATTACTTGTGTTTACAAACAAGGCTGAGGTGACTCAGTGATTGGATGTGTAAATAAAAAATAGACAGTGCAGTTGTTAGTATACACCTCAGTGGGAGTGTCTGAAGACTCTGAGAAGGGCAACTAATGAATACACAATGAGCAAGAGAAGGGAGGGGGGGGAACAAAAGTCAGGGAGGATATGATGTCAGCATTAGCTTGGCAAGATGGCCACTGCTTAGAATAGGATTTTCTGCATTTCCTTTATAAAATTCACAGGAATAATTACATGGTCCATGGATAGCACAATACATCTGTTATGTAAGTAGAAGTAGTATTTATCTACTTATATATGTGTTTTTTATTTCTAGGTTAGCATGGGTGTCGCTTGTTCTTTAACATTGGCATAAGGGTGCATTGCAAAGGAGGGGGGGGGGGTTAAACGGATTAAAGCCCTGGCACCTTTCAAGAAACCAGAAAGAGAAAAAGTGGTTGATTTACCTGAAGTCTAAAAGGAAAACACATAAATTAATGTAACTAGTGACAGTTTGCAAATGGCCTGCATGAGAATTGCTTTACATATTGATACCTGTTTTGTGCTTCCAACAGCCAGATAATCCGCCAGTTTTCCTTTCTGTCCATTAGCAAACTTGAAGGCCTCGGCAATGTAATGGTAGGTCTGTATCTCTGCTGTCTCGTTTTGCACAGAACTTGCAGAAAAGCGATATCCTGGAAACACAAGCCGTCCGTCACTCTCATTTATATTTGCTGACATTTGATGCCATACCTACATGATTGTTAGTACCTATCTTACCTTTAAGGATGTTAAGAATAAAGCTCATCAAAGCTCCCCCTGATGGTGGAGGAGGAGAATACAATGTGTAGGATCCAAGAGACAGATTCAATGGTTTTACTATTTTTGCCCTGTAATTCCGTAAGTCATCCTCAGTCAAAAAGCTTACTAATGCAAAAGACACAACAATAAGGTTTAGTATTGTACAACAGGAAACAAGGAAGATTGAGGAATGTGAGAGATGATGAAACTTTTTGTAAGGCAACTGGGAAGATGTCATTACACTGGATGATAATTTCTGGTTTACATAATCTGCCCACAATTGTACTGGTTGAGGTCTGTGGACAGGCCTCATCTTGTCACTCTTCATCATTTTACAGGTTCATACCTAAAGTGTACCCGAGGTGTCATGTGACATGATGAGATAGAAAAAGGTCAATAGTTCATGTATTTACACTCAAGGAACTTAATAAACTGCCACTGAGCAGAGTCAACAAAATATTCAATCTAATTTGTAAATGTTTAAATATAAAATAAAACCATGGGCTATCTAAAAAGGTAATTTGTTTATGAGTAAGAGGATGAATACAATTGTTTATCTCAACATTTTATTTTCCCCTGGAGTTAACTTTAAAGTGGATATGTCTATTTTATGCATTGTGAATCCTGTCCAAGCACTGAAACTGGTCTCTTACAGTCCATGTTCTTGCACACCGCGCATGGAACCAGCGCTGAATGCTCTTGTTCTTTCACATACAGATTGCGGCTACATTTGGTCCACTGCTGATGTTTGTATACAGTGTGCCTCTGAGGAAGCCGCTTTTTGGCCGTGAAAGACGTGTCAGGCAGTCTTTTATGTGATTTGGAATCCTGTATTGCTGTCCATACATACAGTCCGCAACTTTGAAGACATTATTGATGGAAGAATAAACAATGAAATTGTTCATATAAAACCCTGTGCTCTTTGTTTGGAGTAAATTGTCTACGGATATATTGTAGGGTGGAACAGAACTATCAATTTTATTGTCCTTCTGGTGCTCAAGCACTGAACTGCAAACATAAAATACAAGTCTCTGATGTGTAAGTTGTCCCACAAAAGTTAGTGCTAGAGAACATGGAAGAAACATGAATGTGGCCAAACATGTGTGTGATGAAAACAGGTGGTGATTTAGGGTTTTTCTCTGCCCAGGCAACACCAGGGCTTATATCAGTGGTGTAGCAATAGGGGTTGCAGAGGTAGCGACCGCATCGGGCTCTTGGGTCAGAGGGGCCCCCGAGGGGCCCTCCCTCTAGCACAATATTAGCTCTATATTGGCCCTGTGCTGTTAATAATCACTTCTATAAATGCTTTGAATCGTAGTAATCATTAACAAGCTGTTCCCAATCCCCTTCTTGCACCTCTGACACTGTGTTGTCCTTGGCAGGTTTTGGTGCACCATATCAATTGTTATGTATAGAGTGCTGGGGGGGCACGTAAAACTTGCACCAGGGCCCATAGCTCCTTAGCTACGTCACTGGCCTATATAGTGGGCGTAATGAGTGTCACACACATTCATTTAGGGCGAGTTCACCTAACTTAATTTATGCAGTGTGTTTCTGGATAATCTGTGTGAACATGTGAACGCTGGATAGACATTGACCAGGCTTGGATATTTTGAGCTCTATTTACAAAACTTCTAATAAAAGACTTACTTATCACCTAATTGATAAAAATAACCTTTCGGCACATTTACAAGCAAAATAATCACTCAAAGTAAGTTGTTTCTGATTAACTTCATTTCAATATTACTTTTCTTACCTTAATTATATTTTTGCTCTTTGGGGGCTTAAAAAAAGTAACATAGATAAGGTGAAAACAGGTTCACTTCTGGTTCACTTCTGGAATTTTCGACTTTAAAGTCGTAAAACTACTGCACCTGTGCAGCCGTGTCCTCGCTCCCGCTGACGTCACCACTCACCAGGAGTGTATTGTGCAGGCCCAGTATGGTCTGTGCCTGCGTAGTACACTCCTGGTGATGTCACCGGGAGCGGGGACACAGCAACACAGGCGCAGTGGTTTTCCGACTCGGAAGTCGGAAATTCCAGAAGTGAACCGGAGGCGGGACCCGGAGCATCGGTGAATGGCTGTGCGGGCACAGGATGTCTGCGGGGGACCATTAGAAGCCCCGGGTAAGTTCAACTCATTTTCCCCCGACCCCCTACAGTGGTCCTTTAAGTTTACCAGTGTTTGCACAAGCAAATTCATGTGCATTGAGCACAAAGCGCAACTTGCTATACATACAATACGTACAATGTGTGAGTTGCTTGTATAACACGCATTATGTTAATCTGTAAAACTGACATATCAATTTTACCGGGCATTCATGAATCAACCCTGGTGTTTGTAATGAAGACTACTTTGGATATTTTGGTTTGACTCCATTTACTGAGCAAATTATTGTTTCTTGGGGAGTCCTTAACCAGTTCAGCCTTCAGTCATTTTTCACCAAAAGCATCTGAGCAATTTTCACTTCCCATTCATTCGCCAATAACTTTATCACTACTTTTTACAATGAATTGATCTACATCTTTTTTTTTTCCACCACCAATTAGGCTGTCTTTGGGTGGTACATTTTGATAAGAATTATTTTTTTCTAAATGCATTTTAATGGGAATATAAAGAAAAAAAATGGAAAAAATTCATTATTTCTCAGTCTTTGACCAGAATAGCGTTAAAATAATACATGCTACCAAAAATAAAACCCACGTATTTTATTTGCCCATTTGTCCCAGTTAATACACTATTTAAATTATGTCCCTATCACAATGTATGGCGCCAATATTTTATTTGGAAATAAAGGTGCATTTTTTCAGTTTTGCATCCATCACTATTTACAAGCTTATAGTTTTAAAAATAATAGTAATATACCCTCTTGACATGCATATTAAAAAAAAAAAATCAGAGCCTTAGGTAACTATTTATGTTTTGTTTTTGTTTTTTTATTGTAATTTTTTTTTTTAAATTAAACATTTTACTTTGGGTATTTTTGGGGAGTGTGGGAGGTAAACAGTTAATTTTAAATGTAATTGTTTGAGAATTTATTTTAAAAAATGTATGTAGATGTAGTTTTACTATTTCGCTACAAGATGGCCTCAAGATGTAAATTTTTTCCCTTCCTGTAAGCGAGCGCTCTCACTTTCAGGAAATATAGGGAGGACGTGAAACTTTTTTTTTCTTTAGAAAGATTGCGGCTTCTAATAGAAGCCGTCGGTCTTTCTAACGGGGACTTAGATCAATTAATGGGAGCTGCGTTACCATTTATTGATCTCCGGGCTAATGGGCAGCGGCACAGGAGCGCGTGCGCAATCGGCTGCGGGAGTGCACAGCAGCGCGGCAGCCTTTTGGACATAGCAGATGTCCAAAAGGCTAAAGTAGTTGAAGAACCACTGTCATGAAAATCGTAAAATTGAATATACATGTAAACACATACAAATAATAATTTAATAATAATGTTTCTTCAAGAGTAAAATGAGCCATACATTACTTTTCCCTGTTGTAATCACTTACAGTAGGTAGTAAAAATCTGGGGTTTTGGACTAGCCCATCTCCTCTTGGGGGTTTTCTTTATTTTCAAAAGCACTTAGTGAATGGCAGTTTCTCTGTCCACCTGCCAAAAAAAAGTGTGCAGCGAGCACAGAGGCTGGCCAGCATCATTGTATATATCCTTTTTAGGGAGTGTCTTTATAAAGAATAAAGGCCATGCTGAGAATCCCCCATGAAGTGATGGACTACTCCAAAACCTGTTGGTTTTGTCAGATTTCTACTACCTACAGTAAGTGAAAGCAACATCGGAAAAAAGTAATTTATGGCTCATTTTACTCTGGATGACGTACTTCTTATTTGTATGTTTACATATATTTAAAATTTTACAAGATTTTTGAGATAGTGGTCCTTTAATTTGAAGATTCGAGTGTAGTAGTTATCCCATGACTGGGCACTTCTAGCATGAAACGCATTAGGATTTTATCGCCTAACTAACCTCAACAATTTGAGACTTTTGATAAACAGTCTTAAGTGCTGAGTCTCCTGAAGTGTCAACTTTCATTCTTTTGAAGACTGCACTGAGATGACTGAACATTGAATCTTACTGTAATCCAGCTATTAATTCACAGTTTGTGGCCGCAAGTACAGATCAGACTATGGAGTGTTAGGAGAAGAAGAACTCACTCTCCTTCTTGAGGTCGTCTATCATCTTCTTGGCAATGGATCCAGTATAGAAGCTTTCAGCTCCTTCCTCGGCCAGCACCCTGAGTGTGTCCCCGAGCTGGGTGAAGTTTATGTATTCTCCTTCTTTTAGCACTTCTTGGTCCTTACAGAACAGCTGACTGAAACAGAGATATGGGGAACATGTGATGCAATCCAATACACCTGAATATGTGCTTGCCAGCAAAGTCCTGCTTTTCATATCAAGAGGATCCAGCACACAATACACAAATTGCACATATTGAAAACAGAAGTCCACAATCCTTTTAGTTCAATACAAATTATTGAACAACCATCTAATAAACCACTGTGATACACTGTATCTGGAGACGTCATATTATTACCACCATTTTTTATTTCTAAAGTACAACCATATTAGGCAGTGCTGTACATTAAATAAGAGGCACTCTTTATCATTGTTCTACATCTATTGGGCTTACCAGAGAGAGTGGCTTTTTACAGATTTTTCTAAAAAAGCCAGATACTTGTGCATAAGACTTGAAACTTGGATTCCATTTGTCACCAGCTTAATGGTTGGTTCAAAGAGTGATTTCCATGGCAATCGTCCATGCCGCTGATGTGCTGCCTCGTAGCCTCTTAGCTCGCCAGGTACCCCGATCCATTGCACTCCTGTATGGGACAACCTGAGGTTAGGGGGATACTAAGTCAGTTATTATTGTAACCCTTTATTTACTAATCAGCCTACCCACAAATAAACGGTTTCCTACTTTTTCCACAACTGCTTTAGCAGTGTTTCACTACTTTTGTTCCAAGAACTGGTTTCATGCCCCGATGATCACTGTCCAGGCCCTCTACAATTCTGCAGTGCCTTGTCTTCCTGTTTTCAAGAGTCCAGTTTGACTTATTTTGGTTATAAATGTGGTGCTGTTGGTATTTTGAAGGTTTTATTTTTCATCAACACATCTTTTACATATATTACACTTATTTTGGGTCATACTGTATGGGCAGCCTAGCCTGGAAACCCAGATTTCTCTACAATTCAGGAGAGCATTTATATTAATTTATACTGTCAAAATCTATGGGTCTGATTGATAGAAAAAGTAGTGTTTCAAAGTGGATTGCGTTTTCTCATTATTTACAATATGATGGTGATTAACGATACGTTTCTGCTTTCTTGACAGGCTTTTGACACAATAGTGGAAGCTAAATGTAGCCACTTTTATTAAAGCGGTATAAAACCCTGACATAATATTCAATAAAAGGATGTTGTCCTACTTTTTATATGCCATACGGTTAGCATATTTGCTTTTGTGCCAAAGTATTATTATTCATTTAGAAATTATACGTTCCTAAAGTACACTTATTTTAGTCTGAGAGCTTACTTTGCATTTTATTTATAACTGCTTTATTCATCCTCTAACTTAATCAGAAAGCATCAGAAAGCATTTATGCTTGTCTGACTTTGTTCAGGGGACCCGCAGTGTGAGAGAAGGCTTTGTTTACATTTCTTACTTGATACAATTAAACACAAGATAACATTATCTAAATTTTGGAAGCAGCCAGGCCAGTTCTGCAGGCAGGGAAGCTTCTAAAGCCTGTGTTAACCCTTTGGATGCAGTTCTAGTAAAAAAAAAAAATGCTGGTTGTATGTAATATGCTGTATATAATCTATAATGGCGTGCATACACGGCTCGTTTATTGCGCCGGATCGCATCCCCGCTCGTCCGTGCGAGCGGATCGATTGCCGCTCGTCCCCGGCGGCGCTTCTTTATCACCGCTCGATTCCCTGTCATTGTCCGCCGGCGGGAATCGAGCGGGCGCGGGTCGAGCGGCATGATCGGGCCAGCTGAATATTATCAGCTGGCCGGATCAGCTGGTCGATACACGGTACAGAAACGTACCGTGTATCCGCAGCATTAGAGCAAAGTAGAAATGCTAGGTTTCATGCCTTTTTAATCTCTTTATCCCTCCCTATCAGGGCCTGAGCCCACTGATGCAGTTGTATCCGCTTCTGTCCGCTTTTCAGCATCTCTAACATTGATGTTTAACTGAAAAGCGGACACAACTGCGTCAGTGGGCTCAGGCCCTCAGGCTGTGGAAGTAGTTTTGGTTTACTCCCGTGGCTTTCAAAGCACTCACAACATGTAGAATCAGCAGGCAATTCTGTGAAGGTCCTTGCTGCCCATATGGCAAAGTAGCCCACAAGGACCTCAAAGGGAAAAAAATCTGGCACTGGCGTGAACAGCTCTGCGTAATGAGCCTGTCTTCAGTGTCCTGCAAATGCATGCATTTTGCATACAGTTATCAGCAAAGAGGCTTAACTAGACTGGATCCACAGATATTGCCACATTTCAGGAGAATATTTACAGGGCAGTAAGGACATTCATCAAAATCATCATGCTCTGGAGGAAAACAGAGTGCATTTGGGTTTCTTATCAGGTGGATAATTTGAAACACTGATGCTTTGTTTATACCAGTGCTTCATTGGGGTTGATTTACAAAGCCACTGAAAAACTGCACACAGCACATGGCAGTTTGATGTTTCCGCAAGCGACTTAATACTTAATATGCACGGTGCAACTAACAATATGTACAAAACATGCATGTAGCTTCTTCAACTAACAATGCATTGTGCGCAATAAACGTTACTTTGCTTGAGTAAACACTAGTAAAATTGAGGTGTGCGCATGGAAATTTTACAGTTGTTTTGCGAATCAACCCAATTATTTGAAACCACATTATATATTTCTTTTTTTGCTTGTTATAATTTTTGCATAGACTTGTGATAGAAATGAATCACTGGAAAGTTACTAGAAAGGCCAGTAGAGGGTGCTTCAGGACAGCAAAATATTGTTCACTGTCAAGTTTGTTTCTGTAACCTGGGTTTACTAGGCATGTATTACAGCGGACCTGAATTCAGAACTTCCTCTCTGCTCTAAAAGATACGCAACAGCATAATAACCTTTAAAGAAAAACATTTCTTTGTTACAGCTGATACAAATCCTGCAACACATCTGCAGGGTATCTACTTCCTGCTTTAATGGAAGCAGACATATTGTTAACATGCTGTGATTTCAAATTAGCCTCTCTGCCATGGCAGTCAGCTGACACAGCTGAGGGATACAATTACAACTTGTGCTTAGTCACAGATGAGACAGGCTAAACTCTCTAAATACAGTACATACAGGAGTGCATTTCTCTGTTTTCGTTCTGTGCAAGAGTTCAGGTCCACTTTAAGCCTGATAGAAAAGTCAGTTAATGGCAGTGAGCAGTGATTTCATGGAGGAAAAATTGGTGTCCTCGTGCCTTAAAAGACACGCTGCAGTTTCTGGAGATAGTATTGTAGCCTATTCCTTTATCTAGTGTTGTTGGGGAAAGTGTGAAAGACACTAAAGCCTTTTCGGCAAGGCAATGTGGCTCTGTTCCTAACAGGAAGAATAGTGTGCAGCATCAATAAGGGCCTAAAGCACAATTCATAAAGTGAGGACATCTACGCATCTTCTAAGTAAGTATTACTTAGAGCAGAAATAAAGGCAGCAAACATGTCTTCTAAGAAGCTATAACTACGGTAATTGCTCTAGGATTAAACGTAACGTGTAGCTATATTTAAGTGAAGTACCGTAGCCCAATGCCTATGACTCTGCAACTCTGCTGATAACGTTTTATTGGAGCGAAAGTAGGGCCCAAAATAATTTTCCCTTGGAAAAATCACTTTAAAGAGAAACTCCAACCTAGAATTGAACTTTATCCCAATCAGTAGCTGATACCCCCTTTTACATGAGAAATATAATGATTTTCACAAACAGACCATCAGGGGGCGCTGTATGACTGATTTTGTGCTGAAACCCCTCCCACAAGAAGCTCTGAGTACCAAGGTACTCTGGGAAAACTGCCACAATGTAACAATGTTCACAGACAGGAATTAGCTGTTTACAGCTGTCTCTAACAGCCAAAACAGCTAGGAGCAGCTACATCACCTGCCCACAGTAAAAATGTCACCATGTAATAAATGTCAGAATGTAAATCGGGGAGAGGAAAGATTTTACAATGAGCAAACACTGACTAAATCATTTATACATAATTATGGTAAAAAATGAAGCACTTTTTTTACTACATTATTTTCACTGGAGTTCCTCTTTAAGAAACACTACTTTTTAAGAGCATTTTGCAATCACTAGTGGATCCCAGGCTTAACAGTCACAGCAGAAGTGTCCTTCACCCTGCAGTACACTTTATTGAACTAAACAGTTTTGGAAATTGAACTTGGAATTGTCACACAGATCACAGAAGGTGGCTGGATAGTGTACTGGAGACCAGAGTTTGAATCCTGGCTGCAGCCAAATACCTATTCAGCAAGGAGACTTTGGGCAAGAGTCCCTAATGCTCCAGGGTGGTCTACTAAGATTGCCCTTAAAGAGACTTAGAGATGAGTCTCACAGCAGTTTTTACTTACCCTGGCTTCCTCCAGCCTACAGCTGACAGATCTCTCTCTAATCAGATTTGATCAGAGAGAGATTTGTCTCTTGGTCGAATCTGCCCATCATCGCTAGATACATGGCTACCTTTACACTCAACCCAGCTTTATTCCTGTGTTGGGTGGAATCTCTTTGATGGGCAGTTATTTATGTCTCCAGTAGGAAAACCTGTTTCCTACTAATTCTGCATGCCTTCAGTGGTCTTTAGGGTGGCTGTGAGTGTGCAGTACACAGGAGGGCCGTCTTTCTTTACACTAACCTTCTATCTCCCACCTACATATTACATAAAATACAGTACATATTAAAGACATTTTTCTTCTTCATATAGGCCCCCTTTCATTTGAGGGAGGGCTATAAAAAGACTGGGTAGAGTTTAGCAGGTAGGGGGGACTTTTTGCAGCCCAAACAAAGGAGGGATGGTGTAATGGTTAAGGGCTCTGCCGCTGACACAGGAGACCAGGGTTCGAAACTCAGCTCTGCCTGTTCAGTAAGCCAGCACCTATTCAGTAGGAGACCTTAGGCAAGTTTCCCTAAGACTGCTACTGCTTATAGAGCGCGTCCTTGTGGCTGCAGCTCTGGCGCTTTGAGTCCGCCAGTAGAAAAGCGCGATATAAATGTTATTTGTCTTGTCTACTTTTCTTACATATGCTGATTTGGACTTGGGGCCCTTATGGTCCTTGAACTCCAAAAAACTAGAGCACAGATCATATGAAGTGAATATAGCCAATGGCTGTCTGCATAAGTAAATTTTAACATAGTTTAGTGAATATAACCTATAGCGTTAATAAACCCGCAATTGTATTAAAAAATTATATTTGCTTTTCAGCCTACAACTAGTTATGTTTTTCCAGACATGGCAGGAACAATGTAAAATATGCTTCCTTGTAGCCATAACAATGCACACAGTTTGGTGAATGCAAAAAAGAAGGGAAATCCCGGTACACCATTGGTGGGGTAATGGTGTAGCGGGATTTCCCTTCCTTTTTGCTGCCTGTATCGAGATACCTGGATCCCAGTCTCCCGTTGGTTGTGTATTGGTGGTTGCAGCGATCCACTCTTCCTTGCTGTCAGTTTGGTGAATGGTACACCCTTTTGCAGTGCCTAAGCAGTTCATCTTCAGACACACTCGGCCAGCATTAGGAAGTTAAGTTAGCTTAAAAAAGTTACTTTATATGACTAAAAGGGGTAGTTTCAAAATGCTTACTTATTTTTCACCTTAACTGTAAGGAGAGCTAATGCATGACAAAAACAAATAAGAAGAGATATTTCGTGAGATATAAGGAGAGTAAAGTTAGATAAGGAGAGAAAAATCACGAGTTAAGTCGCAGTGTTCCCCAACCCTGACCTCAAGGCCCACAACCAACAGGGCATGTTTTGTAGAAATCCACAGAGGTAGTTAATCAGCTCTGCTGAGATACTAATTACCCCACCTGTGCATGTTTATGGTTTCCTGCAAAACATGTACTGTTAGTGGGCCTTGAAGACTGGGTTGGGGAACTGTGATTTAAAGGACAACCAAAGTGATATGTGACATGATGAGATAGACATGTGTATGTACAGTGCCAAGCACACACATGACTATGTTGTGTTGCTTTTTTTCCCTTCTCTGCCTTAAAAATGTAAAAATCAGGTATGCAAGTAACAGTTTTCTGTCCGGGTCGGGACTGGGTTGGATTGTAGCATAACCCTCACTGATAAGTAATTACAACCATAAAACACTTTCCTATCAGTAAATGGCTCCTGTAAGCAGGAAAAAGATAAAAAGGGTCAATAATTCATAGATTTGAGCTCTGGCATACTTAAATGAAGGTATAATTGAGCAAAGACAATGAAACAATAAAAACTTAAAAAATAGATTTAAATATAAGATAAAACTGTGGGATATCTAAAATAAGTTATTTTTAGGAGGAGGAGGGTAGATACTATTGTTTATCTCATCAGTTTATTTTCACCTCGGATGTCATTTAAGGAGAGATAAATTGTGAGTTAATAAGTAAGGTGAGATAATTTAACAGAAAAGCTTTGTGAATCAACTCCAAAGAATACAATATGATACACATTTGGGTTACTTGTTGATCTTGCAACTGTCTACTGAAGAGCAGTGTACATGATGCTTTACCCAGCAATCACTGGTACAACAAACACTGTATTAATAACTTGAACAATAAAGAATGATCAAAAAGACCTGTACAAGCCAAGCCAATTGAAACTGGCAGCCATTCCAGAACCAGTAGCTTATAAAGAGCCAAAGAACAAGATATTGCTTGCACTTCATGAACAGAAATATGAGAACATGTTTCTGCCTAAGCTGCCACAAAGTGTTATATAAACTGACTTTTTTTTTTAAAGAGTCTTGCTGAAAGCAGGTTAATACAGTACAGGGAATACAAAATGAAGACTGAAAATGTTCTACCAGACCACACATCCTCTCTCTTCTCCCATTATAATTTATAATTTACCGTAACATTGCAAATTAAAACTAAACGCTTGGAAAATATTTTTTTGTTTTGGCAAGACAGGGAAGGGGTTGAAACCTCTTGCGCATTTACAGTGGCCTTGTGTCTCTTTCCATTAGGATTTCTCTCATTTTCTGAGAGAAACTGCTTCAATCAGGAGACAAATACATTAAAGGGGAACTTCAGCCTAAACAAACATACTGTCATCAAGTTACATTAGTTATGTTAATTAGAATAGATAGGTAATATAATCTCTTACCCATCCTGTTTTAAAAGAACAGGCAAATGTTTGTGATTCATGGGGGCTGCCATCTTTGTCATGGGGGCAGCCATCTTTTTGGTTGAAAGGAGGTGACAAGGAGCAGGAGACACAGTTCCAACTGTCCAGTGTCCTGATCACCCCTCCCAGCTGCACACGCTAGGCTTCAAATGTCAAATTTAAAATGTAAAAAAAAATAAAAAAATTGCACCAAAATAGCAGAAGGAGAACAACAACATCAGAAATCCCATCATGCTTTGCACAGCAACAGGGGAAAAATGCCCGGGCAGTTTTCTTCTGTGCAGCTAAAAATGAGGCTTGTATAAGAGAAACAAAGTTCTGATGCTGTGAAACTGTTAAAGAAACACCAAGCCTTTTCAGTGCTGCTGAGTCGATTTTTAGTCCGGAGGTTCACTTTAAAGTGGTCTGAACCTCAAAAATACATTTTTGCTCTGCAACATTAAAATACCCCTGAACCAAGGTTTATTTTTCTTCCATTTCTAATAATGTTTTTATCTGCAGTGCTGTGATATACTGTATGTCACAGCACCATCCTTACCCTCCAGCACCCCCTGTGGTCCACGCACTGCTCAGCCGTAATACTCGACTGAGCAGAATGTCGATGACGGGCGGGGGGGGGGGGGGGGAGTGACAGTTGATTGCTTCGATCCTATACACAGTGCATAGGAGAGATGCAATGTGTGAGCACTTAGGGATAGTTGTAAAGAGTTATGCAGCTGCTGAACAAGCATTTACAAGTATCCTGAAGCGCACACATGTTTCTCTCTATTTCCACTACCAAGATTTTGTGGCAATCCGATCATGTTCCTTCAAGTGTACGGCGCAATTGCAGTGCATTTGTGATTTCCACTGGGTGGAAAAAACTTGGCAGGAAAATCACGTAGCTGCACAATTTTCCTACCCTCCAATACATTGCATAGGAGAGCAAACAGAGAAAAAACACAGCAGCCCGGCAATTGTGATTCTGTAAAAAACAGCAACGTAATTCACATGTTTTTTTGTTGTGCTGTTGCAATACACAAAACATGACTGATTTTATTATCGAAACACAGTTAGTGGAAAAGGTACCAAACAGTCCACAACAGTGGTATATTGTAAAGAGGAGATGGGGTTCTACAGATGAACAGAGCATGTGGTTTTCTATCGGTAGGTACTGTATGTTTCCCGGACTTATGCTTCCAAAGGTAACTGTACTTATAAATACAGTTATCAAAAAGCACTCCTCCCTTATGGCCTGAGCCCAATAACGCAGCTGTATCCGCTTCTGTCTGCTTTTCAGTATCTCTAACATTGATTTGTAACTGAAAATGAAAAGCCTATTGAATAGCTACCACCACCACCTCACTCCCTTTCCCACTTGAGGCCACATGATTGCTAAAGCTGGGAGTCTGTGTACCAGTGCACCGCTATTCCTCTTTGGACCTTCAGTCTACTTTGGGATAGAAAGTAAAAAGTACTTACAACAAGCAATTTGCATAGTGTAGATAATGCACTTGCTGGTTAAGTACAGTACCAACCATTACGCTATTTACATAATGCTTGGATATGACCAGCTTGTGCATTGTATACATAATGTGAGTTGCCCTATAACCACAAAACATGCCTAATAACTGACACAAGTACCAGTAAAAATGGCATGCCTGTGCACTGCAATTTCACTGTGACTAGTGATAGTGAATATATATACCCCTTCATGTGCTTTATGTCCTGCTGGTCTTCACATGGAATTACCTTAGTATTTCCCTAGTTTATACATATCCATGGCAACTAAAATCTGCTGTCCTGTGACCGTAGCACTCACCTGGTTTCACAATACCAGGGCTGAAACAGTCGTCTGTTAGATTCGGAGGGGAGCCGCTGGGAACTGTCTCTCGAGCGTTGATGATCTCCACCTCTCCTGCAAAGAACAAATGAAGTACATAGCATATTGTGTCACGTTTTATGCTACTGAAATAATCATAATAATAACTGTAATTCATTTATTTTAATATAAGGTTTTCAAATGCTTTAAGAGTAATCAAGTACCTGTTGAGGCATTGTAAATAGTGAAAATGACACCCCCTCCGAGACCCATACTCTGTGGATGTATTACTGAGGTACAAATCAATGCAGCAATGGCGCTGTCCACCGGGGAGCCACCTTGCTTCAACACATCCCTGAAAGAAAAAATGGTGCATTTGTCACCAAACAGAAGACTGAGAGCAATACATATCGTATGAAATTGGCATAAACACTTGTGTTTCATCTTATAAAGAAATGTGGGACTCCAGGTCCAGACCTAAACAAGGTTACAGCAAGAATTTTCTTATGTTCTGTAGACTTCCTCCTATCATTATATTTGGGAAGCAATGGCAAAGTCCTTCAGCACGTACAGCATTTATTTAGTGCTGAAAGAAGCAACAGGATGAGCTGCGGCAATAGTGTAATCTGCTTTTGTATTGCCGGAACAGTACTGAGAGTGACAACGAGTAAGGGAGAGGGGAGAAGTGAAAGCAGACACACTGTAAGATCTAAATTAAGCAGATATTGAAAAAGAGTTGCTATTGTGAAACTACTCATAGGACACACTTGAAGGTTGTGAACTTTGTGGAATTTCACCCAGATGGAGAAGAGTGCATCCCACTCTCAGCAATATCATAGATAATTTGTGCTCAGCTATTTCAGCACTTGACAGAAGTCACTCCCCAGGCAGCTAGACACATTTGGATTAAATGGTTGGTATGTGCTTGATTTAGATAGCTCTGCCCAAACCAGCTTTTCTCTGCCTTTGTGGGCCTCTAAGCTATTGCCTTCTCTGTTGCCATGACACATGATTCAATGTAGGTGTTAGTAGTGACCTTTATTTTAAGATGTTCTTGCCAAGTATGATAGGTTCACTGAGGCCGGAGAGCTGTGTGTGACACATTGGAGAGTCTTTACTACCCAGCCAATCTGAACTGGATGTTGAGTGTGCCGGCACTGCTCGTTGTCCTTTAGGTCTCTTCCATTCCCTATCCCTTTATACTTTTCCTGAAGTTCCCCCAAGCGGCACCATGCAATTAAGAACTGTGCTGGGGCCAGTTCCCAGTCTTGCATGCACAGTAACAACAAGCTATTTCCTTTCAATGTTCTAAACTCACACATGCACAGTTCAGAATCGCTCTGCACTGCTCGGGTGAACTTCTGGGAGACTGGGGAGATAAGAGGACCGGGCACAGGAAACAGGAAGGACCACGACAGCAATGAGCAGCACCTGGACATTCAGGAGGATGTAATGTAGCCTACCATGGGCTTCATTCTGTAATATTTTCCCTGATTCAGGAGTACTTTAAATGTATCAGTTAACAGCAAAGAATAATAATTTCCACTTGCAGAATACTGTGAACAATAACTTTGCAAAATAAAAATGTACAAGATGATAATACAGATGAAAAACAATTAATCATAAACATAAAAAAATGCCCATTAGTCTGTTAAATGGCTAAACAACATTCAAATAATAAAGTTACAAAGCCTTCCTTCATTATCATTGCAGATGACAACTGCATGGAGATAATAGAATAAATAAGAATTGAAATGTCCGAGTCTTCCATTACAACTGAACTGGATCTGCTCTTAGGTGGCAAAGTATGCATGTGATGTGATTGCAGCATATTGAAAATGTAGTCACCTCAAATCACTTCCATGTCCTAGATCTCCTGTGCCAGCTACCTACACAGTGTCTGCATGTCTTGCCAGGGTTGTTTACTGAGTACTCAAAAAAACCATAGTGAGAGGATAAAGAGGTACAATGCACTGTTGTTCTAGCCCTACTTTCCTCTCAAAGGAAAAGTAGGGAACAATCAAGGAAGGAAGAGCAGGGTGGGTCAGAGACAAAACAAAGCAAGAAAAAAGCTGCATAAGAAGTCACTTCACAGTAGCACTTGTTGCCCAGTTCTTGGATGGCTTCCACAAACCACTTGCAAACCAACACCGCATCACTACCGCTATACCCCATATCAGCCAGGCATATACTGGAAGTGTGGTGGGAATTGTCACAGTGCCTTTATGCACACTGGACTGAAGTGCCAGCCGAGAGAGGTGTACCACTCTGTGTATAATTGTGGGAGCCTTGCTGCAGGATGAGCACATTCCCCTAGAAGTTTGCCCTACATGCAAAGAGCTTTACATTCTATTCTTATCTGAAACACGATCCCCTGCTCACTTGTGTTTACAAGCAAGGCTGAGGTGACTCAGCGATTGGAGGAGAAAAGAAAAAAAAGTAATGGCTAGAAATGACATCAGGATTTAGCCTAAACTGTGGGCAAAATACATGGTTCCCACCAGAAACAAAATTCTCTTCATTTACTACATAAAATTCACTGAAATCAAAACGTGGACAATACAATACACGTGTTATGTAAGTAGAGCAAGTATTTATCTACTTATATATGTGTTTTTTCCCATATCATAGTATGGCTAATCCTACTGCTTTAACAACAAGGCAAAAACATTAACTAGCTGAACACATGCATGAGTACCTATATGAAGATAGACCAAGCAGCTCACTGGAGTGTCTACCTGGCCTGAGAAAGCAGAGCAGATGACTTTCCTTGCTCCTTCTTCCACAGTAACTGCAACTTCCTACTCTAACTCCTCCAACTCCCTTACTGTTTATTCTGCACAATGAACTTCTGAGAGGGGGTTACTGTAGCTAGTGGATAAGCATGACCTTAGCGTTCTGTAAATCCAGCAGTGATTAGAGTCATAGTGGCAGATCCAGGAGCAGGAAGAGGAGGCTGGAACAGAAGTACAGAAGTCTTTCCCTGGGTACGTTCAGACATACCATGCCGGGGCACACAAGGGAATCAGAGAGCACAGTAATATCACAATCAATAATATATAGCCAAATTGTGTATGAACCAAGAGATATCAAAGTATATTCACCAGAAGAAAAATGATCTCACAACGCACCAGTAGGCCATCAAATCGTTGGATAATCTTTATTGTTACAACCAATAGTGGTTAAAAAGTTTCACATAATGACATAGACAATCACATAACAAGAGAAACCTTGCGGCCACATGATGATTCACTATGGGCAATGCAGATGCTCTGTGGAATTTGGCTTCTTGTCTGTGTCATTTAGCACACTAAAAAATGGTTAGCTGTGATGAGCCATTCATAAGCAACACCATGTGTATAGCTTGTCTGGTGGAACACAATGTTTAATCTCACAGACAGGGTGGAGTTTTAGAGTCAGAAGTTGGTGGAAGAGGACAAAGAAGGGCTACCATTCTCCCAGTGTCGGTGCAATCTCAGAAGTCTATAAAACTGCAGAGATGAAGCTTCCTGTCTGTCATGTGTCTTCCTTTTGGGTCAAAGACAGTGGAAGAGAAGTTCTAGAAAGAGGAGGAAGAAGGTCTTTACAGGAGAAGACGACCACATAAGGGACATGCCAACCACTGCAAAAGCCAGCCATTGTTCATGGATAGATGGAGCAGTCAGAATCACTATGCAGCCTTCCTACAGTAGTCTGGGTCCTTGGCAGTAAGCAATTTGAGGCACATGCATTACTTCATGTTACTGTGCTTTCAGAACCACCCTCACATAGGTCACATCAAAGATGGCCATCATTACTAGGTGACAACCATCTTGGATCCATGCTACAAGGCCAAATTGCAGGACTTACCTTACCACATGAGTGGTAAGGCATAATACTTTGAATATCTACAACCTCAGAACTGTTGAGCCAATTAACTACTGGTAGTCCAAGATGGGCCAGTGGCCATAGCTTGCAGAACATGCATTAGAGGTGCTAACTAGAGATGAACAATGAGATGAAAATCATTCAGAGTTAATGCAAGATTATGCAAATTTTGTATGCAAATTGAAGCATCTTGAAAATGGACCCATCAAACGTCACCAAAGTGGAATTTGATTAATTGTATCCCATTGACCATATGTAGTGCTGGCCTGCCTTGTGTCTAATGTCATAATAGGTGTTCAGCGCAGGTGGAGGGGAGGTGACTGAAACATGTATTCAACTATCCACAGGCTAGTAGCCTACCTCTGCACCGACTCAGCTTTATTTCTCCCCACCCACAAAAAATATACACAAGACCAAAAACATTTTGTTTGAAGACTCCCCCGATGGCCTTTTGCCAGAACTTTGTGGCTTGTCTGTGCAGTCATCGAGATTTGGTACCATGTCTATTTGAAACATTATACCCATATATGCCCAAACGCTAAAGCTGTAATATTTTCTGATATGACTTGGATAACAGTATTTTGTCATTTCTGCCATGCAAATAGTGTATCACGTGTTAATTTTGAAAACACAAACACAGTAGCCTACTGGTTCCTATATCAGAAGCCTACTATGCACACCAAGGGCTCGATTTACAAAGCGGTGCTAACCCAGTTAGCATGCCTAAAAGACTTTAGGCATGATAACCATTGCACCACGCTGGTGAAAAGCCAGTTTAGGTGTGATAAGTTTAGGCATGATAAGTTTAGGTGTGATAAGTTTAGGCATGATAAGTTTAGATAAGTTTAGATCGCTTGCAAAGTCCCGCACGCAAAGCAGCGCCATTAAACTTTATACGAAGTGCCCCAGACTTTGCTAGCGTAAAACTTTTGATCAGCTGTGCACTGCGGTGCTAACCCAGTTGGCGCTTAAACTTATCACACCTAAACTTATCACACCTAAACTTATCATGCCTAAACTTATCACACCTAAACTTATCACACCTAAACTTATCATGCCTAAACTGAGATAAAGGGCTTTTCACCACCGTGCTAACTGTTAGCACCGCTTTGTGAATCAGGCCCCAATTCTGCTTTTAGCTTACTAATCCTATTACAGCTGCTAAGAGACCAACCTTTCTACTATGTTAAAATGAGTGGTTAGGTAAGCACACCAAATCATACCATTATTTTTCTAAAAACTGACCATAGCTTTTTAACTTGACAATTCTTTGTGGTGATATATTGAGGTGCTGATGATATTAGGAAATACAGGAACATATCTCTGTCATTTTTCTGTCTGCTATATCTCACATGTGTATTCTGCTTTGAAGGGATGGTCATCTGGCTGTACTACATTTGCATTGAATTTCTCTGGAAGCAGGGGGCTGGGACATTAGCATACAGTTCCTCTGGACAGCCAGAAAACAGGTAATTAGGAAACACTTAATCACACAGTTGCTTTGAAGCCTATACAGGTGGTCCAACCCTGTTGTCTGAATACTGTAGCAGAGGTGTATGGTGCTTGGAAGCAATTGTCACCTGGACTGGCTGCAGTATGCCTTGAAGCAGCTCACACCAGCCTGAGCCAGGACGTCACACAGGACATCCTGCTGCAATGTGAAAACCTTAATCAATTGTCACCTGTAACCTGGGGAGATTGGAGGTTAGGGAAATCTTTTCATGGATGTGGGCTATAGTACATTTTTCCCATATGGATGTTAGATCTCTGGAAATCCAATTATGACTGAGGATGTAATTACATCTAGGTCCCCCCCCCCCCCCCCCCATCCACACAGGCTTACAGCCTCGAGGCGAATATTTCATTATAAAAACCAGGGGACAGCTACCTCAAATCAGTCCCCTCCTGATGGTAGTGGCAGCCGGTCTCCTGGCCCAGGCTAGTGGACTCCTGGTCTAACCAGAATTGTGTCCGTCCACAAAAGTCCAAGGTTCTTCTATCTGGATTCCTGTATTTTGGTAAGCAAACTGCTTGGTGTGTATCTTTGTAACTGTAACGATTGTGGAACTTTCTCCGTGATCAGCGCACAACGCGTGCGCTGACACGGCGGAAATCCTCCACAAGCGTATATTTGCAGGCACCCAGCAAAAGGTGCTACGCACCTGTAGAGGGAAATTCCTGTCGGCAGATGGCGCTGAGGAGTGCAGAGGAACCAATCCTCTGTACCTCCACAAATGCCAGACAGGAATTGTACGAAGCGCAGAACGCAAACGCAAGAGAGGCGATTGCGAATGAGATTGAGCAAAGGGACAGGTTGTATGTGTGTGCGCCAATCCAGTCGCCACCACGTGACCGCGCACACACAACAGCAGATATGAAATAGGAACGCGATCGCGAGAGGTGCAATCGCCAGACGTTACACAAGGCAGATCAGAATAGAATACGAGGGTAGCAAAGGCACAGCAAATAATACAATAAGGAGATACGGAAAATAACAAACGCTAGCTAACCGCGAACACCACACTCATTCGCAACAGTGCACGCGGTTATGCGCGATCTCCACGTGATAAGCACAATAGAGACAAGCACGCCTAACTAACCATTAACAGACAAACATGAAACAGAGGACGCGAGCGCTTGCTTAACGGTTACCTCACCGAGCCTCCAGCAAGCGTAGCAGACAAGACAGACACACGAAAACAGGGACAAGCGAGAGATAGGATCCACAGCACTAGCGAAAAGTGGCTAGCGCGATCCAGGTACAGAGTAGCAGAACAGAAGGATCCCCAGCGCTAGCGAAAAGTGGCTAGCGCGATCCCAGAAGACAGAACAGAAGGATCCCCAGCGCTAGCGAAAAGTAGCTAGTGCGATTCCAGAAGACAGAACATAAGGATCCCCAGCGCTAGCGAAAAGTAGCTAGCGCGATCCCAGAAGACAGAACAGAAGAGATAGCTGCTAGCAACCGCTGCACCAGCTATACTCCAAGAACAGAGATCAGAACCATTTCCTGTCGACCACCGATGGGACAGGACAATGGCAACAGGCAAGACAAGACAGAACAGGCAATACAGATAATACAACCTGACTGGGCTAGAAGGGGAGCCTAAAGCAACCCCCAGGAATTAACTATACTAGATAGCAATGGCTGACACTCCAGCAGTGTCCATCAGGAACAGACCATGGAGGGGAAATGACCAGCAAAGCCTTCTGGGAAACATAAAGCTCTTATAGTGCCAGTCATCAAAGAAGGCAGGTAGGGGATTTGCACAACGAATGTATGCAAATTCCCCAGCAAGAGAACAGACCAGAACTTGCAATGGAAAGACAGGTCTCTGTTCCAGAGTCCTGCAGCATGCAAACCTAAACAATGGTCAAAAGGCTGCCTGCCTGCGCAGGCAGCTGAGCGGATTCTCACAGTACCCCCCCCTCTAGGGATGGATTCCAGACATCCCTCAAAACTGGTATCATCACAAAACTCTAACTGAAGACTCATGAAGGTCGGGGCAGCCCGACAAGGCCCAATTCCAGAGTCAGTCCATCCGAAACCGACCTCATCGGAAGCAGAAGCCACCGAAACATGCCCATCAGCACTACAAGTCTCAGAATAACACCCATCAGGACTGTGGACACCAGAGAAGAAGCCATCGACACCCTCCAGACAATACCCACCACCTTCCAAGGAGTGTCCAAGAATACCAAACCTGCCGCAATACCTGTTCGAAGTGTCCCTTACAACACCAAAGCCATTGCTGATTGTATTCAGGGCACCAAGCAAAACCTTTCCCGGAATCTCCCAGAACGCCTTGAAGCTCCGCAGAGATCCCAAGAAGCCAGAACGCTCACCAGGCTCACATGGAGAACCACCAAGAACCCCTATGGAACCTATGATCATTCCAGACTCAAAATTAGCAGGACACCCATCAAGATCAGGACTTTCAGGGACCACTTCTGGGCATGCAAGCAGGCAGGCTATATCGGAACATGTCTCCACTGAGGAAGCATCTGAGTACGCTGGTAACCGAGGCACACTTGGGCTTTCTGGGTCACAGAGCACATCGGGGTACACTAGTACAGGAGAAACCTCAGGACATGTCGGGGAACTGCCAACCTCAGAGTCCGACACGACAAGACCAAAACCAGTACCGGGCAGAAAATCATCACGAGAAAAGGTCACAGGTACTGGTCTTTCAAAAGAAGACTCGGACTCAAATTCAGAATTTTCTGTAACTGCAATATCATCATTGATTACATATGAGTGAAGCTTCATCAGAGCTGAAAAGGTAGCCAGCAAGGCAGCAATGCCTACGGAAGAGGGTAACACCTCAGAAGGACTTGGAGGGCAGGAGACATCTCCTACAAGTTCTGCACCCTTTGGGAGGAACTCGGAGACCTCCAGAACATCATTTTTCAAGTTTTCTAGGAAGGATTCTGAACTATCCATGTTACAGGGCAAAACTGGAACTTTATCTTGTGGACAGGGCAGATGTCCCAAGGAAGGTTCCACCACAAACTGAGACTGGATCTCATCATCATGAGGGGAATGTACAGGTATATTTATTGGAACACACACTGACTCCCTAACTTCAATCTCACTGCACCCGGAATTCTGCGTAGCAGTCAAACTAGCTTGCAACTCCAAAACTGCAGAAAAACAGGTAAAAATAGCAGCAATACCTAGACGAGCCTCTAGGGGCAGGGCAGGAGATATTGTACAAGGCAATATTGACTCATCCAGAGTACAGGGTGGAGAGTCAAAACTTCCCTCAGAGTAAGAAAGGGGCTCACAAACGTCAGTGTGAAAGGAAAACATGTTTTTATTCATGGTACAGGGCAGGTTCAGAGAAAGCGTCTCTGAATAAGGCAAAGAGGGTTCAGCGTCAGATTCGCAAAACCGAAGCGCTGTCTCACTCTTAGATTCGGCTAACAATGTCGAATCCGAGGAATCAGAACGTAAAACCTGCGAATCAAAATTCACTTTAGGTTGTGAAACTGACGCTTCTATAGCGCAAACCTCCGCGATCTGCGGAGCAGACTGCAAGACATCTAGGACCGAAACACTGGAGCAACTGTCCCCAGGCAACGGGCCCTTACAGGTGTGAACAGGGTGAGACAGAGACTCATCTGCAGAAGAAATAGTGACATCAACAGGACAAACTTTATTAGGCATATTAATTTTACTTTTGACGCTGCATAGTCGAGAACTCTTCCCCATAGCAGGGTCACAGACGGAAGATCTCAAAGATCTGTTACTAAATGACAAAGGATCCCACACATCCTTGAGGAAACCGGCAGACTCATGCCGATCACAATCTGCAGGAACATCAGAGAAACAGGCATCAGATCGCACAGATTCAAACTGCACACTGTCAGGAGAGAATCCTTCAGGATTCGCACAGGAATCAACCACAGCAGCATACTCATTCATTTCAGATTGCACAAAGTCAAAACTCTCATGCTTTACCCCAGAAAGGCAGGAACAATCATCCGACAACGATGTCTCTTTATTGGAATTAATTGGTTGGTGTGTGTGCAACTCATCCAAAATCGTTTGCCATACATAGATCACCAGATCCACATCATCCTTGTCACATTCATCAGAATCAATCAGAAGGTACATAGAGTCGAGACAAGCATTCAAGACATCTTCGCCTTTTGCGATGTAAAAATCGCAAAAGGCTTTCCAATCAAAATCGAATTCCTCCAGCAAGGCCCCAACATCCAGGAAGCAAATGGGGGTTCAAACAGGCCAGTATCAAGATAATCTCCATAGGGGTGGAGTTCAGGAACAAGAACAGATTTTTTAACTGCTTTAATGTAGTGTGCGATCCTACCTATAGCAGGATCCACATAAGCTTTGGATTGGGGCAAAAAACCTGGAAACTGATCAGCAGATGCATTATAAACATCATTATCATACTGCATGGTTTTGCCCATTTCAGACTTGACAGAAATAACCTTTTTGTTTGTGGTTGCTATGGGCAACGGATCTTTCCACTGGGAAGCCTTCCTAGATCTTTTACGTTTAGACTTAGAGGCTTTGGATGGCTGCTTTATGGATGAAAGAGTAGATGGAACAGCTGATTGAGCTGCTGACAACAACTCATTAAGGGGGTATGGTAATTGAGGTAATCTCAGCCAATTGTGAATTAAAAAGGCCAAGAATTCCAGGGGTCTTTGACTCAGGGTGGTATGATCTAACACATCATAACCCCACATTGACATTTCGCCCCCCAACAGAATGTAGACCATTTGGGGGGCCCAGGTAGACACTGGGGTGCATTGGAATTCAGGGTTCGCTAACAGTTTCGTACACTCAGACAAAAATTCGTCTGCTGATTCAGGTTCAAGTTTTTTAAATCTCTTAAAGGTACAAGAGCCATATTCGACAAAATCGTACAAATCGGAAATTCCGTCTACACTGGGGTTTTGGGTTTGGCTGGTCATTCTGTAACGATTGTGGAACTTTCTCTGTGATCAGCGCACAACGCGTGCGCTGACACGGCGGAAATCCTCCACAAGCGTATATTTGCAGGCACCCAGCAAAAGGTGCTACGCACCTGTAGAGGGAAATTCCTGTCGGCAGATGGCGCTGAGGAGTGCAGAGGAACCAATCCTCTGTACCTCCACAAATGCCAGACAGGAATTGTACGAAGCGCAGAACGCAATCGCAAGAGAGGCGATTGCGAATGAGATTGAGCAAAGGGACAGGTTGTATGTGTGTGCGCCAATCCAGTCGCCACCCCGCGACCGCGCACACACAACAGCAGATATGAAATAGGAACGCGATCGCGAGAGGTGCAATCGCCAGACGTGACACAAGGCAGATCAGAATAGAATACGAGGGTAGCAAAGGCACAGCAAATAATACAATAAGGAGATACGGAAAATAACAAACGCTAGCTAACCGCGAACACCGCACTCATTCGCAACAGTGCACGCGGTTATGCGCGATCTCCACGTGGTAAGCACAATAGAGACAAGCACGCCTAACTAACCATTAACAGACAAACATGAAACAGAGGACGCGAGCGCTTGCTTAACGGTTACCTCACCGAGCCTCCAGCAAGCGTAGCAGACAAGACAGACACATGAAAACAGGGACAAGCGAGAGATAGGATCCACAGCACTAGCGAAAAGTGGCTAGCGCGATCCAGGTACAGAGTAGCAGAACAGAAGGATCCCCAGCGCTAGAGAAAAGTGGCTAGCGCGATCCCAGAAGACAGAACAGAAGGATCCCCAGCGCTAGCGAAAAGTAGCTAGCGCGATCCCAGAAGTCAGAACAGAAGGATCCCCAGCGCTAGCGAAAAGTAGCTAGCGCGATCCCAGAAGACAGAACAGAAGGATCCCTAGCGCTAGCGAAAAGTAGCTAGCGCGATCCCAGAAGACAGAACAGAAGGATCCCCAGCGTTAGCGAAAAGTAGCTAGTGCGATCCCAGAAGACAGAACAGAAGAGATAGCTGGTAGCAACCGCTGCACCAGCTATACTCCAAGAACAGAGATCAGAACCATTTCCTGTCGACCACCGATGGGACAGGACAATGGCAACAGGCAAGACAAGACAGAACAGGCAATACAGATAATACAACCTGACTGGGCTAGAAGGGGAGCCTAAAGCAACCCCCAGGAATTAACTATACTAGATAGCAATGGCTGACACTCCAGCAGTGTCCATCAGGAACAGACCATGAAGGGGAAATGACCAGCAAAGCCTTCTGGGAAACATAAAGCTCTTATAGTGCCAGTCATCAAAGAAGGCAGGTAGGGGATTTGCATAACGAATGTATGCAAATTCCCCAGCAAGAGAACAGACCAGAACTTGCAATGGAAAGACAGGTCTCTGTTCCAGAGTCCTGCAGCATGCAAACCTAAACAATGGTCAAAAGGCTGCCTGCCTGCGCAGGCAGCTGAGCGGATTCTCACAGTAACCTCTTATTTTTGTAACTTTTATCTTTGTAACTTTTTTATTTTTGTACATCTTTTGTATATATTAAGTTCTGCATTGTTCCTCGTTTTTTATGGAATATTAAATCGTTATTTAATAAGCTTGACTTCTGCTGTGCTAAACTAACACTCATAGCCTAGAAGAGACTGAAGTGTAACCGTGTATAAGTTTCATGCCTAATTGTACGCTTGAGCAACACTACCATATGAAATTGTAATTGCATTGTGTGTGGGGGCATTTGTCATACGTTGGCCTAAAGCGCGCAGCTGACCCAATGTACGAAAAACCCCAGTGCGAGTAGCGACAGCAGAGTGGCTAACAGTATCGTTCGGAACGACTGTTAGTGGTTTTTTTGCTTCACTACAGTGTAAGGTTGCAACTGTGTGTGTGTGTGTGGGTGCGTGGCGTTACCGTATTCGGCCTAAGCGCAAAGCTGACCCGAATACGAAAACGCGGATTGCGCGCTGAGGACTCGACAGCAGATTGAAAGTGTCTAGCGAACCGCTAGTGGTGGCAGTGAGAGGTGTTCTGAGGGGTCCCAGCCTTGTTTTAGCTCGAATAAGGCTGCTCCCCGCTTGATCTGGTCAAACCCGCAGTCGGGAACCGTATATGCAGGCGTGCCGCGGGCCGGTTCCTGACATTCTTTGACAATTTTTTTTTGCTTTTTTTTTTGGGTGGGGGGAGGCTTTACGTACAAACAAGGCTATTTATATAAATATTGACCTATGCAGTGAACAAAGCTTTGCCAAGGTGTGGTGTCACTGACTGTTCAGGGTTCCAGAGAAGTTTTTAGCGATTCTGCAAAACAATCTGTAGCATCAGGGATGATCCCAAAGCTGTAATTCCAAGGTTCTACGCCGGAATGTATTCAGTAAAGGACAGTAGAGTTGCAGTGGGATAACAATTAGCATGACCCCGGTACCTAGGTAATATGAATGTTGCGTAGGTAATGCAGGTCGCACCAAGTGTCCAGTGTTCTCCACTCAGGGACATTAACATTACAGGCTCGTTTTCTCTCTGGGGTTTTTTCATACGTCAGTTTTGTCAGTTTGCATTTGTAATACTGAAAAATGCCTGCATCCTATGTATAAAAATGTGATCAAGCACATCAATAGTGACACATTGCTTCTATTAGCAAGAATAGCTTTTGCATATCAAAGGTGGTACACACTATTCAAGTCTTTGAGAGCACAAAGGGGCATGCATTCAGAATCAGAATCAGAATCAATTTATTTTCGCCAAGTAAGTTTGCACCTACAAGGAATTTGTCTTGGCAGTTGCTTAACAAACACAAACAACAACAATACATTCAGCTACAGTTGCAAGCCTACTCTCTGAGGAGGCTGTAGTCAGCCCCCAGTTACCCTCTGAGGTTGTCCAGTTCACATTTGTTCAACTTGTGGCATTTGGTGACATAGTTACTATCACTCACTAGCCTTTTCCATCTTTGGCATACATGGAGTGGGCACAATAGCTGCACATACTGTACTACATCCTATATCCTGCTTCCCTGTGTGTCTCCTACATTACTTCCCGCTGGCTGTCTATTGGAGTGGGTCAGAGCTGGCAGACCCCATGCATAAGCGTACGTTAAAAAAGGGCGCCGGGAAAAAAGGGCGCACGGTTTTAAACGATAAGCATGAATAACGTTTAAAAAATAAATTGTGCTATATTTCGTTTAAAAATAATGTTTTATAAAGTTATAAATCATTAAATAATGTGTAAGAAATCGACAATTATAAAATCGTTAATCTTCCGTTTAAAAAGTGAAACGTATAACGTTTAAAAAAAAAAATACTAAGTAACCCTCCCTGTACCTACCCCTAACCCCTAGACCCCCCTGTTGGTGCCTAAACCTAAGACCCCCCTGTTGGTGCCTAAACCTAAGACCCCCCTGTTGGTGCCTAAACCTAAGACCCCCCTGTTGGTGCCTAAACCTAAGACCCCCCTGTTGGTGCCTAAACCTAAGACCCCCCCTGTTGGTGCCTAAACCTAAGACCCCCCTGTTGGTGCCTAAACCTAAGACCCCCCTGTTGGTGCCTAAACCTAAGACCCCCCTGTTGGTGCCTAAACCTAAGACTCCCCTGTTGGTGCCTAAACCTAAGACCCCCCTGTTGGTGCCTAAACCTAAGACCCCCCTGTTGGTGCCTAAACCTAAGACCCCCCTGGTGGTGCCTAAACCTAAGTCCCCCTGTGATAAGCATTAATAACGTTTTAAAAAATATTGTGCGGTTTTTCGTTTAAAAATAATGATTTAAAAAAGAAAATGTTTTACAATTTTTCGTTTATAAATAATGTTTTAAAAAATATTGTACTGTTTTTCGTTTAAAAATAATGTTTAAAAAATTATAAATCATTAAATAATGTGTAATCATGAGAAGCAGTTATAAAACATTAAAAGTCTCCGGGCGCCGCTTTTAAAACGTTATTTTTCTCCGGCGCCCTTTTTTCCTGTTGGGCGCCGATTAAACGATATTTATTATGGGAGTGAATGGCGGCGCCCTTTTTGTCCACCTGCCTCATGCGCCCAAATTTCCTGCTTCCATGCATAATGCCATGCTACAAGTGTCTGAGAGTGGAAGGCAGATTCAGCACCACTATGGATATGTTTTCATCTCCTCCCCTAGATCAGCTGTGAAAGGTCTAATGCTGGAAGGCTATTAGTGAGCTTGGGTGGTGGGGCCCAGGCTGGCCTCCTCTGGGTTAGCAATCAGCATACCATTATTCCAGTTTCCCATTAGATCTACCTAGTAGGGTAGGCATTTTTTTAAAAAAATATATGGTTGGTTATCTTTCAGAATAGATGTTAACAGCTTTGCTTTAAAGTACTGGTCAGTCAAGTCACAAGAAGATCTTCAAGACATCGAATATGACCCAGTGAGGAGTAAGCAGCCCCATGGCATGCTACATCACCATTCACTGTGGAAAAAAAATCGGACTATTATAAGGTTGATTTTTAGTGCATTGTGATAAGCAGTGATGTGGGGTGAGCTATTTAAGTGCAGAATTATTGCCACATTATAATTAGGCCACTCAGTGTAACGGTACTTACAGGTGAATGGGTATTAAAATATAATTTTAAAAAACACTATTAATTTTGGCATGCAAACTTAATATACCCGTTAAACATCTCTGTGGATAACATCTTTAAAATCATGTAAAATTTAAAATGCAGGTGTTTAAAGAGACTCCGTAACAAAAATTTCATCCGGTTTTCTTCCATCCTACAAGTTCCAAAATCTATTCTAATGTGCTCTAGCTTACTGCAGCACGTTCTACTATCACCATCTCTGTAATAAATCAACTTATCTCTCTCTTGTCAGACTTGTCAGCCAGTGTCTGGAAGGCTGCCAAGTTCTTCAGTGTTGTGGTTCTGTGATGCATCTCCCCCTCCAGGCCCCTCTCTGCACACTGCCTGTGTGTTATTTAGATTAGTGCAGCTTCTCTCTGCTCTATTATCTTTTACAAGCTGGATAAATCCTCCTCTGAGCTGGCTGGGATTTCACATACTGAGGAATTACATACAGGCACAGCTGTCTGCACTCTGCAGGAAGAAACAGCCTGACACTTCAGTGGAAGATAGCTGCAGGGGGAAAGAAACACACAAATGATCTCTTGAGATTAAAAAGGAAGGCTGTATACAGCCTGCTTGTGTATGGATGTATTTTCTATGTGTGGACATACTGTACATCAACCTACTTCCTGTTTTGGTGGCCATTTTGTTTGTTAATAAACAAACTTTTTAAAACTGTTTTTAACCACTTTTAATGCGGCGGGGAGCAGCGCAATTGTGACAGAGGGTAATAGGAGATGTCCCCTAACGCACTGGTATGTTTACTTTTGTGCGATTTTAACAATACAGATTCTCTTTAAGCATTGTTATTGCAGTGACTTTGCTATATGCTGCCCTTCTTTTTTCACTGGTTAGTTCTGCTTAGAATATTTAGCTATTTCATCAATAAACTGATAGCCACACATGACTAAAATACAAAGCAGACTGTAGCTTTAAACTGATCCTGTTCACATACCCAGTTACACCACAGAGGCCGTTTTGAAATAGATTACGATTGGAAAGAAGAACTAGAAGCAATTACCATAACTAGAAGTAAGCATTACTAAAACAAATATTGCCACTAAAAGCGAAGAAAAAAAAAGGGGGAACTAAACATGACATTTACGGTTTTTGAAGATGGGCGTCTGAACCAACCACCCATCATCTTGTTCAAATGCTTTTCTGCTAGCGAGCCGAAAAGCATTTTGCAACCTTCGGCGGCGTTCGGGAAATGCGCTACTTTTTGATCCCCGCAGAGGAACACGGAAGCTCCACGGTTAGCCATAACCTACATGTGACATCCAGGATGTAACAAGATGATGAGAAATGACAGGATTGAGCTTGGCTTTGCACAAACAACAGAGAACAATCAAGCCATTCATTTGAATGGACAGCACTTAACCTCCCTGGCGGTTTGTTAAAATCCGCCAGGGGGCAGCAAATACCTTTTTTTTAAAAAAAAAATTTCATGTAGCGAGACAATGTCTCGCTACATGATAGCCGCTGCTGAGCGGCATCCCCCCAGCCCCTCTGATCGCCTTCGGCGAATGGAGATCAAGAGATCCCGTTCAAAGAATCTCTTGGAGGGCTTCCCTCGTTGCCATGGCGATGGGGCGGGATGACGTCACCGACGTCATCGACGTCGTGACGTCAAAGGGGAATCCGATCCACCCCACAGCGCTGCCTGGCACTGATTGGCCAGGCAGCGCACGGGGTCTGGGGGGGGCGGCTGTGGAGACGGGTATAGCGGCGGATCGGCGGGTAGCGGCGGCGATCGGAGGTTACACGCAGCTAGCAAAGTGCTAGCTGCGTGTAACAAAAAAAAAATTATGGAAATAGGCCCAGCGGGGCCTGAGCGGTGCCTCCCGAGGGCATAGCCCGAGCTCAGCTCGAGCTTACCGCCAGGGAGGTTAAAGGGAACCAGAGACGAAGCACCCTCATGTATTTTACCATATATATCAGTGTCTGCTATCAGCTGTGATAAGAATCCCGGACTGAGCATTCAGTCTAGCTTTGCCGGGAATGATTATTGCTGAGTCATTATAGCAGAGCCACAAGGGGGCAGGCTTGGGCTTGAAAAGACACCAGAGAAGACAGACTCAGCTATAATCATTCCTAGCAAAGCCAGACTGAATGCTCAGTCGGGGATTCTTATCAGAGGTGATAACAGTCAGATTAAACAGAGAACAATGAAACAAGACAAGACAAGACAAGACATATAACATTTATATCACACTTTTCTCCTGGCGGACTCAAAGCGCCAGAGCTGCAGCTACTAGGGCGCGCTCTATAGGCAGCAGCAGTGTTAGGGAAACTTGCCTAAGGTCTCCTACTGAATAGGTGCTGGCTTACTGAGCAGACAGAGCCGAGATTCGAACCCTGGTCGCCTGTGTCAGAGACAGAGCCCTTAACCATTACACCATCCAGCCATCCAGAGCAGATTAGGTATTTACTGTCATGTTCCCACTGATTTATAAGGTAAAATACATGCGGGTGCTTCGTCTCTGGTTCTCTTTAAATAATAAGTACCATGACCATCGTTTAGCACCACGTAGACGTCCGTGTGAACCAACCCTTACTCATCACTGACAATTACAGACACTAGTGAGAAGAAATTGAAATGGATATTTGTAATATAATATTCACAATAACTCCTCTGCTGTAAACAGATGATATTTCCCGGGCCACTATATACATTGCAAATAGCGATAACGACCACCTCTGCTGAGAACAGAGTATGTGTACAGCAACCCCTGACCCCTCTTGGACATCTGAGAGCATTGTGCTCCCCCGTGTGACATCACTTCCGCACCGTTCGGCCCCCCTGCCCCCCCCCACCACCACCACCACCACCACAGCATAGGAGCAGGACACACAGACCAGTCTGTACAGCCTTGGTCCTGCAATGTCAACCGAGGGATTGGGTTCCAACCATTAGCAGGTAACATGTGTACAAGGCTTTACATTTGTCCTAAGCTTTCTGTGGGTCTACGTAGCACAGGCACAATAGAAAATAGGATCAGCACAGTCCACAAACGGTTAAAACCAGGAGCTGCTGCACATTGAGTGCTATGGGATACTAGGATTGTGATTGCCAGAGGATGCCCCTTGATCCTTGCTTGCTCTACATAACACAGGTACACACAGGTGTAAAGGTGTGTCCTCAGCTGGTGGGAGGCATCAATAAACAAAAGAGGTTCAAAAAGAAAATCTATCCAATAGGAAAAGCAAAAGCAATACACCTCCTTCCCCCTTAAAAAAGTTAATAAATACAACATTCAAATCTCTTTTTATATTATTCAAATTTGGATTGAAAATTAAGACTAAACTACACTTCAAACTTACAAACAAACAAATTCCTGTATTAGGCACATGAAGGATTGTTTTATAACTGTAGATAAGTATAGTAAAACTAAAACCCTCTAATTAAAGCCCGATCAGCTAATCATTTCTGCACAAGGTTTTCAGTAATGACAGGCTAAATACCTCTGTATTCAGTCTGCTATGTTATCTGAAACATTTGTTCTAGCACAGATGTGCTCAAAAGCTGGGTTCACAGCCGCGACTTGCATTGTTACATGCAACAATGGTTTAAGTGCAAATCATAATTACAATAGTGTCCCAAATCAGCCACAATTCTTCAAAAAACAGTCCTTAACTGCTTCAGGGTCATTTGCCACCACCAGGACACATGTCTGGAACAAACTCACCACATATGGTGTAACCCCTGCTAGATGGATTCAAATGTACTCAAATACCTTGACTCCTCTGCAGATCAGGGTCCAGGTTCCCAGCTGACTGTCAGCAGAGTAAAAAATCCCATAGCACCCTGTACCCCCATTATAAAATCCACTCACATGCTCTTGAGTTTGAATTGTGCATTAAGTTTTTTCTACGGGCTCTCCCCCACTGCCTCCATGTCAGGCACCGCCGATGATCCAATCATGTAACGTATCCCTCCATCACAGTCCTAGCAGTTCTCACTCCTAGGCTCCACCTGACATGTTTCATCACTGCCTCGTGACTCATCAGGGGCACGGAAGCCTGGAGGGGTTTTGGAAGCTGTGATCCTGTTAATCCATCCCTATTGGCTAGTTGGTCCCTCCCTTCCCTTCTCCCGTCAATTCTTCCACCGCCTGTACAGGTAAGCAGAATAACATGCATGAAGTCTTACCGCACGATGAGTAAAGCATAATGGCCTCGATTCATAAAGTATTACCGCATTCGGTAATGCAGAAAACAGCTGACTTTACCAAGCACTTAGGAAAAATGCCAATTCATAAAGGCTGTTACCGCATGGAAAGCTGAAATTACCGAGCAGTGAGGTAAAATTACCGACTTGTGTGGTAAATACCTCAATAAATGTCAGCAAATGGGAATTCATAAAGACTAGAACATGCAATAAAGTCCAGAAACATTACCGACAACAGTGCAGAGCCGTGACTAGCAGAAGCAGAGAGAGCTATGACTGACAGGAGCAGAGAGCCAATAGAAACAGCCCATGTTTCCTGCAAGTCCTGCTGATCGAATGTTGATAGGTTGCGAAGGCTTCTCGGGAGTAACAAGCTTTTCTACCCCCGAGGCAGCGAACAGAGAGAATGAAACAAAAGAAGTTTACTTTCTCTGCAGCCCCTAGGCTGTTTAACCCTTTAGGTTCCTATTTGAGGATGCGGAGGAGCTAGTGGGGAAATCACCTAAGCAGGCCATATTTAAAGGTTCTTCTTGGAGTTCATCTATGCTGTTGCAATACAATAAAATGTTAAGAAAGACTAATGGGTGGATTCACAGGGAGCACAGGCAGTATAACAAACATGTACATTTTAAAGGGATGTTGGGGAGGCCTCTTACTATTGTATTGCTCTCACTGCACAAGTACAGCATATAATAACACAGAGACAGCTCCACACTGCTCTGCTGTTACTGAACAGGTTTTTGTCAATGGGCTTCAGTAAATTACTGAACTTCTACCACACCTGTGAACATTTTTCTGAATTAGCAGACAAAAGTCTAAAATACTGAATACGTTTTTTTTAACAACCTGCTTTTGTTATCACACAGCCCTTTATGAATCGAGGCCAATGCCCTGCAGGTAATGCTCTGCTCATCGTGAGGTAACACTTCGCACGTTATACTGCTTACCAGTTTAGTGAGAACAGTCCACTGAGTGCAATGATCAGTGTGGAATTCATCTAGCCTCTAGAATCTCTCATTTTGGTTCTTACTTTGAAGATTAACAGCTGTCCTGAGAGGGTATTTGTAATATGTCAGGATGTAAAAAAGAAAATAAGAAAAAAATGTATAACTCGATAACTCATTTGTTGTAATCTAAATGCAGAAGCATAAACTATCTAAAAATAATATCTGCCTCTTTCGCAGAAAGTCCATTATCCTGGAAGTCATAGAAACTCGAGGGAGAAATATTTCTGTAATACAACAAAAGCAGGAAGTACTGTAACAGCTTATAGTGAGGCCCTCTTAAGAGCTGACATTAATTTCCCATCACTTTATGGAAGTGACCTTGGGTAGCTCAGCGTGTGCTAGAAATGCAGTACATTTGTTCACATCTCTTTGATTTACCAGAATGTTGATGTACAATTACGATACTGTAGAGAGTTTCTGAAAAATTTAACAAACTGAATAAGCAACAAAAAAACCCTCTTTTCATGCTGATTTTTAAACCCAAGAAGCAAAAATGGGATTAGTAAAGATAAACATCTAGCACCTAATCCATTTAACCAGCAGCTGACCTAATTACTAGCACCTACTTCCCCCTCCTGGGTGGAGCTTGTTAAGGAAATGTTTTGCTTATCTCTGGTGGCATCTACATTTTCAGAGACTTCCTAGTTCTGTAGCCACAAACAGTTTTTCAATACAGTTAACGCCCTTCTATGCCCTCTTTCTCAAGGAGGTGTGAAAAGTGTACAGTATACTCGGTCAGTTCATTTCGGTGCCCAGCGTCGAGCACTGAAGCTGGACGCCATCATAGCACCAATGCAGAATCCCACGTAATGGTCATTCGAGGCTCCGGCGGGTGACCCCGTATTACATCTCCTTCCGAATTGCTACAACTCGGAGGGGGAAAAGTATGCAACGCCGTCGGGGAGTTTAGTGGCAGCAGGGAGAGCCATCATTTGGCTTGTCCTGCACTGAACTGCCCGGCGCCGTAATAATATGCCCCCCAGTATACTGAGGACATTGGGGAAAGCAATCAGTACTCACAGAGGCAGCTGTTAATAAAGGTCTGCTCATAGTATTAGCAATACAAAGATACACTTGGTAGAGAACCCTAACCAATGATACAGCCAGGGGCGTAGCAATAGGCCCTGCAGCGCCTGCGCCCGCGGGGGGGCCCGCCCCCCCCCCCCCCCTGGGGCCCGCTCGGGGCCGTTTTTTGGGGGCTGGAGGGGTGGCAGCATGAGGGGAAAGCCTTGCCCACAGTCGGCGGGGAGAGGGGAAGTTCTCCCCTCTCCCTCACCTCGGGGCTCTCCCCTCTGTGCTCCCCTCCAGCTAGTCAATGTGTGTGGGCAGCGGGCAGCGGCGGCGGGATACATACCTTCTTCCTGCGTTCCATCGCCGCCTTCTCGCCGAGAAGGCGGCGATGGAACGCAAGGAAGAAGGTATGTATCCCGCTGCTGCCCGCTGCCCGCTGCCCACACACATTGACTAGCTGGAGGGGGATTTTCAGGTGTCTGCTGCCCACATTACGATTTTCAGGTGTCTGCTGCCCACATTACGATTTTCAGGTGTCTGCTGCCCACATTACGATTTTCAGGTGTCTGCTGCCCACATTACGATTTTCAGGTGTCTGCTGCCCACATTACGATTTTCAGGTGTCTGCTGCCCACATTGTGATTTTCAGGTGCCTGCTGCCCACATTACGATTTTCAGGTGTCTGCTGCCCACATTACGATTTTCAGGTGTCTGCTGCCCACATTACGATTTTCAGGTGTCTGCTGCCCACATTACGATTTTCTGGTGACTGCTGCCCACATTACGATTTTCTGGTCACTGCTGCCCACATTGCGATTTTCTGGTCACTGCTGCCCACATTACGATTTTCAGGTGTCTGCTGCCCACATTGCGATTTTCAGGTGTCTGCTGCCCACATTACGATTTTCTGGTGACTGCTGCCCACATTACGATTTTCAGGTGCCTGCTGCCCACATTACGATTTTCAGGTGTCTGCTGCCCACATTACGATTTTCTGGTCACTGCTGCCCACATTGCGATTTTCTGGTCACTTCTGCCCACATTGCGATTTTCAGGTGTCTGCTGCCCACATTACGATTTTCAGGTGTCTGCTGCCCACATTACGATTTTCAGGTGTCTGCTGCCCACATTGCGATTTTCAGGTGTCTGCTGCCCACATTACGGTTTTCAGGTGCCTGCTGCCCACATTACGATTTTCAGGTGTCTGCTGCCCACATTACGATTTTCAGGTGTCTGCTGCCCACATTACGATTTTCAGGTGTCTGCTGCCCACATTACGATTTTCTGGTGTCTGCTGCCCACATTACGATTTTCAGGTGTCTGCTGCCCACATTGCGATTTTCTGGTGTCTGCTGCCCACATTACGATTTTCTGGTGTATGCTGCCCACATTAGGATTTTCTGGTGACTGCTGCCCACATTGCGATTTTCTGGTGACTGCTGCCCACATTAGGATTTTCTGGTGACTGATGCCCACATTGCGATTTTCTGGTGACTGCTGCCCACATGGCGATTTTCTGGTGACTGCTGCCCACATTGCGATTTTCTGGTGAACTCTGCCCACATTACGATTTTCTGTCCCACATTACGATATTCTGGTGAACGCTGCCCACATTACGATTGTCTGGTGAATGCTGTCCACGTTACAATTTTCTGGTGACTGCTGCTCACGTTACGATTTTCTGGTGAACTCTGCCCACATTATGATTTTCTGGTGAACTCTGCCCACATTATGATTTTCTGGTGAACACTGCCCACATTACGATTGTCTGGTGAATGCTGTCCACGTTACAATTTTCTGGTGACTGGTGCCCACATTACGATTTTCTGGTGAACTCTGCCCACATTATGATTTTCTAAAGGCCCACATTACGATTTTCTGGTGAACTCTGCCCACATTACGATTTTCTGGCCCACATTACGATTGTCTGGTAAAATGCTGCCCACTTTACAATTAATTTACAGTGAAACGCTGCCCCATTACGATTATTTGGCACCTATGGGGGGGGCCCCATCCAAATATTCGCAGGGGGGCCCAGTGATTTCTAGTTACGCCCCTGGATACAGCCTTTTCCCCTGAAGATGAAAATGTACAGACACTGACAGGGTGAGGAAGGAAAAAAGGCATGTGCCACAAGCAGCAAAAGGGATGAACAGAGTGGAGATGGTGTTGCAGTGAGCAACATCAGTGTTTGAGTGACAAACTGACTGCTATACTGTCAGAATTCTAGCGGTTTATTTATGCAGGAAAAGCTGTCATATGTGTATGTTTTAAGTTTTAATGTTCTATGCAAAATTTCATTGTAAACTGTAAAGTTAGAGTACTTTTTTTTTAAATATTGTTCGGAGACATCTCAGCATATTCCAGGCAGTGAAACTCATAATAAGATTATTTTAGTTTAGAAACTAAAACATTCTTGTTTATGTTAGAAGCATCTTTCAAATGTCAAGGTTATAGAAAAGCGTACTGTGTGAAGACTTAAAGGAAACAAGTTTAAAGTCACATTACTGCAGCCTTCATATACATATATATATATATATATATATTTGCTCAGTTATTACATATAATTATTAATAATCAATATAGTCCTTCTAAAGAAAGAAATAATTATTGTTAAACTCTATAAATATTATAGAATATATTACCGTATTTTGCGCCGTATAAGACGCTCCGGAATATAAGACGCACCCAGGTTTAGAGGGCAAGAAACAGGGAAAAAAAGTATAAACTAAACCTGGTGCGTCCATATTTCAGGAGCATCTTGTACATGTCCTCCCCCAAATGGTGTCCTCCTGTGTACCTCATGTGTCCTTATCTCCCCCTGTCTACCCCAAGTGTCCTCTGGTCTCCTACCCTGTGTCCTGTGGACTCCCCCCTGTGCCCTCTGGTCTCTCCCCTTTGTCCTGTGATGTTCCCCCTGTGTCCTCTGGTCTGCCCCCCTGTGCCCTCTGGTCTGCCCCTCTGTGTCCTCTGGTCCCCTCTGTTCCTTGTGGTCTGCCCCCCGGTGCCCTCTGGTCTACACCCTCTGTGTCCTCTGGTCCCCCTGTGCCCTCTGGTCTGCCCCCTCTGTGTCCTCTGGTCCCCCCTGTGCTCTCTGGTCTGCCCCCTCTGTGCCCTCTGGTCCCCTGTGCCCTCTGGTATGCCCCCTCTGTGTCCTCTGGTCCCCCCTGTGCCCTCTGGTCTGCCCCCTCTGGTCCCCCCTGTGCCCTCTGGTCTGTGCCCTCTGGTCTGCACCCTCTGGTCCCCCTGTGCCCTCTGGTCTGCACCCTCTGTGTCCTCTGGTCCCCTGTGCCCTCTGGTATGCCCCCTCTGGTCCCCCCTGTGCCCTCTGGTCTGCCCCCTCTGTGCCCTCTGGTCTGCCCCGTGTCCTCTGGTATGCCCCCTCTGGTCCCCCCTGTGCCCTCTGGTCTGCTCCCCGTGTCCTATGGTATGCCCCCTCTGTGTCCTCTGGTCTGCCCCCTCTGTGCCTTGTCGCCCCCCCCATGTTTCCCATGTGCCTGACTCCCCGCTATGTGTTTATCCTACCACGCGCTTACATGTCTAAGCCCCCGCTTACATCGCCGGGTCCCCCCTGTGTATGCAGCGGCAGCGGGCAGTAGCTTACCTCCTCCATCTTGCCCGCGGCGATTGAAGACATCCGGCTGCTGTGGGCGGCTTCCTCTAGTGCCGGCTTGTAATGACGCGTCATCGCGTCATTACAAGCCGGCACTAGAGGAAGCCGCCCACAGGAGCCGGATGTCTTCAATCGCCGCGGGCAAGATGGAGGAGGTAAGCTACTGCCCGCTGCCGCTGCATACACAGGGGGGACCCGGCGATGTAAGCGGGGGCTTAGACATGTAAGCTGGGGGAGGATGGAGGATAGACACATAGCGGGGAGCCAGGCACAGGGGGAAATAGGCATGGAATCCCCGACATAGCGGCGATTCGTATCGGCGGGCGTTCGGAAGTCGGGGATTCCCTGCCTTTGCCGTATAAGACGCAGGGACTTTTTCACCCCATTTTTTGGGGAGAAAAAGTGCGTCTTATACGGCGAAAAGTACGGTACTTTGAATTACATTTAATACTGGATTCTGTCAGTGATAGTTAGAGAAAGTAAAACTTTTATAAGATTATTTTAACTTGTAAGCTATAAGATTGTTGACGTACTTGTTACAAGGCTGTTACAGACAGCAAGAATATAATGCCATGTTTTGACTATGAAACATTCTGGAATGTAAATATTAGAACTTGATTAGAACTCCAGTGCTGCGCAATATGTTGGCACTTTATAAATACAATAAATAATAATAATAATAACTTTACAAGGTTTTTCCTATTGTCCCGTATTTAGGACAATTATGTCACCTGGCGGTTTAATAGTACTATAAAATTAATATTATTAATACAGCTTGTTATTTACATGATTTAGAGCATTATTAAGTTTTAATATACAATTATATATTCTATGATTATTTGTTTTAAGAAGAATATTATAATATGCTTTATATTTAAATAAGTATATTAGAAGCCCTGTATGTTTCAATAAGCCTTAAATTGCTGAAGACTTTTTACAGTGTTACAGTGTCAACCTGACCAATCTTATGTCTGGGAAAGTACAGACACATTCCAAACTAATTAGCATAAGGACACATTATCAGAAATGTGTCATAAATGACATTGTTTAATGTTTGAATGTCCCAATGTCTGGGTCAAATAAGTCAAATCAGCAGACAAGATGGCTGGTGACGTCCATTTTTAATTAACTGCGTCAGAAATGACCTAATCAGACTGTATAAGCCTTCCAAATGACGTTAATTCTCACAAGATAAGGTAATTAAGGAGTTTATAAACAAATCTGTCATGGTTATTTTAAATGTCAACTATTTACAGTATTCAAAACAAAGATAGCGTTTGATGCATGGAAGTTTCAGCCAATCAGAACCTGGGATTTAGGGAAATTCCAGATTAGGCAGCCATATTGCATCCAATCACTATAAAAGTAGGAGCTGAAAGCTCATAGTTTGCACTAGCCTACCAATCTCCTGAGAAGACACATGAGGCAGAAGCTACCTTCCCACACGTGGTTCTAGATGCTGAAGCGATGGCAGAGAAGGGGTAATATGCTTAATATTCTGGTGATTTACTTTATTAATTTTTCAGCATTAAGTTATGTTAAGATGTTAGCAAGAAGTTTTTTTTTAAAAGCTATTTTTTCTGCTATTTCTTTAAGAAGATTACTACAAGTTTTACACAGCTGCTAGATACACAGCTATACATACATACATAGCTATACAGATGAGACTACTTTTGATCTTATTCTTCATAACACAACTGTTATATACTTTTTTTAATGTACTTAGAAGATTGATGATCGCTTGGCTCTAAAGCCTTGATGAGATGAAATACTGTTAGAAGGAAACGCTACTTGGAACTGTTCATATTTTCTATATATGCTGTATGATAAGCAAATAATTTTTTTTTATATACAATCAAATACTGAGTGCTCTGATTCATTTCAAGGTATACCGTCAATCTATAATTACTGTTAAGGAGGGTTCAGATCCCACTATGCCGGATTTATATGATAGCAACGCTTTAAAGAGACTCTGTAACAACAAAAACCTCCCCTGGGGGGTACTCACCTCGGGTGGGGGAAGCCTCCGGATCCTAATGAGGCTTCCCACGCCGTCCTCTGTCCCACGGGGGTCTCGCCGCAGCCCTCCGAACAGCCGGCGACTGTGCCGACTGTCAGTTCAATATTTACCTTTGCTGGCTCCAGCGGGGGCGCTGTGGCGACTTTCGGCACGGAAATAGACGGAAATACCCGATCTCCGTCGGGTCCGCTCTACTGCGCAGGCGCCGGAAACTTGCGCCTGCGCAGTAGAGCAGACCCGACGGCGATCGGGTATTTCCACCTACTTCGGCGCCGACAGCCATCAGAGCGCCTGCGCAGGAGCCAGGAAGGTAAATATTGCGTCACGGCTGTACGGAGGGCTACAGCGAGACCCCCGAGGGACGCAGGACGGCGTGGGAAGCCTCATCAGGGTCCTGAGGCTTCCCCCACCCGAGGTGAGTACCCCCCAGGGGCCGTTTTGTCGTTACAGTTCCTCTTTAAAGGCTGGCTCTTTATTGAGTTAGCAATCATGAAAAAGGCAAGAACCGCTCAGGTTTTTGGCAATACTTAGTACAGTTCCTCTGTACTTGCTACATCTCTGAGAGAGACCACTCATGAGATCTCAAAAAAAAACTATCTATAAATGTCTTCTTCCCCATCTGATGCAGAGCTTTTTCTCTGATAACCATCAGATATTGAGATTAATGTGTTATTTACAGTGTTTCCCTTTGATATGTAAGGTTGTATAGGGCTCCAGGTGCACAATCAAAACTAATGGCTGACTTCTGATTGGTTTGTGCTTACAGTGAATCAGAACTGGTATAAAGCTAATCACATATTCCAGAAAAAATTATGCTTTAGTACTGAAACAGCAGGGTAGAAAATAACAGCAAAACCACCCACAGCCAGGCGTGTAACAATAGACCCTACAAGGGAGAGAGCTGCGGGGGGCCCAGAAGCCACAGGGGGCCCCGTTGGGGGAGAAGTTACTTTTCCCTATCCTGAGACACAATTAAAGGCACGGAGAGAAAAAACTTTCTGCTCTCTGCACAATTGTTCTAATGACTGCATCTGCTCAAACACTGATAACGAATCATATAAAGTTTTGTAGACAAAGATTTGTAGACAGTCCCTATTCAGTGTGCAGCCAAGTCTTGTGTACAACCCCCACACCCCAACCTCTCTACACCTCCCCAAGCGCTCTGCACTGTAGTGATGCTGGAGGAGTCTGCATAGACAGTTGTAACGATTATGACACTACTCAGATGACTGAATGTTGGTGATCTGCGGAATAATGGTTTTACAGGACCTTACCACAGGAGTTGGTAAGGAACACTCAGGACACCAACAGAACAGACTAGACACAAGACCCCTTAGTGGGGCTGGAAGGTACAGACAGATAAATACGGTTCTAACGGTCACCTGTGGAGCAGGTGATTCAGACCTTACTGCAGTCTCAGAGATACAAATGACGCGGCTCTAATGGTCATCTGTGGAGCAGGTGATTCAGACCTTACTGTAGTCTCAGCGATACAAATGACACGGCTCTAATGGTCATCTGTGGAGCAGGTGATTCAGACCTTACTGCAGTCTCAGCAACAAGTTCCTTCCGTAGTCTGGACTCTCCACGGGGAGGAGTCAGACAGGGAGAGGGAAGGACCGAACGTGAGTGACACCAGATAGAGGGTGTCACTAACAGGTCTGGCGTTCTGTAACGATCGGTGTCAGTAACCAGAGGGAATCCGATCCTTGGCGATCCGCAGTATCCCCAAGAATACAGATATACCCGATTATTGAGGATCTGCGGAATCGTCAATAATCAGATATGTCTAATCTCTAGACACCAGGGAGAGTGTAAGTGTTTGGTGCAACAGTAATGTTTTGAGGGCTGCACCTCAAGAGCAGGTACAGGGCAGCAAGGAGTACTGCGCAAGTACAGATTCCTTCCGAAGGCCTAGACTTCCCCGAGGGAGGAGTCAGGCTGAGCGCAGGAAGGACAGAGCGTGAGTGACACCAAAGGTAGTGTCACTAACGGATCTGGGAACTGCCTCTAACAGGTCAGTTCTCGCGGTCGGGCAAGCCAGGTCGAAAACACACGGACAGACAAAGTACAGATTCAAAAGGCAGAGGCGGAGTCTAAAGTACAGGCAGGGTTCGGCAACAGAGTATCAGAAATATCGAGGTACAGAATCAGGAGTGCAGATGCGGAGTCTAGAGGCGAGCCGGGGTTCGGCAACAGAGTATCAGAATAGCAAAGTACAAGATCAGAGTTTCAGAAGAATGGTCAGACAGGAAAACAGGTCATGACAATAATCACAATCAAACTAGTACTTTAAACTATCAACAGAATCTAGCTAAGTGTGGATCCCCGGCTCCGGCCGGTTCTAGCACACTTTGGGATCTGACTATGGTCTGAGTGCCTTCACGCAAGTGTTAGCAATGGCAGACAACCAGCAACTGACAAGCAGCAGAATATATAGTTGCTGGACTCTGCTGCCCCGCCCGAACCATTCAGCCAATCATGAGTCCTGCAAGAGTCAGCTGATCTTCCTGATCAGCTGACACCTCCCCTGCTGGTATAAAGGTCCTGCATTCAGGCCCGCGCGAGCATAGCTCTCCATCTGTCCAGGTGCACTAACAGACCAAGCCACACCAAGCACACGCTGCTGCATGCAAACAGCCGCTTTGCTGTCAAGACATGCGGCGGCTTTTCTGTGTTCCACCACACCGCCAGACGCGTGCAACCGCTGCGTAGGACGCGGAGTCAGCCGCCTAGCTCTTGGCACATGCGGCGGCTTTTCCGCGTTTCCTCACAACAGTTCTGCTCCATCAAAGATGGACAGAGTGAGTGCAATAAGCCGAGGCTGGGAACACACTCGTCTGTCGGTTTTCTGTATGCGTTTTCTGCACACCATGTGTGTCTGTATGTATGAAAACATGCACGTTTTATCACAGAAGTGAATGTACTTGATAGAGGAAATGCATGCAGTGCCTCACTGCTGCCAGTTTTTATCTGCATGGGGAAAACACATTCAAGTGTGCACCAGCCAATTGAATAACATTGATTCTCAGTTTAGCTGTGCAGAAATCGAGGGGGGGCATCCAAAATTTCGCAGGAAGGCCCAGTGATTTGTAGTTACACCCCTGCCCACAGCATCACCAGCTGGGGGTCAGTAGGTAGGTGCCAGTCAGATTATTAATAGTTACCTTTGTATCTAAAGGGGGCAGACTTCACTGTTACTGCAACATGGCAGGTTTTACTCACAGTACACATGATAATATTGATGCTGTGTGGTTTTGCCCATTCAGTTTAGGAATACATCCCAGCCCTTATTCTATTTACTTTTTTCTCCTAGGTATTCTCCTAAAAGATAATCTTTCATGTTCTGTTTAAAATAACTTTTCAGCACTCTGCAATTGACAAAAGTACCAAATAGTAGGTGATAAAGTACTGTCAAAAGGATTCTGAGTATTTTTTTTGCTTGCTGGTGGCTTAAAGGTGGCCATACACTGGCCCGATTCCCGGCCGTTTCGACAGCAGATTCGATCCTGGGATCGAATCTGCTGCCAATCGTTCGCGGTAAACGCCGCCGACGATCCGATTTCCTCCCGAAATCGGATCGGTCCGTCGATCGCGCCGTGCGGGAAATTACCCTCGATCGCCCGCGGGTAAAGTGCGCGTCGCTAGCGGCGGCCGATCCGATGAAAAATACATTACCTGATGCGGGCTCCCGGGCGTCTTCTCCGCATCTTCTCAGCGCTGCACCCGCTCCATCCCGGCGCTTCCTGGTTCACTGCAGTGACCCAGGAAGTTCAAATAGAGGGCGCTCTATTTGAACTTCCTGGTCACGGAGTGACACAGGAAGCGCCGAGATGGAGCAAGAACAGAGCGGTGCAGCGTGGAGAAGATGCCCGGGAGCCAGCGTCAGGTAATGTATGTGCGGGGGGAGGACAGGCGGCAGGAGCAGCTGAACAGATTGTGATCGGTTTCAGGCTGAAATCGATTCACAATCTGTTTGCAGTAAAGGCAGCCATACGATCCCTATCTGATCAGATTCGATCAGATAGGGATCTGTCAGCTGGTCGATCTGATGGCACATCGACCAGTGTATGGCTGCCTTAAATGCATTTTATTGATAAGCTGTAAAAATACAACTAGTGAATTGAATAAGGCTGCTCTCATTTACCACTAAAAGTACATGAGAATGCATCACAATTCACCTAAAAATGTGTAAATATGCAATTAGCTTAACTACATTTTCTGTCATTTTTGGTGTTGCGTCCTCAAAAAAAATCAAAACATTCTTCTTATTTCAACGATGATTCTTCAAAGTCCATATAACACATTTGTACATGTAACAGAATACAATGGGAACTGTTAAGGAACTGCATAATGTATTCTGTGATTTCCATTTCCTGTAAATTGCTGTACTTCGGGGAACTGTGACGGCAGAAATGCAACAAGCAGCAGCCATAGACAAGGCTTTTTTTTTTGTATTCATGCTGCACACAGTCTGTGCTTCTTGTCATACACACTGTGCTTAGTGTTACACCAGCCATGGTATGTTTGTAAAAATGACAAAATAAACCCAGATGTGCTGCCCGAAGCTAACATGCTGTATTCAGAATTCCACAGTCAGTCATTCTACAGCCCTCAGAGAAGAGAGGTGGCTACATGCTGCCCGTCTACGTACAGTTGTGTATCTCCTCTCAGCTGTTTAGACAAGATCCTTCTATACTTCTGCTGAACTTACCCACAGGTGTTTAGAACGGTAAAAAACACTCTATGTTATCTAGCTATCAACAGTAGTAGTGACTCTTCAGAAGCTAGAGTTCAGTTTGTGCGGCTGATTAGCAGGGGTAGCTGAATAAATAAAATGACTTTGTAGTCGTTTATTATTAATGCAATATAAATACTTAATATATACAGAAAATCATTAAAATCAACAATTATAGAGACATTAGTAGCGCAGTAAGAAAATACATATACTTAACCATTTCTGCCGCCCGGACGTGAAGCTCACGTCCGGGAGGCTGCTCTGCTGCGGTGTCGCGCTTCGGCGCGCCCCCGCGCGCGCGCCCCCTTGGTGTCCCCTGGTAGCCCTGGGATCAGTGAACAGGAACATGGTTCCTAATCACCGATCCGTGTCCCCTGCAAAAAAACCGAAGCGCTCTTACAAGAGGCTTCAGTCTTTCTGCACGTAAAAATTTCCGCATCCCCTTTGTGCTTGTGCTTCCGCTTAGCGAGAAGCAGAAGGAGGGAAAAAAAACTCAAGGTGGCCATCTTGTGGCCAAATAGTAAAACTACATCTACATATTTTTTACATTACAATTTACACATATAATAACATTAAAAATTAACTGTTTATTTCCAACACCGAAATATTACCCAAATAAAATTTTTAATGGAAAAAAAATTACAAAAAAAGACATAAATAGTTACCTAAGAGTCTGAACTTTTTAAATATGCATTTGAAGGGGGTATACTACAAACATTTTTTAAATTATAAACTTGTAAGTAGTGATGGACGCAAAACGGAAAATATGCACCTTTATTTCCAAATAAAATATTGGCGCCATACATTGTGATAGGGACAAAATTTAAATTGTGTCATAACTGAGACAAATGGACAAATAAAATACATAGGTTTTAATTATGGTAGCATGGATTATTTTAAAGCTATAATGGCCGAAAACTGAGAAATAATGAATTTTTTCAATTTTTTTCTTATTAATCCTGTTAAAATGCATTTATAAAAAAATAATTCTTAGCAAAATGTACCACCAAAAGAAAGCCTAATTAGTGGCGGAAAAAACAAAATATAGATCAATAAATTGTGATAAGTAGTGATAAAGTTATTAGCTAATGAATGGGAGGTGAACATTGCTCTGATGCATAAGGTGAAAAATCCCTGCGGGCTGAAATGGTTAAAGGGATACTTAAGTCTGGCCAAAAAAATGAGTTTAACTCACCTGGGGCTTCCCTCAGCCCCCTGCAGCTGATCGGTGCCCTCGCAGTTCCGCTCTGATGCTCCTGGACCCGCCGGCGACGACTTCCGGTTTTGCCGTCACCGGCCAACAGGCATGGAAACGCGAGTGATTGTTTGCGTTCCCAGCCACAATAGCACCCTCTAGGCTACTATTGCGGCAAGAAGGCCGCAATAGTAGTATAGGGGGTGCTATTGTGGCTGGGAACGCGAACAATCACTCGCGTTCCCATGCCTGTCGGCCGGTGACGGCGAAACCGGAAGTCGTCGCCGGCGGGTCCAGGAGCATCGGAGCGGAGCTGCGAGGGCACCAATCAGCTGCAGGGGGCTGAGGGAAGCCCCAGGTGAGTTAAACTCATTTTTTTGGTCAGACTTAAGTATCCCTTTAAAGGGAACCAGAGAGGATGAAGAAACGCTTCTATACATACCTGGGGCTTCCTCCAGCCCCATACGCCTGGATCGCTGCCACGCCGCCGTCCTCCGCTGCCTAGATCCGCCGCCACCGGGTCCCGTCATTGCCACGAGTCGGCCAGTCGGACGGCAGACGCAGCCAATTCTCCACATCACAGGGGGCTCCCTCCATACCGGTACGGGTGTGGCTGCTTACTGCGCAGCCGCATGCGTACGGGTATGGAGGGAGCCCCTGTGATGCGGACAATTGGCCGCGTCCGCCGGAGGTGACGGGCCCGGTACCGGCGGATCCGGGAAGCAGAGGATGGCGGCGTGGGAGCGATCCAGGCTTATGGGGCTGGAAGAAGCCCCAGGTATGTATAAAATCTTTTTTGTATTTTAACGAAGCATTCCTCTCTGGTTCACTTTAAGGTCAGGTGAAATATGTCCTTTCTGGGAAACCACGTGCAGTTCTTTGTTTCAGTTCAGGCAAATGGCCACCGGCCACATGGTCCTCTGGCTGGCTTGATTAGGTGAAGGTACACAGGGGAGGACTGCCCCTCCTTGTATGCATCCTGGTTTATGGAAGCTAGTTTTGGGGTGGGACCAAGCCCGCCCTTCTGGTTGACAAACCAATCACAGTTCAAGTCCTTGGAGAGAGATTTAGGCTTAAGGCCCATACACACGTCGGATTTTAGCGAACGACCCGTCGTTTGAACGTTCCGTCGTTCGGACGTTTTCGCGTCAAATCCGAGGTGTGTACAGACTATCGTTCGGGTGATAAGACTGGTTACCAACGATCCGCCGGGCGGATCGCTGGTAACCAGTCTTATCACCCGAACGATAGTCTGTACACACGTCGGATTTGACGCGAAAACGTCCGAACGGCGGAACGTTCAAACGACGGGTCGTTCGCTAAAATCCGACGTGTGTATGGGCCTTAAAACTTATAAAACGCTGTAATTCAAAACTGATAAATGCCACATTTGTGCTGTAAACAGATTAATACACAGTGGATTCGGGGAACCATACAGAGACCAAGAATCCTGAGTCTAGCCCAAATGGTTGCACCAAAATTAATAACTCTGCTTAGGAATGGGCTACGAACTCCCACGATCTCTTAAAACGGGTGCAATTTCAACTGCGCCTAAATCTGTTATTTTAGTAGAGATAGTCAGTGGCCTTCTGCTACAATCTTACCAAAAAATGATTGCCTATATTTTCACTTTGGGCTGTCCACACGACGAAGTCATGCTGTGTTGCTGCTGTTCTGTCTATGGGACTGCAGTTATGAATAGGCCCCCTACTGTGGGTTTTCCTGACTATTCCTGTGTATGCTGTCATTCACAGGCAACTGTGAGGAGGTTAATTACCTGGTCAGAGTTGTGACAGGTACGTGTGAACTGTCTTCTGGGCTCTCTGCATTCTAAAGTAGGTTAGGCCAAATGGTTTTGAAACACACTCAGCTGTAAGTTTCTTTAGAACCAGCTAATTACACAAACATCAACTTCACTGGTCAACAAACATACTTCAGGAAAAGAAAAAATGTCATTCTGATCGCTGAAATGACTGCGCAAATCTAATCGGGAAGCAATCAGAAAATAGACTGCGCGAATCTTCCCTATTCGCCTGCGTTTCTCACGGCTGTTCTGTGACAATCCTGCTCTGCTGATAGGGACAAATTGTATTAGTAATAATAAAAGACAAAGATAAATTGTAAAATCATTTGTTAAAATGGATCGAGATGAAAAACTAACTATAACAAGTAACTTGTCTATATATCTTATCTAAAGTTTAGATAGTTTATACAGCATATTTAGCTGCAAACAGCTTCAAAAGTTTATGATTATTTATTCCTGTGATACAATGAGGGCAGCCATGTTCTGTTTGTCACATTGTTACAGGCTGAGGGCTGGAGATGCTATCAGCTTGCCTGTGTGTAAATTCAGTCCCCTCTCCTCCTCCCTCCTCCCCTCTGCCTCTGAAATCAAGTCAGGCTAGTAACCTCCTCCAATCTTTTCCCCTGTGAGTCTCACCTTGCCAACCTTAACTAGGTAGCAACAGCCGGTGCTCCTCTCCTGCAGGTCCACCACTCCTGCAAACCAGTACAATCCAATCAGTAGAAGAAGGCACTCCACAGGCTCCAAACTTGCGTTTGACTTGTTTATTGAGCAACAGCACACACTACATGTTACGGGTACACTGACCCTTCATCAGGTGACACCTGATGAAGGGTCAGTGTACCCGTAACATGTAGTGTGTGCTGTTGCTCAATAAACAAGTCAAACGCAAGTTTGGAGCCTGTGGAGTGCCTTCTTCTACTGATTGGATAGTAACCTCCTCCACCTCCAGGCCTGACTGAGCTCCCATAAGACCTTGCTACAGTGCCAAGGCACAAAAGGAGCTGTGGGCATGGCTTTTTTAGTTTATAGGGATTTAGAGTATTACAACAAAACAAAAAAAGTATTTGGCTTGAGGAATGCCCTATAAACTATATGAAAGGAACACAATTATGCAATGAGTAAAAGTTTATCTCTGATCCACTTTAACCACTTGAGGACCGCCTACAGATGATGGGCGGCAGCAAAGGCTGGGCCTTAACGACCGCAATACGCCCATCGGCGGCGAGTCCTCAAACGGCTGCTGGCCAGGGATCGCGCGAGTTGTTATGAGCGCGCATCCTCCTGCAATAGGCTCCACCCACCAACGTCGTCAACCTGCCAGCCAATCGGAAGCGCCGGCGGGTTATTAACCCGACGATCGCTGCAAAGGAAGAGTATAATACGCTTTGTAATGTATACAAAGTGTATTATACAGGCTGCCTCCTGCCCTGGTGGTCCCAGTGTCTGAGGGACCACCAGGGCAGGCTCCAGCCACCCTAGTCTGCACCCAAACACACTGATCTGCCCCCCCCTGCCCCCTGATCGGGATCGCCCACAGCACCCCTCAGACCCCACCTCCTGCCCACCCCCCAGACCGTTTGCACCCAATCACCCCCTAATCACCCATCAATCACTCCCTGCCACTATCTGTCAATGCTATTTTTTTTTTATTCCCTAAACTGCCCTCTGGGGACTCCTGATCACCCCCCCCCCACCCCTCAGATTCTCCCCAGACCCCCCCCCCCCCTGTGTACTGTATGCATCTATCCCCCTGATCACCTGTCAATCACCTGTCAATCACCCATCAATCACCCCCTGTCACTGCCACCCATCAATCAGCCCCTAACCTGCCCCTTGCGGGCAATCTGATCACCCACCCACACCATCAGATCGCCTGCAGACCCGCCGTCAGATCACCTCTCAAGTGCATTATTTACATCTGTTCTCTCCTCTAAACACCCACTAATTACCCATCAATCACCCCCTGTCACCGCTACCCATCAGATTAGACCCCTATCTGCCCTTAGGGCACCCAATCACCCGCCCAAACCCTCAGAACGCCCTCAGACCCCAGCCCTGATCACCTCGCCAGTGCATTGCTTGCATCTATTCCCCCCTCTAATCACACCTTGAGACACTCATCAATCACCTCCTGTCACCACCTGTCACCGTATAGCACACCTACCCCTCAGATCAGGCCCTAATTTGCCCCGTGTGAGCTCCTGATCACTCAGCCAAACCCTCAGATCCCCATCAGACCCCCTTCCGATCACCTCCCCAGTGCATTGATTGCATCTATTTTCCCCTCTAAACACCTCCTGAGACACCCATCAATCACCTCCTGTCACCCCCCTAGCACTCCTATCCATCAGATCAGGCCCAATACAACCTGTCATCTAAAAGGCCACCCTGCTTATGACCGGTTCCACAAAATTCGCCCCCTCATAGACCACCTGTCATCAAAATTTGCAGATGCTTATACCCCTGAACAGTCATTTTGAGACATTTGGTTTCCAGACTACTCACGGTTTTGGGCCCGTAAAATGCCAGGGCAGTATAGGAACCCAACAAGTGACCCCTTTTTAGAAAAAAGACACCCCAAGGTATTCTGTTAGGTGTATGACGAGTTCATAGAAGATTTTATTTTTGGTCAAAAGTTAGCGGAAATTGATTTTTATTGTTTTTTCACAAAGTGTCATTTTTCACTAACTTGTGACAAAAAATAAAATCTTCTATGAACTCACCATACACCTAACGGAATACCTTGGGGTGTCTGCTTTCTAAAATGAGGTCACTTGTGGGGTTCCTATACTGCCCTGGCATTTTAGGGGCCCTAAACCGTGAGGAGTAGTCTAGAAAACAAATGCCTCAAAATGACCTGTGAATAGGACGTTGGGCCCCTTAGCGCACCTAGGCTGCAAAAAAGTGTCACACATGCCATATCACCATACTCAGGAGAAGTAGTATAATGTGTTTTGGGGTGTATTTTTACACATACCCATGCTGGGTGGGAGAAATCTCTCTGTAAATGGACAATTGTGTGTAAAAAAAAATCAAAAATTTGTCATTTACAGAGCTATTTCTCCCACCCAGCATGGGTATGTGTAAAAATACACCACAAAACACATTATACTACTTCTTCTGAGCACGGCAGTACCACATGTGTGGCACTTTTTTGCAGCCTAACTGCGCTAAGGGGCCCAAAGTCCAATGAGTACCTTTAGGATTTCACAGGTCATTTTGAGACATTTGGGTTCAAGACTACTCCTCACGGTTTAGGGCCCCTAAAATGCCAGGGCAGTATAGGAACCCCACAAATGACCCCATTCTAGAAAGAAGACACCCCAAGGTATTCCGTTAGGAGTATGGTGAGTTCATAAAAGATTTTATTTTTTGTCACAAGTTAGCGGAAATTGATTTGTATTGTTTTTTTTCACAAAGTGTCAATTTCCGCTAACTTGTGACAAAAAAAAAAAATCTTCTATGAACTCACCATACTCCTAACGGAATACCTTGGGGTGTCTTCTTTCTAAAATGGGATCACTTGTGGGGTTCCTATACTGCCCTGAGCATTGAGGGAAGCTTTAATAGGATGGTGAGGCTTCCCTCTCTTTAGGTAAGTATTTCATTTTGTACTCGAGCTTCTACACTTTAGAAGAAAGCAGAAAAAGTACCCATATATAGGAGAATCATGTGCCCAAGACTATCCAAAGGCTTCCCACTACTGAGGTAAGTATTTAATTTTTTCCTTTAGTAATCTCTTCAAGCATGCTTTAAGGAGGGTAAGATAGAATTGCTGCTCTACTCCCAAAAATACAAGCCAGCAATGGTCAGCAGGGCCGGATTTGTACTTCTTACCGCCCAAGGCCAACTATTACCAGCCGCCCCAACCGAAACCGTATCCTACCACTTCTCTCCACACACACCCATGCAAAAAGTTTTTGAGCCGATGGTGTCCACTATTGGGGCTAGTGCCGAGGTCTCCATGGCAACGTGAAGTGAACCAATCATGTCACATGGGGGAACTGGTCAATCAAGCGATCTACAGGTGATGGGTGTGGTGGGAGCTGTCCACCACACACACATAGTCAAAAGTGGCTCACAATTGGACATTTGGTGGGGTCAGCAACACGTAAAAGTGAGTCCTGTACCCACTGCTGTCTCCAGGTTAACAGCGCTGGCCAATCAATAATTAAGAAATGGGTACTGTGAGAGGCTGCCTTCTGTATTCTGTACTATTTGCTGGTGCTGCCCCTGGTCCTTTCATCCCCCACACCAAGTGTGTGAGACCCGGCCTTCCGTAACTGCCTGGAGCTGCTGCTATGTCATTGGACAAGGTCTGGCTTTTTGCTAGTCACACACTGTTCACAAACGTTTGGTTAACGGACTGCAGCTGCCTGTAGCACAGCACAGGCAGGTGCCAGCTGGTACTAATAGTGCAGTTATCCTGACCACTTTCATTTGTTTGGACACTTGCAAATAATGCCCTGCAAATAATGCCCACTGTCTGCAGGCCGCCCCTTGTTTATCTGGTGCCCTAGGCCATGGCCTATGAGGCCTTGCCAGAAATCCGGCCATGATGGTCAGGCGATAGGAGCTGCCACTCTCAAGCATGCAGACACTAGAAAACAGAGGCTCTGCACTCGCTGTGTAGACTGCATAAACTTTAATTGTAAGATCAAATCCACCATACAGACATCAGAACATGGCTCAGGAAATCCAGCAGGATTCTGATCATTGAGTCCTTAATCATGGCCATAATTAAGGACTGCATAGTCTGAAACGTTATGCAATGCAAATTTGATCTGACAGTAATTTCACTGAAAGACACAGATTCTTGATCCAAGCATCTATCAAACCCCACAAAGAAAACCAACCAGTGTACAGGTGAAACTTGAAAAATTTGAATATCGTGCAAAAGTTCATTTATTTCAGTAATTTAACTTAACGTCTCCTTTTACACTTAAACACTTTTTTGTGTTGCGTTTCCCCTTCTGCGCGCAGGTTAACGCAACAGCAAAGAAAGTGTATGGGGCCTAGTACACTAACCAAGTCGCATTGTGCAGGAAGCTACCGATTCTCCACCGACCCGACGCAAAGTCAAGAGCATGTTACCATGTGACTTCTGCGGCAGGATGCATGGAAGTCAATGGGCGATGCAGAAATGTTAAATTTGTTGTTTGCGACTGTGCGGCGCACATGCATGGAACAACGCAAATACAACAGGCAAGACGGGAAACCCAGTGATGTATTTCCTGTCCAACAGGGGTTACAACACTGGGCGAGGGACGGCAAAGGGGGTGCGGACGATGTGCCAGGGGGGTGGATGAGCGGCGCTATGCATAAGATCCGTCAGCACACTCCTCAGTGTCATATGAATCGATTTTTTGGCATTGCAAAATGATGCAGGGGGGCGGGAACCGGCCAAAAGGTGAAACTGATATATGAACTAGGAACCTTTTGCAGGTGTTTTGGATCAATTAGCTGATTAGAGTCTGACACTTTGAGCCTAGAATATTGAACATTTTCACAATATTCTAATGGTCTGACATTTTGATTTTGAGGTTCTCATAAGCTGTAAGCCATATTAACAAAAAAGGCCAGAAATATCTCGCTTTGCATGTAATGGGGTTGAATCACTAAGACAAATAACACGCCTTATCAAAGTTAGCACGCCTTATCAAAGTTAACATGCCTTATCAGAGTAGTACAGCAAGCGCTACTATTTTTTTGGTAAAAGTTCCCTTTTTAACATTGAGACTCAAGCAACCAGAAAGCACACTTATACAGCATCAGCCAATCCCCATCAGTGTTGGATAACCGAGACTCTACTGTAATATGAACAATAATTTAGTACAGTAGACCCAGATTGAAAAAAGAACCCTCCTCCAGCACATGCCTGACTAAGTGAGCATCACCCCCACTTCCTTGTACTCTCTGAAATCGATTTCAGAGCAGCTTCTGACATTGCAACTAAGGTAGCTTTGGGTAAGTGGATTTTAGCATGTATCTTTTGGGGTTTGTTAGAGTGAGGTTGGGGTTAGGCAAGTTTTTTAGATTAGGATTTTGGAAAGGTTGTTTAGCAAAGGAGAGGGAATGCCAGGGCACTGCCCAGTGTGATATGCAATGTATGTTGTGCTGAAGTCACAAAACATATATGACTTTCATAAGTGATCCCAATGCTCTTGAGCACTTTTTATGTTAGAGTTAATGTTAATATGAGGGATTGGACAAAGGTAAACATTAGGCACTTGGTGGGGAATTCTTTGAAAGCATATGGGCATTGTGTTAATCAAGGGTTTAAGGTAAGAATTGACTAAGGATAATGTTGATTATGAGAGGTTGGTTGGGGTATAGGCTGCAGTGTGAAGTTAAGCCCAGGCATAGTACGTGCAATGCCTATATGTAGAACAAGCAACAGCAACGCTTATATGTATCACAAAGGCCTCAATTCACTAAGATCATGCTGGAGATAATAAGGCAAGAGAAAACGTACCTCCACACAGTGAGAGAGTTATCTTATCTCTTCATTCCTTAAGTTACCTCCTCTGTAGTTAATTTACCTCCTCTGTAGTTATTTTCAAACAAAGTTAATAAACAGCCTGTCTTTAACTCTGGAGTTATTTTAAGGATTGAGGAGTTAACTTAAAAGACAGAAGAGTTAACTTTAGGTTTGCCTGAGGTAAAATGTTTCCTGAATACGACTTGCCTCATCACCATGGTGATCACTCTACAAACGTTATTAAAGACAGGAGATAAGCTTAGTGAATTGAGGCCAAAGTCTTGTGTTTTGTTGTTTTTTACCCCTTTGTTTTCTTTTGATTTATTTTCTGGAAAATATAGTAACACATTAGCTTGATACTATTCTTTCGGTACCATGGCAGTTTTTAAATAGTGTTTAAAATTGAAAATAATGATTTACAAATGATTGACCATAATGTTTTGCTCATCCTCAGTTTGCCTGTTTTTGAATGCAGTTTGCATTAAGCCACTTCGGCTCATTTGCAGTAGTATTACGGAAATTATATGTATGCCAATAAGTGGCAATAAGTGTATCTGAACAATCAGGAAATGTTCACTACATATAGACATTAAATGAATTAACACAGATAACAGGAAGTTTTATATCGCCCTCTTAACAGGAAAGCATTTATGCTGATGATGGAGTGATGACATACCATTGTGAGTTACAGTTTGTTCTGATGTGCTATTTATTTTTAAATGCAACACAGACATCTCTAGAGACAATGGACAGCATTGGTTGAAAGATATAATTATCGTGTTCATCATCTTGTCTTTTTGAAACTGCAGTAGTGTTATATTTCTTCAGAAATGTTCCTTTATAAAAATACCAGTTAAAAAAAATGGTATAAATAGTAAACACATAGATAGCAGTTGTATCTATATATTGTAAGAAGCGATCTTATGGATCAGATTCTTGCAGTAGAGAATCTCCTATTAGTGTTAGTGAACCATGGTTTAGTTGGAGACTTTATATACAGAGTTTCTCTTTAAAGAGAATTTCTCTTATGGTGCCCATACATGGTACAATTTTTTAATTTTTTCGATTAGATAATTTTGCTTGGCATTTAACACTTTTTGCCCACGCATCCTACAAGAAGAACTAGGCACACTGGGTGTGCACCCAAGCCTACGCCTCTGGATCACAGACTTTCTCACCAACAGGACCCAAACTGTAAGGCTGTAAGACATCCACTCACAAACCATGACCCCGAACACAGGTGCCCCTCAAGGCTGCGTCTTGTCTCCACTGCTGTTCTCCCTCTACACAAACAATTGCAGATCCAAGGCAGACTCAGTCAAGGTCATCAAGTTCGCCGATGACACCACCATTGTCGGTCTCGTCACCAAGGACAACATCCAGGAGTATTGTCAGCAGGTGGAAAGAATCTCCCAATGGTGCAAGGAGAACAAACTAGTGCTCAACGCTACAAAAACTGTTGAGCCAATTGTTGACTTCAGGAAATATGCTCCCACCCCACCACCAATTCACATTGATGGTATGGAAGTGGCCAGAGTGCCTTGTGCCCGTCTCCTAGGCACCACCATCTCCAAAGATCTCAGCTGGAGGCCTAACATCACTGCCATCCAAAGGAAAGCTCAGCAGAGACTCTACTTCCTCTGCCAGTTAAGGAAGTTTGGCATGGCCCTGGAGATTTTGACCAGCTTCTACTCCGCCACCATTGAATCGATCGTCTGCTCTTCCATCCTGGTCTGGTACACTGGCGCCACCGCCAGCGACAGGCTCACACTACAGAGGGTCATCAGAGCAGCGCAGAGGGTCATTGGAAGACCTCTCTCCTCACTGGACCTCCTACACAAGAGAAGGCTGAGATCGAGGCCGCTGAGGATCGCTAATGATCCGGCTCACCCGGGCCACCGTTACTTCTGTCAGCTCCCACTAGGATGGAGACTTCGGGCCATCTCCACAAGGGCTGCCAGACACAGTAACTCTTTCCCTCAGCCGTCCGCCTTCTAAATTCCCTCCTCATACTCCCACCAGCACACAAGAACTAATTGAATTGAACTAATTGTCGCAAAACTAATTGACGATAGTCCATTCTATGAGATTTCAGCCCTGTTACGGGTAACGTAAAATTGCTGCTCTAGCATGTAACGCAAATGTTAAGTGCAATAATGTAAACGTAATTGCTTGTAAAAGTGTAATGTTAACTCTGTTCTGCTGTTTTATGCTACCTATCGTTGTCTCCTATTGAGCTATTTGTACTGTGCCAAACCCAATTCCGGGCATGACCCAGTCATGCTTGGCGAAATAAAGAATTTCTGATTCCTGATTTAATCATTTTGGTTGAATAAACGGGAAAATCGAACGTTTTTATTGTACCGTGTATGGGCACCATTGGAGAGAAATAGAGACATTTCTAGAAGCACAGGTTTCAGTAGAACAATTTCTGTATATTCTAGAAAGCCAGAGAACAATTTATCAGATCTATTTGCCAGCATCCGGGAGGAAGCGGGGTAAACATAAAGTGGTTTCATATTTCCTGAAGGTAAACAGTGACCAGGGAACAGAAAACAGTTGTTTCCCAGTACTAAGGAAGGAAAAGCCATACTTGGCTCTTCCTATCTGAGCAGGCGTGAGGCATGTCTCATATCACATGCTCTTATCAGCCAAATGCAGGCCTAGGATGCGATGTGAGACTGGTCTGCCCCTGCCGGGTGATGTCAAAGTTAACTCTTTGGGGCTGGTATATAACAAGCCACCCATGGGCTCCAGTCCACTTTTAGTCACTTCTAACTTCCTATAACTTCCTGTATCTGTATGCTGTATATAGGCTTATATGCCGTAGTACCTATACTAGTGCAACGTAGTATAGCTGATTTTAAGAGGATCCTGAGTTATTCACAAGGAATAGCCAGAAAACGCAAGTTTGACTTCAGATTCATGCTTCACTGAGGTAATGAAGATAAGATTGCAGCGCACACACTTGTATAACTTTATTTGCCAAATACATTCCTTACAGTTTGAGGCATCTGGAGTCCATTTTAGATTAGATATCTGCCAGCTGTAAGATTGTCGAAACAATTGCAGCTAAACAGGCTGGTGCCGAAGAAGAAGGTGTGGTGTTGTTGCCCATAGCAACCAACAGATTTTGTTTCTACATATATCTAAAAGGCAGTTGAAATATGCATGGCGTGGACGCAGTGCTCCACGCGCATATTACTACTGCCTGTGACAGAGAGGAGCATGTGTGTGTGCAAATAGGTTGCACTCACACATGTGGGGTAGGCGCAGCAAATTCTTTAGATATTCGGTGGATTACAGGTTGGTTACTATTTGATAGTTAGGTGTCAATAGCTCTTACTGGCTCCAGCCTACTAGGTGTCAGATGGCTAGTAGGCTGGAAGCCAGCAAGCTATTGACACCTAACTTCGAAATAGTAACCAGTCCAACGGTCATCAACATGTTTTACTTTAGCTAACATCTAGAAATATGCCTGAAGAAGGGGAATAGTTCCCTGAAAGCTTGCATAGCTTCCAATTTACCTACAGCTGGGCACACATTATTTGATAAAGTAAACCATCGATCATTTTCCAGCTTCTACCATTTGACATTAGATTAAATCTATGCCGAGATCTGATCTAATATTACAGAAACCACTGCCACCAGCCACCACTTAGTACTTGATAAAGCCAACATTTCAGGCATAAATGATCATCGACCCTCCTCCGCACTTCCACTTGCATGATCCCTGGATAAGCATATGTTTTTTTATCACTTGGTTTTTGCATTTATACCTTACGAGGATGGATTAAAGCTGTGAAGTTTATGGCTGTATGGTGAGTTGCTCCTGGGTTCATTTCTATTGGCATTGGACTTCATATTGAACAACTGGCCTGACTTGTCATAACACATGCAAAGTTACTGTAGCTGCTGATCACAGCAGCAATATCCAGAGGCCTACTGTGCACTGGGTGATATCTTATGGCAGCCATGTACACTGACAAGGTATTACTGCATTCTGTACATGGATTTTCAGAGGAATAAAATACTCAGGGCACAGTAAGGACATAATAGAAACTCTAGTTTAGTCTCAAACTAATGTAGTCTGCAGTCTAAATAACTCTAGCCCTGACTCAGAAGTATGCAGAACACACTAGCAAATGAGTAATGGGCTTGTCTGGTCCTTGATACAAGAGGGTGTAGCATACTGCACAGATTTTGTGACGAAAACCATGAATTTGGCTGCATAATTCCCCTCATTTCGAGGAGTCAGCAATTTCTTGGGATGATTCAGTCTGGTGTTGGCTAGAGATTACTAGTAATGCTCTACCATTCTAGACCACTTTTCATAAACTGAGTAGAGGTTACTGTGCAGCATGAGGTCACCACAAAGCTTCCAATTTTAGCAGTAGAAGGACAGAAATGAGCTCCTTGCAGAGGTAAAAAGCTAGGTGCACATGTTAGATGACACTCGGCCAACGTGGCAGTTAAAGCATACCTGAAGTAAGGATACAGAGGCTGACATTTGTATTTCCTTTTAAACAATACAAATTACCTGGCTGTCCTACTGATCCTCTGCCACTAATACATTTAGCCATAGACCCTGAACAAGCATGAAGATTAGGTGTTTTTTAAAAGGAAATAAATATGGCAGCCTCCATAGCTCTCTTATTTTAGGTGTCCTTTACAGCCCATCTCAGCTGAGAATGTAGCATGTGCACAGCAGACCCTGACGTCTCGACACAGACACCCAAATGACCCAAGGAAACCACTCCTTCATGCACTGTTTGGCATCCCTCCTCCTCTTTTCACGGCAACATATGGCGTTGCTAGCCTCCAGGCTAGCAAGGCATCTGCACTGTGTTCCAGTCTCTGCATGCTATAGTCCTTGTAGATGTATATGAGGCTAGAAGCCAGAGGAGCCAGCTTGCGTTTGTTTACTTATAACTACTTACCATACTTAAAAGTCTGTATAAGGCCTTGTTCACATTGTAAATCGCCAGCGCAATCGCAAGAGCTGAGTGCTTTTAAAGCACTTTTCACTGCGCTTTTAGCGCAATTTGCACTTTAAGCGCTTTTCTAAGCACTTTTCTAAGTGCTTTTGTCCGGCGATTTTAGTTTTTCTCTTGAACTCTTTGACCTGGAACAGAATGCATCTAATATACATTGTGAGCAAAAGTGCTCACACAATCGCTTTTCAAAGCGCTTTGTAGAGCCCTTAGCAATTTTCCTATACCTTGCATTGAAGCGCAAACGCTCAGGAAATGGTGCAGGACCTGCGTTTGTGCTCAGAAAGACAGCTCATCGCTCATGTGAGAACACTCACATAGAGCAACATTGCAGAAGCACTTTTAAAGTGATTTTTTCAAATCGCCAGCGCTTAAAAAAATCCCAAATTGCTCATAGGTGAACAAGTCCTAAACAAGCTATGCTAACAACTAGTTTTGAAGCACGTGGTAAAGCATTTTAAATATTCCTCAACCTCTGTGCTTCTCATCACTACAACATACCCCGTTCTGAAAGAGGGAATTTATTGACTACCCCATTGTAAACTGTACAATCATAAGTGCCTGCAGACACTTATATATTTGTTAGGAGTACTCAATATTTGTGCATAAATGCTGTATTCTTAAAGTGGAACCACAAAGACATATAGTAGAAAGTAATTCCAAATCCAGGATACCAAGTTTTTTGTTAATTGTCCTAGTTTCAGCATCAGAAACACTTCCTATATGTAATGTATAGCTTTATATGAATTAGTATGTAGCCCTGCCTTCCCAGTGATGTTTAGCCTAGGCTATTTAGTTATGCAGCCTTTTGCCCCAGAGCACTCTGGGAGACCAGATGTTGTTTCTGCTCACCTAAATAAATAAATGAATAATTACATTTGGGAGAGGAAAGATTTTCCAATGGGCAAACATTGACTTAATTTATAAATGAATATTGTAAAATATAAGCAATTTTAAGCAATAAGTTACATTCAGTAAAGTTAACCTTTAACTAAAAATGCTTATTCTGGCTTATTTATACATGATTTCTAATTGTTTTAATCTAAAACCTAAATGCAGTAGATCGACTATGACAAGTTCAAGTACACAAATACACCCAGGGGTACACGTACCACATGCTGAGAACCTAGATTATAGGGTGGAGCATTAAAAAGGCTGACAGAAAATGACATCTTTTTCTATAATGTGCTCCTGGAGAGAAGATACACTGCCAAAAGCATGGAACATTTTGGTTATCATATTCATGTGTCTATCTTGGACACAGAAGTACAACAACACGTTATCACTTAAAAGAGCACTCATGTAACAAACGCTGGCTTGTACAGATAACCTAGGTTGAGGCCAAAAGCAGAAGAGGGTAAGGAATAATTATCTACTGTAGAGTTGTACTGACATGGTTACTTCACATTTCTTCAGAAAACACTAAGATGTTTGAACGTATCTTTGTTCCTCTTCTTTACATGGTTAATAAGTAAAAACAGTAGAATAAGTGTTCACCCAAATGAGCTTCAGCCTATTCATAAAAGATGGGTAAATATGTATTAATGCTGTATATCCATTAAACAGCCGAAAAATTCATTTGACTGCGTGTAGCAATTTTACTGTTGTTTACATCAGTTGTGAAGCATGTGTTGTGTACATATCAAATGTTGCATATTTTGCATGCAATGCTCACTTTGCTCCTGCCATGTGTGTTCTGCTATTTGCGTAACTAACACGATAGCAACACTTGCCTTGTGTACATAACGTAGGTTGAGCTATGTGTGTTAACACTGGAAATATTGCCAAGCTCTGAGTGCATTTCAATTTTTCCCCAATATATCAAAAGCTTGCCTTTTTTTGAGTTAGTTAATATATGGGATCACCCTTATTCAAAACATTCTTCTTATATAGCTTGGAAGAGTAGACTTAAAGTGACACTGAAGCGAAAACAAACTTATAATATAATGAATTGTATGTGTAGTACATATAATTAATAGAGCATTAGTAGCAAAGAAAAGAGTCTCATATTTTTATTTTGTTATAGCTGTTTTTTTTTTATAACATTTTATCATACTGTCATATTTGCAATTACAAACCACACTGTGGTCCATATGCCATTATCTTTTTCTCCTGAGTTATCTCCTACAATTGAAAAAGTACCTAAAAGTTGGGGGAAAGGTACTATCAAAATTATTTTGAGTATTTCCTTGCTTGCTAATTAATGGCTTAAAAAGCATTTTATCACAAGTTGTGAAAATATCACCTAGGAGAAAAATTAGGAGAAAAGGTGAATTGCATATCGCCCTCTGTGAAACAGAGCAGAGCTAATGACCCCTTGAACTCCCGTGCAGTAAAACCTTATCAGAAAGCTTCTTCTAACTGTTTCTTTGATGTATAAGTGCTTCAGAAAATAGCGCCGTCTCAGAGAAGATTGTTTGCATAGATAAAAAATGGATTCTTATAAGGCTGAGAATACTACTATTTGGGGGCTTAGTTAAGTAGATTGGTAACACACAGGCACACATCGTCCTGACTTCATCTGCATTTGATTAACAAGCCAGGCAATGCTGCAAGGAGTAAATTTGGGCAAATACAAATGAAGATGCCGGATCATCGCAAGTGACTAAACCAGTAGGGAGGAGCTTAAAGGACCACTGTAGCGAAAATCTTAAAATGTAAAATATATGTAAACTTATACAGATAAGAAGCATGTTTCTTCCAGAGTAAAATGAGCCATAAATTACTTTTCTCCCATGTTGCTGTCACTTACAGTAAGTAGTAGAAATATGACAGAAGCGACAGGTTTTGGAATAGCCCATCTCCTCGTGGGGGATTCCCAGGGTTTTCTTTATTTCAAAAGCACTTAGTGAATGACAGTAGCTCCATTCAAATGCCAAAAAAGTGTGCAGTGAGCATGGAGGCTGGCCAGCATCTTTTTTATAAAGCATGTCTATATAATGAATAAAGGCCATGCTGAGAATCCCCTATGGAGAGATGGACTAGCCCAAAACCTGTCGGTAATGTCAGATTTCCACTACTTACTGTAAGTGACAGCAACATAGGAGAAAAGTAATTTATAGCTCATTTTACTCTGGAAGAAACATGCTTCTTATTTGTATGTGTTTACATGTGAATGTTTCAATTTGAAAATGTTAAGATTTTCGCGACAGTGCTCCTTTAACCACCCTGGAGGTAATGACGAGCCTGGCTCGTCCAGCAGAAACATGCTGAAAGTGGTAATGACGAGCTGGGCTCGTTAATACTGCCAGGGAGATTTCCTGTTTCTCTGCACCGCCGGTTCCACTTTTCCCTCATCAGAGGGATTCCCCAGAGTGGCTGGATGCCTGTCAGCACGCTGTGGGTAGCGATCTGTGCTACCCCCAGCGTGCAGAACTAGCATCCAGCCACTCTGGGGAATCCCTGTGCAGCCGGCGGGCAGAGAAAGTGCGTGCGGGCAGGGATTCCCCCTTCTGTGCGGAGGGGGTGGCCGGGTGTCTCCCTTCTGTGCAGGGGGGGAGATCCCCCTTCTATGCGGGCTGGTGGCCGGGTGTCTCCCTTCTGTGCAGGGGGGGAGATCCCCCTTCTATGCGGGCTGGTGGCCGGGTGTCTCCCTTCTGCGCGGGGGGGGAGATCCCCCTTCTATGCGGGCTGTTCGGGGACTCCACCTTCTGTGTGTGGGGGGGTCCCCTTCTGTGCGGGCTGGCTGGGGGTGGCTCTTCCCTCTTCCTCTCTTCGGATCCCACGTGCGTCCCCCCGTACCCCCCCCCCCTCCTGATCTCCTATCCTCCCCGGTATCCAGCCCTACACTACTCACCCGAGGGCTGTCTCCTGTGCCGGCCGCGATTGGCACCCTCCTCCTCCATCGCTGAAGTCCCGGTCTGTGTAATTACAGTACGCGGCTTGGTGACGTCACCAAGCCTCGTACTGTAGTTACACAGAACCGAGACTTCAGTGATGGTGGAGGAGGGTGCCAATCGCGGCCGGCGCAGGAGACAGCCCTCGGGTGAGTAGTGTAGGGCTGGATACCGGGGAGGGTAGGAGATCAGGAGGGGGGGGGTACGGGGGGACGCACGTGGGATCCGGAGGGAGGAAGAGGGAAGAGCCAGCCCGCACAGAAGGGGACCCCCCCACACACAGAAGGGGGAGTCCCCGAACAGCCCACATAGAAGGGGGATCTCCCCCCCCCTGCGCAGAAGGGAGACACCCGGCCACCAGCCCACATAGAAGGGGAATCTCCCCCTCCCCCCTGCGCAGAAAGGAGACACCCGGCCACCAGCCCGCATAGAAGGGGGATCTCCCCCCCCCCCCTGCGCAGAAGGGGAAATCCCCGACCAGCCACCAGCCCACAAGGAAGAGGGATCCCCCCCCTCCCCTGCACAGAAGCCGCCGCAGGAGACAGCCCTTGGGTTAGTAAATCGGGGCTGGAGGAGACTGGGGGGTGGGGGATCGGGGGGGGGGGGGGGGCGAGGGGGGACACCTGGCTACCTATACATCTGGCTAAATAACTGGCTACCTATACATCTGGTAAAACATCTGGCTACCTATACATCTGGCTAAATAACTGGCTACCTATACATCTGGTAAAACATCTGGCTACCTATACATCTGGCTAAATAACTGGCTACCTATACATCTGGTAAAACATCTGGCTACCTATACTTCTGGCTAAATATCTGCCTACCTATACATTTGGTAAAATATCTGCCTACCTATACATCTGGCAAAACTATACACCTGGCTACACATCTGGGTCTTATATTCACCATTGGCGTGCTGATCCCTCGTTGCGTACCTCTGATAGCTTCCTCGGTGCCTTCTTCCATGTCCCTTGGCAGATTTTGCTTCATGTCCCCCGGCGATCAGCGTTGATGACACCAGGGTCACACAGTGTCATCAACATCTCACAGTAAACACTTTTTTTTAGTTTAATTCAATACAATAACCTGTATTGAATTCAATATTTAAAAAAAAATGATTGCAAAAAAAAAAAAAAAAGGTTGACAATTATTGGAAATTAATTGAACCACTTTTTGCACGGAAATCCTGGGGAAATAGAACGCCAGCGAGGCTACTGCAGAAGCAGGAACAAGCGGAACGTTGTGGGGAAGGGGAGATGATGAGTAGGTGTGTGGGAGACAGGAGCACCCCGGTAGCAACGGTCAGCCCTGGAGACTGTCTGGTGTGATGTCCCCTAAAGCAACCCAAAAGCTTCTTTACACCAGCAGGAGATTGTACGTGCATTTTAGAATAAAGTTTAATTTTTCATTCAGCATATTGCAAAATGAGTGTATTTTATATAACATTGAGGTGATAAGCTGAAGACTGCCCGATTGCTGTGATAGCTTTAATATTGGATCCTGGTATAGTATTATGTCTGCAACTAAGGACACAGTGTTTTGATACAACTGAAGCCCAGAGAGGTGTGGAGAGTCTATGTAATGCCCCAAGTGGGCAGAAGACTACTGTAACAGTAGTCTGGCCAGCTCAGTGAGTGTCGTTCACCCCGGGTGATATTGGTGCATGTGTGTCAAAATAGGATGAACTCTGCCTGCAATCAAACTACAAATGAAGATACTATATGAATATGAATCTTATGGAAATAAGGGAATCAGAACAAGTCTTTATAGGGAATCACAGGAAATAAAGATGAACTAAGAGGTCTGATTAATGGAAAGATAACCGGCAAATCTGTATGCTGAGGTAACATGTGTCACTTTATAAACATGCTGAGTGTTTCTGAAACCCTCATTCCACTCAAAAGGAAGAACAGTTTTTAAATGTTGGAAAGCCTTTCTCAGAAAAGAAACATTGGCTAATAAAATGGCAAGAGTGCATTGCTCATCCAATAAGGCTTTGTTCACATCTAAAATCAAAATTGCGATTTTGTGAGTGATTTTCCCCCCCTCCCGGCGCTTACCAGCGCGCTACGATTTTGTATACAGCACATTTCAAATCGCTTTTTTGCAGAGCGATTCGTTTTTTTTTACTTCCTGACGCAAGTATTAATTCTTAAAAGTGCAAATGCAATTGCCTCACAAAGCGATTTTGTGAACATTTTGTGTTTTTCCTATACCTTCCACTGTAGCAAAATCACCCCATAAAAATGGCACATGCAGCGTTTTGCTGAGCAGAAAGCCGTTGAATCGCGCTGATATGAACTATCCCATAGAGATTCATTGCACAAGCCTTTTTAGGGCCATTTTTAAAATCACTAGTGCTGAAAAAATTCACAAAACGCCCTAGGTGTCAACGAGCCTTAAAGGAGGAAAACAAGTAGCAGTGTGGGTCTTGTAACCACACTACTAATCATGACTTTGATAGTATTGATGACCCTTTTGTGTTTTCTAGCTTTAGGCTATGTTACTGTTGGGGGCAGAGAGCGGATTTGAACGTTTGGACAGACATTAAGGTTGCCACACACATTGAAAACTTCCCAATGCCCTGCAAGATCTGGGATTGTTTCCTTGATCAGTTTATGTGATTGATATCATCCACACTGGTTAAGTGACTGTGATCACATTTCTAGGAGAGATCAATTTTTTATTTCTCTGCTTTTCATAAAGTGATTTTTGTTTTTCACCATGAACCAGCAAGTGTGAAACCTTTGAAGCTAATGGAAGCCGAGCGGGGATGTTTGCATTGGCACACTGCATTTGTCACATGATTTTTCGCAATCGCAGGCATCGGTCCTGCTGCTCTTGCAATTTATTCACAAGGTACAGGAGTGCAGGAGAATCGCAAAGCAATAGTGGTGCTATGCATTTTTTTTTATCTGGCAATTCAAATATGTTTCCCACCTGTTTATTTGTTCCTCCCACCACAATCACACAGTGGTGGAAAGAGAAAGAAACAAGAGGCCCAATTAATGCGGTAAAATCACAGTACACATTTGTGAGTAATGGCAATCGCTGTAGAATCACGGAAAAAAAATGCTGCATGCATCAGTTTTGGCGATCACCTCTAATCACGAATCGCCAGCGATCATGGCAGTGAAATTACTGCCAGTGCTGGGCCGAAATTACGCATGAGCGTAGTTACGCATCGTAATTCAATGTAAATTTCCGTGTAAGCGCTACGCGTAACTTACGGTCTTATGCGTAATTATTTACGCGTAAGCAGTTAAGTGGTATCGTAATTACGCTGTCTACCGTAATTGCTAGGTATGCGTAATTTTACGAAGACTTACGCGTAATTTTACGCGTAATTACTAACGTAAAATCTCCCATTTTCTAAGAGTAGCCAATCAGTCAACATCCTAAGTAACCAATAGTATCTTCTCCCGCCCTTCAGTATATAAGCGTACGTTTTGACGGCTATTGCGTACACATCGTCCGCATGCGTCAAAAAGTACGCATTAATGGGTATTACGGCACTACGCGTAACATCGTAGCGTAAGCGCCTACATTACGGTATCCTTACGCGGAAGTTAACGCGTAATTACAGTCGTGAACCGTAGATAATTTCCTACACCGTAACCGTAATTGCATAATGCGTAATAGCGTAAAATTACGCGTAATGATCCGTAAGCATAGATTTTTCCATTACGACCAGCACTGATTACTGCCATTTAGTTAATATTGCACTAGTGCTTTAAAAATCACCCGCAAATCGCCCCAGTGTGAATGTCAAATTGGTGGCAGATTCCATGCAAACTGATTTCAGAAGCCCATTCCCATTAACCCACATAGTTACTAGTCGCTAATAATTACATTTTTCCTTCTAACAGACGTCTCATTCCAAAGTGATTCTGAATTCTCCTGGGAACTTGGAACCAGATCAAGCGCTTAAAATAAATCCTGCCTTGCAGCAGTAATTAAGGCGTCTGAAATGCCCCCAAACTCCACAGTACAGGCATTTAGTTCTCTGTCTCACAGCTATTTTATAATAGAAAAACTGTTTTAAACAGACACTGTAGAATTCCTTCACACTAAAGGCCCGTACACACGCCGGACTGGAGGCAACGACGGGTCCGTCGTCACCTCCCGCTGGGTGGGCGTTCCAACGACAGTCCGGCGTGTGTACGCGCTGTCGGAGGACTGATACGGCTGTTTCTGAGCGATCCAGAGACGCTCTGGTGTGCACCAGCCCATTCTCTTTCATTAGCCAAGCGGTTTTCCCCCTGCAAGCGTTTTAAAAAATGCTTCAGAACCGCTCTGGTGTGCACCAGCCCTTACATTTACTAGCACAGGGGGAGCACTAGCTATTAACACATTAGTTTCACGTGTGTTACTGTGGTAATGTGTGCGCTGCTATTGTAATGCACATTAGACTGCATGTTACCATAGCAATGTGCACATTAACCGGGTGATGCAATGACGCTAATGGGTTCACAGCAGGAGCCCTGCCTGCAAACGGCAACTACCGGAGTTTACTCCATCATGTTTGTGTGGGTCTCCTCTGGGTACTTCGGTTATCTCCCACATACCCCAAAAATATGTTACTTGGCTCCACTACATGTCTGTAGGCTTTTGGAATGTGAGAGGAATGCGGGAGAAAACCAGAGTGCCCGCAAACACAGAGAGAACATGCAAACTCCATGTACAGGTAGTCCTCGGTTAACGAACGAGATAGGGACTGTAGATTCATTCTTAACCTGAATCTGTTCTTAAGTCGGAAAAATGTGCTATCTCTGTCCCCTGTACCTCCTCTGTGCCCCCCTGTGCTTCCAGTGGCCCCCTCTGTGTCACCTCTGCCCTTTGTACCTGTTTATACAAGTTTCAAAGCCATTTTTTCTTTGAATTTTTAAAATCGATTTTCTCAAAACCACAAAGTCCAATTTGAAAATTTTTTGGGGCTTGTTCCCATGGAAACACTGAATCCATGCCGTTCGTATTGGTGGGTCACTTGTAAGTTGAGCGTTCGTAAGTCGGGGACAACCTGTAAATAGTGTCTGGGCCCAAATGTAAACCACGGGCCCAGTGCTGCAGAGGCAAGAGTGCCATCCACTACACTACCATGTGGTTAACTGGCTTATCCAAAAATTGGCCTTAGATTATTATAGGGATATATGCTTATAATCGGGATTTGATAGTGAGTCCCTCTAAGGCCCTTAGGTCAGTTGTGTTGCAGAGTAATTCTGCAGGTCAGCTCACTGCCCATACATTCTAATGGGTCTGATCACAGAACTGCGTTGTAACTGATCACGCTATTCTAACTTGCTGCATGCAGGCTTTGTATTAAAGCTGCACCTGATACGAAAGTCGTCTCAGGTGTTATACTAACTTGGGGGTTCCTCCAGCCCCCATGAGACCGCTCGGCCCCATGCCATCTACCTGGGCCACTCCTGTCCCCCACTGGACATCCCGTTATTCTGTCTGAGTCGCACTTTGTCACGCATGCACGGCCCAGCCCCTGTGCTCCTTCACCACACTCCCACCTCTGCAGTATCTACTGCGCAGGCGCAGAGCGCTTCCTGGCCGTGGGAGCGCGACGGAGGAAAGAATACTGGGCCATACAGCGGGGAGACAGGAGAGGCTAGGGACACAGCGGCATCAAGGCATCTGAAGGTAGCCCCAGGTGAGTATAAAACCTGAGACGACTTTAGTCTCATGTGCACCTTTAATACAAAACCTGCATGCAGCGAGTTAGAATAGCGTCTCAGGTTTAGTCTATGGCGTCAATTCATCAAAGGCTTTACGATTGATCGGGATTTGATAGTGAGTCCCTCTAAGGCCCTGGGGTCAGTTGTTATTCTTATTGTTATTATATTACCTCTGTTATATTGTTATTGTTAAAATGTTATTTGTTTGTTTGTTTGTTGATTAAAAAAAAAAAAGTCGGTAAATACCACATTCGGTATTTTAGACCTTTTTTTTTGCTAATTCCTCAATATTTTCACAGGTGCAGTAAAAGTTCAGTAATTTACCAAAATAAGTTGCTTCAATTTACAAAAACCTGTTCGGTAACAGCTGAAGAGTGTGGAGGTGTCTCTGTGGTGTTACATGCTGTGACGACAATGCAATAGTAAAAGGCATCCCTGACATCCCTTTACATGTACATGTTTTTTATATTACCTATGTTCGCTCTGAATCTGTCTATTAATTGCCACAGCTTAGATGAACACTTAAAGACATTACACATGCCATGCTTATGTGATTTCCCCACTTGCTTCTCCGCATCTTCAAACAGGAACCTAACAGGTTAAACATCTGAAGGGAGGCGGGGGAAACCTCTTTTGTTTCATTCTCTCTGCTCAGCTACCTGGGGTAGAAAAGCTTGTTCCGCCTGAGATCAAAGTGAGTAGCAGGAGAGAGAGGCTGTCCCTATTGGCTCTCTGATCCTCATGGGGATATCCACACAAAAGGAATTAGAAGCTGTTTTTTGACAGATAAGAGCTGCCGGTAATTAGGGGGCTTTACTGTGTGCTCTGATCTTCATGAATTGACATTTGCTAACATGAGTTGGAGGTGTTTACCGCACAAGTCGGTAATGAATTGATGCCTACACCCAATCTCCATTGCAGTTCACAGTCATTATAACTCATAACGCGTGCGTTATGCAACTGATCACTGTGAAGCTAGCCTCAGGGACAGCTAGTGACAAAACTATGCAATGAAATACAGCTGTGAAAAATGACAGAGCTACACAAATACCAAATAAAATAAACACAAACTTATTTTATCTATTGTACAAAGTAAAATAATGTTTGTAGTATATACAGAATAGTAGTTTCAATCAATTAATTTAGCCAGTGGTCACACTTATTTGAATTCCCCTGTGTTTTGCGCTTTTCCGAAATCATGTTTGTCACACATCTAATGTATTTCAATGGAAATGCTTTTTTTTCTGAATTTATATGCAGTTTGCGTTTTGCAATTCTTCTTCATTTTAAATTCGCACTGCATGTGCTATTTGCATTTTAATGCAAGTCAATCAATAGAAAGTAGTAGCGCAGGCACACCATCCAGTGCTGGGTGCTTGATGCATTGACCCAGGCTAGGGTCACTTAAACAACAGTAAAAGAACAAAGGTAACAGTAAACGAACCAAAGACCAATCAAAAGACTGGTCTTTTGAAGTGGAACATTGCACATTAAAGTGCGTTGCATTTGATATGGTGTGCTTTGTTCTTTAATGCAAGTCAGTCGCAACACAGAAACATGCTATTTTTGTGTGACAAATCGCATGCGATTTTTAGGTGAATCAGTTACTTTTTCATGTAAATTTACTTTGTGGGTATGCATGAAAAAAAATATAGCAAAATGAAAATTTTCATACAAACGCACACTAAAATGTGCACAAAAGTGCATTTAAAAAACACAGGAAAAAAATTGCTAGTGACAATATGTTTTGGGTGATTATGCCTATCAGCACATCAAATCGTTTAAAGGGAACCTAATGTAAATGGGGGGGGGGGAAATTTCACTACCTTCTACTGGACTCCTGCAGCCGCCCTGTGCCTTCGCCATCATGCCTCCGGCCCCCCGCAGCAGCTAAGTCCGATTCAAATCCACTGGCCAGTTGATGGTCACTGCACCTGCGTGTCCATGTCACCAGGACGCTCCCGATGGCGGGAGCATGATCGAGGACGCGCACGGCCAGGGCCACGCAGGCGCAGTGGCCGGCGACTACCTTTGTCTCCGAAATTGAAACTCAGCCACTGCGGGGGAACGGAGGATCGTTCCAGAATTGTGCGGGGACAGGGCGGCTGCAGAGGGCTGGTAGAAGCCCCGGGTAAGTGAAACTCTTTATTTCCCAATTACTTTAGGTTCCCTTTAAGTCATTTCTTTTTTTCTGAAAATCTTCCAAGCAGTTTGCTTTTAGCGGATTCCCCGCAAGTCTAATGTGCGGCTGAAGTATTGCACTACAGGAAAAAAAGATAAATGTAACCTACCTGCCGATGTTTGAGCAGACCTCAGAGTCAGCAGCCACTGCTCCATGCAAGAAGCCATGATCACAAGGCTTCTCTCTCCAGAGTGCCAGAAGGGTGATGACTCCAACCACCACAGAAAGTGCAAGCAGGATTAAACACAGTACACCACGGGTTGTCATTGTGCCAGGTTCCACAGACCTTGTCCCTAAATTGCTTTTATTTTGCTACAACTATGCACTCCTTAGGGCTATATTTTGATAGCTTAGCTCAATGTTTGCTTGGTCAGCTGTCTTCCTTTATGCTTTAATGATCTATCTAGGTATCTGTTACCATCTCTTCTGTACTTCCAAACGTCTTCCTTCTCCCCTGCAGCTGGCAGCAGAAAGACTTTCTTGCTCTGTCTTGCAGTCAGAGTACCCCTGCACTGATGATGTTAGTGACAGTATTCTTTCCATGAAAAGTCTCCTCCCCTGTTCCTCTCCGCCCTCTGCACGCTGCTCGCCTCAAAATGTTCTAAAATCATCAATCAACAGAGCAGCAAAGCAAAATATGATACTATGGAGTCATTACACAAAGCCTCTTTCCTAGTTCTATCATTTCTTGGCATATTTCCTCATGTGCATATGTCTTGTATTCACTAAGCTGTCTATTCTTATTTTACTGACAGTGGAAGCTATATTAAATTCACCACTGTCCTTAATTTAACAAAAAAGTCTTACATTACCCCAAACAATTTTAAATTAGTAATTCAATTCTTGAAAGGATACCATAGATTAAAATCTAAAAATGACGAGCTGATGATTGTGTGTGGGGAGGTGCGCATAGCCTTAATGCACCTCCCGTGGCCCCGCGTCTGCCTTCGTTTGCCTGCATTGCCTCCCGTTATTCTCTTCCTGGTCGGAGACACCAGGCGCATGCGCAGCACAGGGGCAAAGGTTGCCGACCACTCCGACCAGGAAGAGGACAATGGGAGGCAATGCGGGCGTAATTTTTTAGATTAAACTAAGGACTAAGGTATGCTTTAAAGTACGCCTAAAGCGAGAGTGATATGGAGGCTGCCATTTTAACTTATTTGTAAAGAGACTCTGTAACAAAAAAAAAAAAAACCCTTTGGGGATATTTACCTTGGGAGGGTGTAGGCTCTGGATCTTAATGAGGCTCCCCCCATCCTCCCAAGACTCAGGGATCCAGCGCGGTCTCTCCCAAAACTACAGCCGACAAGGATTTCAGCTGAAGTGCCTGCATTACTTACCTACTGTGATCCTGCACATTATCGGCTTTTCAAATAGGCTCATGTGGAAATGGCCGAGCCTGATTGGGTCCACTCTACTGCGCCTGCACAGTAGAGTGGACCCAATTGGGCTCAGCTTTTTCTGCCTGATCCCAATCAGAAATCCGCTACTGCGCCTGCGCAGGATCACAGTAGGTAAATATTTACCTCACCACCTCGGGGATAGGAGTGGTGGGGACAGGAGGGTGGAAATAATCGATCTAACAGTAAATCTGTCAGAAAATTGCATTGTGTGTACTTAGCATAATATTTTTATCCATGGACCCGGAACATGTATGCAGATCATGTATTCCGGACTACGGTTTTCTGCACAGACAAATGCATTTAAGCTGAGAACTTATGTTTATCAATGGTCTCGTTCACAATTGAATGGGCCCACTGCAGCTTGGCAGCCAGTACAGCAAGACCTGGGTCACACAAGACTAAACCTATATTAAAATGTATGCCCACTTGGAAGAGGTTCAATGGCCTTGCAATAGATACACTTGAGATGAATAGATAACCTGCATATTGCTCAGGGACTCTGGAATGGTTCAAACTATGCCATTCAGATACACCGGATCTCATGGACAAAATATTCTGCTAGATCTGTGCAGTGACAGCAATTGTAAACCAGAACAGTCTCAAGTAATTATATGTACGGTACCTATTGTATACTTTTCGCACTGCGTGGAAAATGTAAGCTGTATCTTTTTCTTTTTTTTGAAAGTGAAAATAAAAATCTAATTACATAAAAAAAAACTATATTAATATGTAACTTTTGTGCTATATCTATTTATCTATCTATCTATCTACTATATCTATTTATATGGAGAACAAGACTGTTTTTAACACTCACCAGCAATTAGCACTGGCAAAATGTGTAATTGCATAGGAAACATTGTCTTACATGTCATAGCAAGTCTCATGATAGTGGTCTTTTAGACTCCAATAAAATAGCAGCAACCATTAAAGAGAAACCGTAACGACATAAGTAGAAAGCGCTAAATTATTCAGGATCCACTTTATTGTGAAAAAAAAAAAATTATTCAGGATACTCAATTTTACGTGTTAAATAGCCTGGTTCCAGCATCAGAAACACTTCTTATAACTATATATTGATGTGTATTGGTATGTAGACCTACCAGTGAGGCTTAGCCTAGGCTAAATGTGGATCCCACTCCCCAGTGCATTAATGGATCCCACAGATCTTTTCTACTGATTTTAGAAGTTTCAGTAAACGAACATTTCGCAAAGATCACCTGCCTGTGATACATTTCAGAAAGTAAATCATGCAAAGGAAAGATTTTACAACGTGCAAACGCAGTCTAAATACAGTGGGTTGCAAAAGTATTCAGCCCCCTTGAAGTTTTCCACATTTTGTCACATTACTGCCACAAACATGCATCAATTTTATTGGAATTCCACGTGAAAGACAAATACAAAGTGGTGTACACGTGAGAAGTGGAACGAAACTCATACATGATTCCAAACATTTTTTACAAATAAATAACTGCAAAGTGGGGTGTGCGTAATTATACGGCCCCCTGAGTCAATACTTTGTAGAACCACCTTTTGCTGCAATTACAGCTGCCAGTCTTTTAGGGTATGTCTCTACCAGCTTTGCACATCTAGAGACTGAAATCCTTGCCCATTCTTCTTTGCAAAACAGCTCCAGCTCAGTCAGATTAGATGGACAGCGTTTGTGAACAGCAGTTTTCAGATCTTGCCACAGATTCTCGATTGGATTTAGATCTGGACTTTGACTGGGCCATTCTAACACATATATATGTTTTGTTTTAAACCATTCCAGTGTTGCCCTGGCTTTATGTTTAGGGTCATTGTCCTGCTGGAAGGTGAACCTCCGCCCCAGTCTCAAGTCTTTTGCAGTCTCCAAGAAGTTTTCTTCCAAGTCTGCCCTGTATTTGGCTCCATCCATCTTTCCATCACTTCTGACCAGCTTCCCTGTCCCTGCTGAAGAGATGCACCCCCCGAGCATGATGCTGCCACCACCATATTTGACAGTGGGGATGGTGTGTTCAGAGTGATGTGCAGTGTTAGATCTCTGCAGCTCGTCCAGAGTCACCATGGGCCTCTTGACTGCATTTCTGATCAGCGTTCTCCGTGTTCGGCCTGTGAGTTTAGGTGGACGGCCTTGTCTTGGTAGGTTTACAGTTGTGCCATACTCCTTCCATTTTTGAATGATCGCTTGAACAGTGCTCCGTGGGATGTTCAAGGCTTTGGAAATCTTTTTGTAGCCTAAGCCTGCTTTACATTTCTCAATAACTTTATCCCTGACCTGTCTTGTATGTTCTTTGGACTTCATGGTGTTGTTGCTCCCAATATTCTCTTAGACAACCTCTGAGGCCCTCACAGAGCAGCTGTATTTGTACTGACATTAGATTACATACAGGTGCATGCTATTTAGTCATTAGCACTCATCAGACAATGTCTATAGGCAACTGACTGCACTCAGATCAAAGGGGGCCGAATAATTATGCACACACCACTTTGCAGTTAATTATTTGTAAAAAAAAAATGTTTGGAATCATGTATGATTTTCGTTCCACTTCTCATGTGTACACCACTTTGTGTTGGTCTTTCAAGTGGAATTCCAATAAAATTGATTCATGTTTTTGGCAGTAATATGACAAAATGTGGAAAATTTCAAGGGGGCCGAATACTTTTGCAACCCACTGTAATTTATAAATTAATATTGTAATTAAAAAAAAAAAAGCTGTTTTGTTAATTATATTTTGCCACCCTTTGGTGGTGTCAGGACCAGGTGCATTGCTAGTAGCAGAGATTCAGGACAGGGGCCCAAAATCCAGGTAGTGGTCACTTGATCCTAGTCCCACTGACACACACCACACACTATACACACACCCCACAGCAGACACGCACACACACCACACACTATACACACACCCCACAGCAGACACACACACACCACACACTATGCACACCCCACAGCAGACACACACACACCACACACTATACACACACCCAGCAGCAGACACACACACACACACACACACACACACACACACACACGTACGCACGCACGCACACACACACACACACACACACACACCACAGTAGGCTTTTAAAAGGCATAGTAAAACCTTACACTGGTACTTCAGAAGCACGTGGAGGAGGTGGGGCCAGATCCTACTGCAGTGAATATTAATGATGATGAGAGGCATGCTAGCAGCTCTCTCACAGCTTGTCAGCAGCATAGAGTGTGAGGAAGAGCTCTGCTGTACCTCTGTACATCCTGCTGCCACCTAGAGGATGCCCTCTAAATTACAAGATTCAGGTTTGCAGCATTGTCAGGCCAGGAGGGGAATGAGGAGAAGAGCGAGAAAGACAGCCAGGCGCTCAGCAAAAGTAGCCAGGCTGAGCACCAGGGCTGTGGAGTCGGTACAAAAATCATCCAACTCCAACGCCGACACCTCAGTTTATGAAAACTCAGACTCCAGGTACCCAAAATTGCTCCGACTCCTCGACTCCGACTCCTTAGTCTCCAGGGCGATGGATTTGGTACAAAAATAATCCGACTCCCGACTCCTACTCCTCAGTTTATAAAACCACTGGCTCCAACTCCGACTCCAGGTACCCAAAATTGCCCAGACTCTGACTCCTCAACTAATTGATAAATTAATATTGTAATAAATATATATTTAAAAAAAGCTGTTTCGTTAATTATATTTTGCCACCCTTTGGTGGTGTCAGGACCAGGTGCATTGCTAGTGGCAGAGATTCAGGACAGGGGCCCAAAATCCAGGTAGTGGTCACTTGATCCTAGTCCCGCTCTGGATCTCTTAATGCAGACTGGCAGTACAGCAGAGTGATGATCCGCACATAGCTACCCAAGGCTATCTACAGTACTTTCTAATGACAGTCTTAGGTAATGTGGAAGGATTTGTGCTTCAACTGAATCCTGGGTTTTCATGATATTAAGTCCTGATGACTGGCGAGAGTGATTCACTGGCTGCACTAATGTACCCTGTCACAAGGAGCAAGGCTGAAAGGTGAGTATCCGATCTTTATTTTTATTACAGGTGCCCACCACAGACACCAGGGATTTGATGGGCACACTAATTTTAGGGCAGACACTTCCCTAAAGTTTTTAGACTTTGCATAATTATTTAGATATTTTAGGGCAAACAATCCCTAATCACATTCGGAGGGTTGGGGAGCGTATAATTATGTTTGACTGTCCGTTGGGGGTGAGGGAGAAAATGACTCTGCTCAATTACGCTTGGGGAATTTGGAGGATGGAACTCTATTTAGGTATATTTTGGGTGGCCATGCCAAATTATTTTTTGAGATTGAAAGGAGGCAATCTGCTTAGTTATGTTTGTGTATTTAAAAAAAAAATTGAGGGGGGGGGGGGGGAACTTATTGTGCTTGAAGATTCCCTCTAAAGTGTGAGGGGACAGGCTGCCTAAAAATGCTTTTCAGGGGAGCGGGAGGCACACGCTGCTTAATTATTTCTTAAAGGATACCAGCTGGTGCGTCTCTAGCGTCATATATATTCTGGGCCCAAATATTTCTTTGCGGTGCTCCTGCGGCTCAGTGCTTCCGCCGTTCACTCGAGACAGCGGCCGCCATGTTCTGGATAGTGCTCACCGATCATTCGATCCGGGGCACCGTGGCAACAGGTTCTGGGAGGTGCCCCGGATCAAAGGCCACGCCGTGGTGAAAAATGGGCGTGGTTATGCCGCATAAAGTGGGCATGGTCAAAGGTGGGGCCAAATGTGCATGAACATAGCAGTGGTGTAACTTAAACATATTCAATAGGCAGCATTTCACATATATAAGCCCCTCACTTGGCTTCTGTCTTGTCTTTAGCTGGCTGGTATAGGTTAGATAGGTAGCTTCCCACAGCGTAGGTTAGATAGGTAGCTTCCCCCAGCGTAAGTTAGATAGGTAGCTGCCCCCAGTTTAGGGTAGCTAGGTAGCTTCCCCCAGCGTAGGTTAGATAGGTAGCTGCCCCCAGTGTAGGTTAGATAGGTAGCTGCCCCCAGTTTAGGTTAGATAGGTAGCTTCCCCCAGCGTAGATTAGATAGGTAGCTGCCCCCAGCGTAGGTTAGATAGGTAGCTGTCCCCAGCATAGGTTAGATAGGTAGCTGTCCCCAGTGTAGGTTAGATAGGTAGCTTCCCCCAGTTTAGGTTAGATAGGTAGCTTCCCCCAGCGTAGATTAGATAGGTAGCTGCCCCCAGCGTAGGTTAGATAGGTAGCTGTCCCCAGCGTAGGTTAGATAGGTAGCTGCCCCAGTGTAGGTTAAATTGGTAGCTTCCCCCAGTGTAGATTAGATAGGTAGCTTCCCCCAGTTTAGGTTAGATAGATAGCTTCCCCCAGTTTAGGTTAGATTGGCAGCTTCCCCCAGTATAGGTTAGATAGGCAGCTTCCCCCAGTATAGATTAGATAGGCAGCTTCCCCCAGTATAGATTAGATAGGCAGCTGTCCCCAGTATAGATTAGATAGGCAGCTTCCCCCAGTATAGATTAGATAGGCAGCTGTCTCCAGTATAGATTAGATAGGCAGCTTCCCCCAGTATAGTACAGACTGCTAGGGCACTTTTATTTGGCCTGAGGAAGTTGCCTGTGCTTAATATTCAATTAAACTTCCTTACCTAAAGTGAGTGATGTCGTCTGTGAGGTAAGCCACCTCAACCCTTTTTCATTTTATTGATTTTAAAGTGTTTTATATACATTGGGCGCCTCTTTACCCTCTACTGTACCCAGTATAGATTAGATAGGCAGCTGTCCCCAGTATAGATTAGATAGGCAGCTGTCCCCAGTATAGATTAGATAGGCAGCTTACCCCAGTATAGATTAGATAGGCAGCTTCCCCCAGTATAGATTAGATAGGCAGCAATCTCCAGTATAGATTGGATAGGCAGCTGTCCCCGGTATAGATTAGATAGGCAGCTTCCCCCAGGGAGGGGAGTCCGACTCCTCGACTCCGACTCCTTAGTCTCCAGGGCGATGGATTTGGTACAAAAATAATCCGACTCCCGACTCCTACTCCTCAGTTTATAAAACCACCGGCTCCAACTCCGACTCCAGGTACCCAAAATTGCCCAGATTCTGACTCCTCAACTCCGACTCCACAGCCCTGCTAAGTGCCCGACTGATAAGGCTTGGGGAGAACACCGCACTAAATACTGATAAAGTTGGCATGCACAAGGAGCACACAACAACATACGCTTTACTTATTCCGACTACATAGTAGAATTGATGGTATGCAAATTACGTAAGATTCTATGTACTGGCAACGCCTGCATTGTATAATGTGGGCTTCCTGAGAGAAGCAATAAACGCTAAAAACAGGCCAACTCCACATTATTTATCCCCCACTTAGTATAGCCACAAACAGCTTAGTCAGAAAAACATAAAGCTATAAAAGTCAACGAGACATTCGCCATGCCTGTCCTTCAGAAACCCCTAGACAATGTCCCTTAATTAAAGAGACTCCGTAACAAAAATTGCATCCTGTTTTTTATCATCCTACAAGTTCCAAAAGCTATTCTAATGTGTTCTGGCTTACTGCAGCACTTTGTACTATCACAGTCTCTGTAATAAATCAATGTATCTTTCCCTTGTCAGACTTGTCAGCCTGTGTCTGGAAGGCTGCCAAGTTCTTCAGTGTTGTGGTTCTGCTATGCACTCCCCCCTCAGGGGGGAAAGAAACACACAAATGATCTCTTGAGATTCAAAAGGAATGCTGTATACAGCCTGCTTGTGTATAGATGTATTTTCTATGTGTGGACATACTGTACATCAACCTACTTCCTGTTTTGGTGGCCATTTTGTTCGTTTATAAACAAACTTTTTAAAACTGTTTTTAACCACTTTTAATGCGGCGGGGAGCGGCGAAATTGTGACAGAGGGTAATAGGAGATGTCCCCTAACGCACTGGTATGTTTACTTTTGTGCGATTTTAACAATACAGATTCTCTTAGACTTTGATATATTTCCACATGGTGTCATAATTTGATGAATATTCTTGATCCGCTTTTGCACAGCCATTCCTAATTCACAGAGGGAAATACGTCAAAAGCCATACATCTTTGAAGGGGTGTATGATGCCTCTAGCCTCCCCAGCCTGAGATATCAATGCCCTAGACAAGGAGGCTGATAAAACAATCGTGTTTGATATCTATGGGTTCAGCGCATGATGACTAAATGTAAAATGTTGGTTTTTATATCATATATTGGATATCCATTGAGTTATGGCATAATTGGAGAAAATACCCAATTCGGTCCCTAAGACAAAAGGGGCTGGACCGCAGCCTGAGGTAAGATTGATAAGGGTGGGGGAACCATATCTTGTTACCGTCCCCCACCCGCCAGCGTAGAATGGACAAAAACTGGGAAATAATGAATTGTTTCCATTTTTTCTTATTATTCCCATTAAATTGCATATAGAATACAATTATTCTTAGCATAATGTACCACCCGAAGAAAGCCTAATTGGTGACGGAAAAAAACAAGGTATAGATCATTTTGTTGTGATAAGTAGTGATCAGGGGTGCAGCTAAGGTTTTTGTGGCCCCAAGCGGACTGTAGGAAGAGGCCCTATCCGGCAAAAAATGGGTGTGGCTATCCCGCGTAAGTGGGCGTGGCCATGACATGTGTGTGGAGCGGGAGGGCGGATTGAGGCGGGGCTGTTTGCGGGGAAAAATTGATGTGGGAGTGATTGGGCGTGGCCATGACATTGTATAGGCGGAGCTTAACCATAGCACAGCAAATATAGCCAACTATGACCATTAAATAATAAATGCAGCAACAGTTACCCCAGACACCAGAAAATAAAAACGCAATTTGTGCAACATTTCAGCAGAAATCAAACACAATTTGGGCACATTTTCAGCAGATATCAAACGCAATTAGGGCACATTTTCAGCAGATATCAAACGCAATTTAGGCACAGTTCCGCAGAAATCAAACGCAATTAGGGCACATTTTCAGCAGAAATCAAACGCAATTTGGGCACAGTTCAGCAGATATCAAACGCAATTAGGGCACATTTTCAGCAGATATCAAACGTAATTAGGGCACAGTTCAGCAGATATCAAATGCAGTTAGGGCACATTTTCAGCAGAAATCAAATGCAATTAGGGCACAGTTTAGCAGAAATCAAACGCAATTAGGGCACATTTTCAGCAGAAATCAAACGCAATTAGGGCACATTTTCAGCAGAAATCAAACGCAATTTGGGCACATTTTCAGCAGAAATCAAATGCAATTAGGGCCACATTTTCAGCAGATATCAAACGCAATTAGGGCACATTTTCAGCAGAAATCAAACGCAATTAGGGCACATTTTCAGCAGATATCAAACGCAATTTAGGCACAGTTCCGCAGAAATCAAACGCAATTAGGGCACATTTTCAGCAGAAATCAAACGCAATTTGGGCACAGTTCAGCAGATATCAAACGCAATTAGGGCACATTTTCAGCAGATATCAAACGTAATTAGGGCACAGTTCAGCAGATATCAAATGCAGTTAGGGCACATTTTCAGCAGAAATCAAATGCAATTAGGGCACAGTTTAGCAGAAATCAAACGCAATTAGGGCACATTTTCAGCAGAAATCAAACGCAATTAGGGCACATTTTCAGCAGAAATCAAACGCAATTTGGGCACATTTTCAGCAGAAATCAAATGCAATTAGGGCCACATTTTCAGCAGATATCAAACGCAATTAGGGCACATTTTCAGCAGAAATCAAACGCAATTTGGGCACAGTTCAGCAGAAATCAAACGCAATTAGGGCACATTTTCAGCAGAAATAAAACGCAATTAGGGCACAGTTCAGCAGAAATCAAACGCAATTTGGGCACAGTTCATCAGAAATCAAACGCAATTTGGGCACATTTTCAGCAGATATCAAACGCAATTTGGGCACAGTAACTGTGCCACAGTTCAGCAGATATCAAACGCAATTTGGGCACAGTTCAGTGTTCAGTGTAATTAGGTAGAGTGACCAGACGTCCCGGATTGCCCGGGACGCGTCCCAGATTCAGGGTCCGCTGTCCCAGGCAGCATGAGGTCCCGGGAAACGTCCCGCTTTCAGCAGCGGGACGTCCCGGCCTCGGGACTCTGGCCACTCTATACTCATGAACTGGCAGCGGCGTCTATAGACGCCGTGCCAGTTCATTGCCGGCAGCCCCGCTCCAGCCTCCTTCTTCCGGTGTCTGTTCCGACACCGGCAGGCGAGCAGGGCTACGGCAAGATGGCTGCCGGAGCCCTGTGCTGGAGACTATTTGTGTCTCCAGTACAGGGCTACGGGCGCCATCTTGCCGTAGCCCTGTCAGCGCGGGAGAGAAGATCAGGAGCAAGATGGTCCCGGGAGCAGCGCGCCAGAGGCCGGAGACTTCTGCCAGGTGAGTAAATGCTTTCTTTTCCAGATGAAATGTTTGCCTGCATTGCATTTCTTTTCCAGGTGAAATGTTTGCCCGCATTGCGTTTCTTTTCCAGGTGAAATGTTTGCCCGCATTGCGTTTCTTTTCTGGTGAAATGTTTGCCCGCATTGCGTTTCTTTTCCAGGTGAAATGTTTGCCCGCATTGCGTTTTTTTTTCCAGGTGAAATGTTTGCCCGCATTGCGTTTCTTTTCTGGTGATATGTTTGCCCACATTGCGTTTCTTTTCCAGGTGAAATGTTTGCCCGCATTGCGTTTTTTTTTCCAGGTGAAATGTTTGCCCGCATTGCGTTTCTTTTCTGGTGAAATGTTTGCCCGCATTGCGTTTCTTTTTCAGGTGAAATGTTTGCCCGCATTGCGTTTTTTTTTCTGGTGAAATGTTTGCCCGCATTGCGTTTCTTTTCCAGGTGAAATGTTTGCCCGCATTGCGTTTCTTTTCTGGTGAAATGTTTGCCCGCATTGCGTTTCTTTTCTGGTGAAATGTTTGCCCACATTGCGTTTCTTTTCTGGTGAAATGTTTGCCCGCATTGCGTTTCTTTTCTGGTGAAATGTTTGCCCGCATTGCGTTTCTTTTCTGGTGAAATGTTTGCCCGCATTGCGTTAATTTTCTGGTGAAATGTTTGCCCGCATTGCGTTTCTTTTCTGGTGAAATGTTTGCCCGCATTGCGTTATTTTTATGGTGAAATGTTTGCCCGCATTGCATCAATTTTCTGGTGAAATGTTTGCCCGCATTGCGTTAATTTTCTGGTGAAATGTTTGCCCGCATTGCGTTTATTTTGTACTGACATGTTGCCCGCATTGCGTTTATTTTGTACTGACATGTTGCCCGCATTGCGTTTATTTTCTGGTGAAATGTTTGACCGCATTGCGTTTATTTTGTACTGACATGTTGCCCGCATTGCGTTTATTTTGTACTGACATGTTTGCCCGCATTGCGTTTATTTTGTACTGACATGTTTTCCCGCATTGCGTTTATTTTGTACTGACATGTTTGCCCGCATTGCGTTTATTTTGTACTGACATGGTGCCCGCATTGCATTTATTTTATACTGACATGTTGCCCATTGCATTTATTTTCTGGTGTCCGGGGTAACTGTTACTGCATTTATTATTTAATGGTCATAGATGGCTATGTTTGCTGCTTTGTGGTTACGGTATACTATTAGCATCACACAGTTTCTGCACACCCATGATGCAAAGTCTCGTTTGTCTTATGCCTCGCTGTTACATCATTACGTTAGCTCCGCCCATACAATCTCATGGCCACGCCTATTTTTTGCAGCCCTCCCCCCCAGTCTTTGTTGCTGCACGCTCCTCAGTCCTTCCCACTTTTCGCCCACCCCCCCCCCCCCACCCGATCCCAGGTTGGACCCACAAAACTCTGGTCACTCTAAATTAGGGCACATTTTCAGCAGATATCAAACGCAATTAGGGCTGCAAAAAGAAAATAATTTACTCACCTGGCACTGGCAGAAGTCTTGTCTCCCCGTCTCCCGGCCGGCTCCTCAGGCGCGCAGTTCCCACGGAGCTCCCTCCCTCCTCCAATCTCCCGCGCTGATTGAATGCAGGGCTACGGGAAGATGGCCACCCGAAGCCCTGTACTGGAGACATAAATAGTCTCCAGAGCAGGGCTTCGGCGGCGGCCATCTTCCCGTAGCCCTGCTCTGCTCTGCCAGCGCCGTGTCGGGGCTGTGGAAAAACAGTAACATCACGCCGAAGTCACGGAGCCGCCGAGGCCCCTAAGACCTTGAGGCCCCAAGGGGCCGCTTGGTTTGCTTGGTGCCTCGCGGCCCCCCTGGTAGTGATAAAGTTATTGGGAATGAATGGGAAGAGCGCTGAAATGGGAAAATTCCACTTGTCCATAAGGTGAAAACAACTCGCAGGCTGAAATGGTTAATATTGTTATTTTTGCTATTTCTAGAAAGGTTGTTGAATTTATCCTTTTTCCTACAGGATTTAGCTAGAGTTAGACTTTGCATATTCACATGCTAAATTGCGAATTGGTGGCAGCGACCTGGTCTCTATATGAGATCACAGATTGCATCAATTGTACATACAATCGAAATTGGACTGTGTGTGGACTCACCAACCAATCCAAAAGGTTACTTTGCATGCAGTGCTGAATACCTTCAGGGTTCCCTCAGGGTCTGTGGCTGAATGGTAAACTGTGGCAAAGGGAACAGGAACTGGAGGGTGACCTCGCATATGTCTCACTTTGTCCACAAAAATAAAATACTGTGAACCAACCAAAAAACAAGTTATTTGTGCTGTTGCATTAAGCACTTAAGGACCACGGGGTTTTCTTCTGATCGGTGCTGCGTGGACTCTCCAGCCCGCAGCACCGATCAGGAAATAGCCAGGGCGATCAGACTTCCCCCCCTTTTTTCCCCACTAGGGGGATGTCCTGCTGGGGGGGTCTGATCGCCGCCGGCTGCCTGCACTTTCCGGGGGGGGGGGGGGCTCTTCAAAGCCCCCCTCCGCAGCGCTTTCCGCCCTCCCCGGCTTTCCCTCCCTCTCCCTGTACCTGTGAGTGGCGCAGGACGGAGTTCCGTCCTGCGCCGGATAGGACAGGCTTCTGCCTATCAGATGCCGGCGATCCCCAGCCAATCAGAGGCCGGGGATCGCCGATCTACGTCACGACGCTGCTGCGCAGCAGCGCCGTCTGATGTAAACAGCGGGGATTTCTTCCCCAGATGTTTACATTATGCGTGCGAGCCGCGATCGGCGGCTCGCACGCTGTTCACGGAGACAGTCTCCGTGAACTAGCATGGAAATGCTATACCACTAACGACCTGCCGACGCTTATGGGCGTTAGGCGGTCGTTAAGTGGTTAAAGCTGACCTAAACTCTTTCATAAGAGACAAGTAAAGCACAGAGAAATCAACCCTGTGTGTGTTTAGAGAGAAAAGCCTTTCTAATTCTCCCTTATCTATCCCTTAGCAATGAGCCAGTGTAATTTGAGTAGTCAGATCTGTCTGATCTGTGCCATGTTGTGTGCCAATATGTAAATGCAGGAGGTTAACCCTTTCTGTGCTCCCATTAAACCAGGAAGTAGACACTGCAGATTTATTGCAGGAGTTCTGTAAGCTGTAACAAAGTAATGCTTTTTTTCTTTAAAGGTTATTATGCTGTTGTTGATCTTTTAGAGCACAGAGGAAGTTCTGGGATGAGGTCCACTTTAAAGCAGTCCCCACATTTTTAAAATCAGATATACATATGATTGTGACTGTATCTGATGTGTACACAGAATATTTTATATATAATAAACAACATCTCTGTTATAAGAATAAAGCCTGATGTCTAGTTGTGTCACTAGTAGGAATGGTCATTGAGATGCAAATAATTCTGCGTTGATGCAGGTTTATGCAAATGTTTGTATGCAAAAGTGTGCACTCCCTTTGCTCATGAAATCGATTAATTTGGTATGTTGATAAATTTGGGGTTGGTGACTACAAATTAAGTTACACATTAGTACTATATATGTATATAGAGTGATGTGAAAAACTATTTGCCCCCTTCCTGATTTCTTATTCTTTTGCATGTTTGTCACACTTAAATGTTTCTGCTCATCAAAAACCGTCAACTATTAGTCAAAGATAACATAATTGAACAAAATGCAGTTTTAAATGATGGTTTTTATTATTTAGTGAGAAAAAAAACTCCAAATCTACATGGCCCTGTGTGAAAAAGTGATTGCCCCCCTTGTTAAAAAATAACTTAACTGTGGTTTGTCACACCTGAGTTCAAATTCTGTAGTCACCCCCAGGCCTGATTACTGCCACACCTGTTTCAATCAAGAAATCACTTAACCTCCCCGGCGTTCTATTGAGATCGCCAGGGAGGCTGCGGGAGGGTTTTTTTTTAATTAAAAAAAAACTATTTCATGCAGCCAACTGAAAGTTGGCTGCATGAAAGCCCACTAGAGGGCGCTCCGGAGGCGTTCTTCCGATCGCCTCCGGCGCCCAGAATAAACAAGGAAGGCCGCAATGAGCGGCCTTCCTTGTTTTGCTTAGATCGTCGCCATAGCGACGAGCGGAGTGACGTCATGGACGGCAGCCGACGTCCTGACGTCAGCCGCCTCCGATCCAGCCCTTAGCGCTTGCCGGAACTTTTTGTTCCGGCTACGCTGGGCTCAGGCGGCTGGGGGGACCCTCTTTCGCCGCTGCTCGCGGCGGATCGCCGCAGAGCGGCGGCGATCAGGCAGCACACGCGGCTGGCAAAGTGCCGGCTGCGTGTGCTGCTTTTTATTTGAAGAAAATCGGCCCAGCAGGGCCTGAGCGGCAGCCTCCGGCAGTGATGGACGAGCTGAGCTCGTCCATACCGCTCAGGAGGTTAAATAGGAGCTATCTAACACAGAGAAGTAGACCAAAGGCACCTCAAAAGCTAGACATCATGCCAAGATCTAAAGAAATTCAGGAACAAATACGAACAAAAGTACTGTAATTGAGATCTATCAGTCTGGTAAAGGCTATAAAGCCATTTCTAAAGCTTTGGGACTCCAGCGAACCACAGTGAGAGCCATTATCCACAAATGGCAAAAACATGGAACAGTGATGAACCTTCCCAGGAGTGGCCGGCCGACCAAAATTACCCCAAGAACGCGGAGAAAACTCATCCGAGAGGCCACAAAAGACCCCAGGACAACATCTAAAGAACTGTAGGCCTCACTTGCCTCAATTAAGGTCAGTGTTCACGACTCCACCATAAGAAAGAGACTGGGAAAAAATGGCCTGCATGGCAGATATCCAAGGAGCAAACCACTTTTAAGCAAAAAGAACATTAAGACTCGTCTCAATTTTGCTAAAAAAACATCTCAATGATTGCCAAGACTTTTGGGAAAATACCTTGTGGACCGACAAGACAAAAGTTGAATTTTCTGGAAGGTGCGTGTCCCATTACATTTGGCGTAGAAGTACCACAGCATTTCAGCAAAAGAACATCATACCAACAGTAAAATATGGTGGTGGTAGTGTGATGGTCTGGGGTTGTTTTGCTGCTTTAGGATTAGGACCTGGAAGGCTTGCTGTGATAGATGGAACCATGAATTCTACTGCCTACCAAAAAATCCTGAAGGAGAATGTCCAGCCATCTGTTCATCAACTCAAGCTGAAGCGATCTTGTGTGCTGCAGCAGGACAATGACCCAAAACACACCAGCAAATCCACCTCTGAATGGCTGAAGAAAAACAAAATGAAGACTTTGGAGTGGCCTAGTTAAAGTCCCGACCTGAATCCTATTGAGATGTTGTGGCATGACCTTAAAAAGGTGGTTCATGCTAGAAAACCCTCAAATAAAGCTGAATTACAACAATTCTGCAAAGATGAGTGGGCCAAAATTCCTCCAGAGCGCTGTAAAAGACTCGTTGCAAGTTATCGCAAACGCTTGATTGCAGTTATTGCTGCTAAGGGTGGCCCAACCAGTTATTAGGTTCAGGGGGCAATTTATTTTTCACACAAGGCCATGTAGGTTTTGAGGTTTTTTTTCTCACTAAATAATAAAAACCATCATTTAAAACTGCATTTTGTGTTCAATTATGTTATCTTTGACTAATAGTTAACGGTTTTTAATGAGCAGAAACATTTAAGTGTGACAAACATGCAAAAGAATAAGAAATCAGGAAGGGGGCAAATAGTTATTCACACCACTGTATATACAGTACATATATATGCACTCCTCACAGAGCTGTTGTCAATCCACTAAGAATGCTGTGCACATTGAACACAGAGGTGCACTTTTCATGGCATCCCCATGACCCCATTCAATATACCAGTAGGTTCCATGCAACCTCACCACAAAATATACCAATATAGGTGCTGTACTATCCTCTTTCCCCACAGATAGTAAAATGTACATAACAGAGTGTCCCCAGCTTAGGAAACATACAGGCGGGTCAGGGGGACCGAGATGTTGTGTGGAGCGATGTAGACAGAAAGGACACTAAAAAGGAAGAAGGAGGAGCGATCCAGCTGGACAGGTGAGTATGCTCCGCTGTCTGAACTGTGCACCACATTCAGGAAATCCACCTATAGCTTGGGGGCCCCACACAGTAGTACCCAGTTTGCTCTTATGGAAGCACGAGCTATGACAAGACAGAACATTTGTAACACATTTTTCTCCTGGTGGACTCAAAGCGCTAGAGCTGCAGCCACTCAAGGTGCCCTCCACAAACAAACAAGATTATTATGGAGCCTTGCCCAAAGACTCCTTACTGTTTTATGTACTGGCTTGAGCCACGAATCGAACACTGGTCAAAGGCTCAAATCCCACATCAAAGGCAACAGCCTTACCAGTACACTATCCAGCGTAAGACCCCAGGTTAGTAAGAACTTTCAATACATTTAGTACACCCTGAATTTATTTACAAATGTTTACTCTCTCAACCACCTTTCTTTTTGTGGTGAAGTCATTTGAAATTCCTGCAGTAGGATCTCTTCTCAGGACCAGATTTACATTTCTGTTGCCATGACCCCCGCTTAGGCTACAATTCATGGACTGGCATCGCACATGCACCAAGTGGCACAAAGTAAGAGAAGCCAGATTGAGTGCCCCAGGTTTCTTGGATTCAAGTAGGTCACCAAAAAATTAGCTGCCTCTTGTTTCCCCTAGGACATGGAGGTGGAATCCATGTTTTATAATGTAATGGATTACATTATGGGCAGGGGCAAACGCAGGATTTTTAAGGGGGGGGTTCCTGAAAGGTCCAGAAGCACGTATGTCCCCGAGTGCTTCTGAATACAGGTGGCTCCATACTGCCCATGCACAAAAGTGTGCTGGCGTATTACGGAGCTGCCTATCTTTAGAAGTACTCAAGGACACGAGTGTTTCTGAGGGCTTCTGGTAGCAGCAAATGTGAACGGGGTACAGCGCTGGAACAACTCCCCAAGAGAGGAACAGGAGATAGACTTAGTTTGGACAATTCAGTGGAATATGCTACATAGTGTCACATAGCGCAAGCGATACCCATATGATGCAGGGATATATGCATCTGCGGAAGATGGCGGCGCTATATAAATACTAAATAATAATATTTTGCCTCACCAGGATTGCACTTTTATTTAGCTTTCCTGTATGACAAGAACACACAGCCAGCTCTAGGGAAAGAGGGAAACAAAGGTGAATGAAGGAGGCTGGTGCACACCAAGAGGGCTTCTGAGCGTTTTTCAAATCAACAGTGATTTGAAAAGCGCTTGGCTAATGTTACCCTATGTGGGTGTTCCCACAGCAGCGTTGTGATTTTTTCAAAATCGCAGGTATACTGCATGTAGCATGTTTTTGAGCAATTCATTCAAAAATTGCTCTGAAAATCACTTTACAAAATCACACTCACAAATTGCTAGCGACTGCTATTGTCATTTTGGCGTGCACTAGCCCAGAGAGAGGAGTGGAGAAATTGAGAATAGCCTGAGATGGAGCAGAGAACTTATCTGTATTGCAGTCCCACATCACACAGGCTACTTGCCTGTAATCGGACTCCTGTCCCTGTCAGTCTCTCACACAAGTCAGAAAGAAGCCCTCCTGGAGTCAAGGGACTGTCAAAAACTTTTCAGCTTGTTAAACACCTTACCCACACATGCAGTCATTATAACAATGGGGAGAGACCAGACAGATGTTTGCCCACAGACCCTGAGTCCAGGCAAGCTCTGCATCATGCTGTGCATATTTACCAGCTTGCCTGCACTCTAATTTCATCATGTCTGACACTTCTGTGCTGTGGAGAGTCCAGGACTCCATAATCAACATTCTCTCACTGCAGGCTGCATCTTCTTGTGAGGGAAGCTGGGCTGCCTCTCTCATTCTATTAGCTGGAGGGAGGCACCAGAAGTTAGAAGGGAGGGAGAATGAGGCTGTTTATATTATGCGGGCTTCCCTGGCTGAATACACAGCTCAGTGCAGGGGGGAGGTTCCAGACACCCGGAATAGCCCCTCTCAGTTCGCCAGTGATGGGATGGTAGTTTGCTAGGAGAAAAAGGGCGAGTAGTATTTAAAATTAAGGGAATTACAGTGTGGGTGGGGTAGGGAAGGAAAAATAATACAATACAATAACATTTCTATAGCGCTTTTCTCCCATAGGACTCAAAGCGCTTAGGCTCTCTCAGATTCAGTAGTTAGTAGGATGAAGTATTCACACAACAAAAGTTATATTTCTGCAAATGCCAGACTGAACAGGTGGGTTTTCAGTCTGGATACTGGAGAGGAGATCGTATTTTACCATGCTGAGTGGTTACATAAGGAGAGGGAGGGTTGTAAGGACACAGCAGAGAAGCAGTATTTTATGATGTGGCGTTTATATCGGGTGAAAGGAGTGGGGAAGGATTGGTGGGATATGGAATTAAATTACACTTTGGTTGAGTATTAAAAATTGGGTGTGGGGGGGGGGGGGGAGGGGGTGGTAGTTATTTTTGCTGACTTTTGACAACATTCACTATGCATGATTGTGTTATGACAGTTACATGGGGCTGCCTGTGGTTCTACCAGCCACTCTGACTAAATGGTTAGCTAGCATGCGTACATTTTGTTTTGTTTTTACAACATTTAAATGTATTAGCTTATAGTGTGTTTAAAATACTGCCAAGGCCAAGGCTGGTACCGCTAATCTAATGGGATAATCTCTTGTCTTGATAGGTGCATGCTGTTTTAGAATCCCTAGGTAGGATGTATGTGATTTATGTTTGGTACAGGATGATACTTGAGTGGCAAAACATGTTCTATAAGAAAAATGCTTGTGCAATATATCCAAGCATCAGTCTTTTTTTTTGCTGGGACTCTTCACTAGAAGAGATTCCAGTTTTCTGAACACCCATGTTATCTACCTGGCACAGCAGTGTGCTTTCTTAATGCTGTACCAACTGATCCCAGTCTTCAGCCGCCACATGTGACAGATTTGAACCAGACAGTAGCAGCATGGTTAGTGAATGAGATTCAACTGTTGTACGTGGCTATTTATGTGGATGCTCTCATTCATTTGCATGGTGCGCTAAATTCACTCTGCTATATTTGAACATCTGTTCTTGCACTTACTGAAGAAATGTGTAGGTAGGGGCATACATCAACACGTGACTGGCAGGAGAGGAAGTGTTCTGAATGCAGGGATCTTGAAACTGCAATGGGGAGAGTAGTCACCAATTGTTCCATGCTTTTGATACCCTGTTTCCCCGAAAATAAGCCCTACCCTGAAAATAAGCCCTTGCAGCAGTTAAAGAGGAGGAAGAGCCAGTGCAGTGCCGATCGGGCACCGGTCCTGTCATCCCAGCACACAGCAAGGTTATCAGCTAGATGCAGGGATGAGAAGACAGGAGCCTGGTTAGTACAGTAGCATACCTTCGGACCCAGCAGAGGAACACAGTAAGGAAGGCAGGAAGACACACAGGAATAGCACAGTACAAAGGAACAGGAAATGTTCTGCTGAGAGGCACTTCCTGATAGCAGGGCTGGATGTCTGGAAAGGCCACAAAGGCCGGCCCCAAGGGGGCACCTGGACATGAAACTCTGGTTGCTACGTATGAAAGAGAAGTCTGAAAATGGGGAGCAATACATGAAAAAGGGAAACTAATGCTCAAGGGAGCTGTCCATGGAAGAAAGGGACACTGTACATAGATAATACACAAGGAAGAGGGGGCTGCACATGGAATGGGAGGGGCGCTGCTGCACAAGAAAGGGGAGCCAAAGCATACTTGGCCTAGGGGCACACAAAGTATAAATCCAGCCTTGCCTGATAGATGTATAAGACATCCCTTGAAAAAGCATTGTCCTGAAATTCCACCATCCACTAGCAGAGGGCCTGTTAATGCTATTGTAAGGACTTGCAGTTCTTTGTCTGGCCTGCAGAGGCCTCTAATGGAACTCTCTCCACCAGCTGCATCCTGTGTTTGCTATCACATTGACTATTTAATAACCGCCTCCTACTCTTGCTAATCACCCGAACTTTGAGCTTCCAGGCAGGGGCGGACTGACCATTTGGGCACTCGGGCACAGACCGAGGGCCCGTGGTCAGGGGGGGGGGGGCCGCCAGAGAACCCTGAGCAGGAGGGGAGGCAGCCAGTGAAAGAGGGTGATGGGCATAGCAGAGGAGAAGGGGGGAAGTCTCCCCCCCCCCTTTCCTCACCTTGGGGCCCCCCTTCCTGGCTCTCCCCTCCGGAATGTGTAAGTGTCGCACAGCGACTGACAGTGGGCGGGGACTTACCACTGTTACAGCCACTGGAGGAGGCGCTGATCTGTGTGCCGCTAGTCTGGTCTTGAGTAGACCAGACTAGTGGCGCACAGATCAGAGCTCCCTCCGGTGGCTGTAACAACTGTAAGTTCCCGCTCGCTGTCAGCCGCTGTGCGACACTTACACATTCCGGAGGGGAGAGCCAGGAAGGGGGGCCCAAGGTGAGGGAAGGGGGGGGGAGACTTCCCCCCCCTCCTTCTCCGCTGCTATGCCCATTTCCCTCTTTCACTGGCTGCCTCCCCTCCTGGGGACACCTATAGACCTAGCTACATATACTGGGAACACCTATACAGCTGGCTACATATACTGGGGACACCTATAGACCTGGCTACATATACTGGGGACACCTATCCACCTGGCTACATATACTGGGGACACCTATCCACTTGGCTACATATACTGGGGACACCTATACAGCTGGATACATATACTGAGGGCACCTAAAGACCTGGCTATACTGGGGACACCTATATACCTGGCTGCATATACTGGGGACACCTATACACCTGGCTGCATATACTGGGGACACCTATACACCTGGCTGCATATACTGGGAACACCTATACAACTGGATACATATACTGAGGACACCTATAGACCTGGCTACATATATTGGGGACACCTATAGACCTGGCTACATATACTGGGGACACCTATAGACCTGGCTACATATACTGAGAACACCTATACAGCTGGATACATATACTTAATAAGATATAAAAATTGCTGCGCCCCCTATTCAATATGACTAAATAGATGGAAAAGACACAAGTCCACAATATAAACACAAATCCAACAGGTGCTTGCTTTTCCTTGTTTCTTAATGAGTAACAGTCAGTGCGTTGTGCAAGAGAATCCTCTGGATTGGAACAAAGATAAAAATAATCCACTGCGCGCTTCCAGCCTAAAAGCAAATAGCATACATAGTGTAATCCTGTTTCAACTGTAATTACAGATATCACACATCCACTGTGTAAGTGACCACTCGTGATCCCACCACCTCTATTATAAGAGCGGCTCACCAGATTGTAGCCACCAGATCAGGGTGGGGTACTCGCTCAATATATGGTACATTGGGAACATCAATGATCCATAGCCAATTTCCCATAGGGTTAATTTCTTTTAATCCTCAATAAAACACATAAAAACTCTCATTGCGCAATATATAAAGACAAGATAAAATCATACTGCGCTTCTCGCGCCCTCCATACACTTACAAGCTCCCCTTAGGGATTGGTAGCATATCACAGCGGCAAGTCTCCTGGGCCTGGTGTGCCTCTCTGAGTCCGTACGCGGCGTCCCGCTTGGTCCCCTCACGGCGTTCACCTCACCCGAACTTCCGCATACAGCGTCAGACGTACTGGCTCCGCCCTACGCGTTTCGTCACAATGACTCATCAGGGGCTAGCGTTGCCAGTACGCCAGCCGCATAAGTAGTGTCTCGCACGTGACGTCAGCGCCTCCCTCCGTATAACGTTGCCCTGAGGCTCACCACTGTCACCTGCCATTACAGATTCACATGTATACAATACACAACAATTCCTCCCTAATCTAATACAGGACCAACTCCTAATCTACCTAAGTGTATTCCCCCACCCCAATGTATACATATATATACTTTTGAACGTCGCTAGGCCGCGCATGCTCCGTAGTGACCCGTATATATCCATAGTGCCATCTTGTGGTCATTTTACTAAGTGCTTTACCTACAACTCCCCATAATAAATGCGATAACTCTACATATATTGCCCTCAGTCATTACTAATAAAGCAATTCAAGTCAAACTCAATATTTAAACCTGTGGGAGCAAATGAGCTCAAATTAAATATCCACCTACCCTCTGCTTTAGATAAATCCCTTACCTTACTGGACCCTCTCCATTTTGGTATCCATTTTTCTATCCCCATGAATTTTAAACCAGAAGGGTCACAACTATGGAACTTTTTAAAATGACTGGACACACTATGCGTGTCCAGCCCTTTCCTAATGTTATAAATATGCTCATTAATTCTCTTGTGCAGTGCTCTAGTGGTGCGGCCCACATACTCTAGGCCACATGGGCACCAGAGGACATATACCACACCAATAGTTTTGCACGTAATGCACTGTCTGAGGGTGTAGTTGTAGCCAGTATTCCTGGCCGTGAAATTTCCCCCCCTCACAGGGCAGGTCTTACAGTTTTCTTTAGAGCATAATTATTTTTGGTATAATGGTGAATACTATCTACAGAAACAGGGCTGCGCTATGGGGGCGAAGTATGCCCCCAGCGTAGCCAACCTATACATGGGTAGATGGGAAGAATTGGTTATTGATAATGAGGCTAGTCAGAGGGTGATACTTTGGACTCGGTTTATAGATGACCTGATGTTTATATGGAGGGGACCAAGGGATGAACTGGATCTATTTTGTGATAAAATTAACCGACTATGGGAAGAGGTGGACTTGACATTTACAATCAGCCAAGAAAAAATACAGTTTCTGGATTTGGAGTTATGGAAGGGTAATGGAAGGCTGGTCACTAAGACATACTTTAAACCCACTGACAGGAATGGGTACATCCCTAGATCAAGTTGCCATCATGATAGATGGCTGTCTAACATCCCAAAGGGACAATTAATGCGTATCAAAAGGAATTGCACATACCAGGAGGATTACAGGGTACAGAGCCAGGCCCTTGTCGAAAGGTTTGTGGAGAAGGAATATGATAGAAGGGAGGTGGAAAGGATAGCTGGGGAAGTAGGGATGATGGAAAGATCAACACTCATCAGTAACCCAGTACGTAACTCATCAGGAAATCATGAATATGCATTACAGTTGGGATACAGTAACCAATATAGACAAATGGAAAGGGTAGTTAGAAAACATTGGAACATCATTAAGATGGATGATGTACTGGGTAAGTATTTGCCTGAAAAACCACAGTTTGTATATAGAAAGGCACCCAATCTTAGATCCAAAATGGTAACTAGTTGCATTGATCCACCGATAACGGAGGGCACTGATTTATTGGGACAAAAGGGCTTTTTTCCATGCAGAACTTGCAGGGGATGCCGTGAGACCTGCCCTGTGAGGGGGGGAAATTTCACGGCCAGGAATACTGGCTACAACTACACCCTCAGACAGTGCATTACGTGCAAAACTATTGGTGTGGTATATGTCCTCTGGTGCCCATGTGGCCTAGAGTATGTGGGCCGCACCACTAGAGCACTGCACAAGAGAATTAATGAGCATATTTATAACATTAGGAAAGGGCTGGACACGCATAGTGTGTCCAGTCATTTTAAAAAGTTCCATAGTTGTGACCCTTCTGGTTTAAAATTCATGGGGATAGAAAAATGGATACCAAAATGGAGAGGGTCCAGTAAGGTAAGGGATTTATCTAAAGCAGAGGGTAGGTGGATATTTAATTTGAGCTCATTTGCTCCCACAGGTTTAAATATTGAGTTTGACTTGAATTGCTTTATTAGTAATGACTGAGGGCAATATATGTAGAGTTATCGCATTTATTATGGGGAGTTGTAGGTAAAGCACTTAGTAAAATGACCACAAGATGGCACTATGGATATATACGGGTCACTACGGAGCATGCGCGGCCTAGCGACGTTCAAAAGTATATATATGTATACATTGGGGTGGGGGAATACACTTAGGTAGATTAGGAGTTGGTCCTGTATTAGATTAGGGAGGAATTGTTGTGTATTGTATACATGTGAATCTGTAATGGCAGGTGACAGTGGTGAGCCTCAGGGCAACGTTATACGGAGGGAGGCGCTGACGTCACGTGCGAGACACTACTTATGCGGCTGGCGTACTGGCAACGCTAGCCCCTGATGAGTCATTGTGACGAAACGCGTAGGGCGGAGCCAGTACGTCTGACGCTGTATGCGGAAGTTCGGGTGAGGTGAACGCCGTGAGGGGACCAAGCGGGACGCCGCGTACGGACTCAGAGAGGCACACCAGGCCCAGGAGACTTGCCGCTGTGATATGCTACCAATCCCTAAGGGGAGCTTGTAAGTGTATGGAGGGCGCGAGAAGCGCAGTATGATTTTATCTTGTCTTTATATATTGCGCAATGAGAGTTTTTATGTGTTTTATTGAGGATTAAAAGAAATTAACCCTATGGGAAATTGGCTATGGATCATTGATGTTCCCAATGTACCATATATTGAGCGAGTACCCCACCCTGATCTGGTGGCTACAATCTGGTGAGCCGCTCTTATAATAGAGGTGGTGGGATCACGAGTGGTCACTTACACAGTGGATGTGTGATATCTGTAATTACAGTTGAAACAGGATTACACTATGTATGCTATTTGCTTTTAGGCTGGAAGCGCGCAGTGGATTATTTTTATCTTTGGATACATATACTGAGGACACCTATAGACCTGGCTACATATATTGGGGACATCTATCCACCTGGCTACATATACTGGGGACACCTATAGACCTGGCTATACTGGGAACACCTATACACCTGGCTACATATACTGGGGACACCTAAAGATCTGGCTATCTGTACTGGGGACACCTATAGGCCTAGCTACCTATTCTGGAGACACCTGTAGACCTGGCTACCTATTCTGGGGACACCCATAGACCTGGATACCTATTCTGGGGACACGTATAGTCCTGGCTACCTATTCTGGGGACACCTATAGACCTGGCTACTTATACTGGGGACACCTATAGACCTGGATACCTGCACTGGGAAAACCTATAGACCTGGTTACTTCCACTGGGGATACCTTTTGACCTGGTTACCTATACTGGGGGCACCTATTTCGGGGAAACTGCTGCCAGATTAACTATTTTTGGGAAACTGCTGCTGCCAGATTAAGTGTATTTTGGGAAACGGCTGCTAGATTATGTGTAATTTTGGGGAACCGCTACCAGATTGTGTATAATGGGGGAACCGCTGCTTTTAGATTCTGTGTATTTTGGGGAACCACTGCTGCTACATGTATTTTTGGTGATCCGCTGCCAGATTACGCATATTTTGGGGAGCCGCTGCCAAATTATGTGTATTTGGGGGAACCGCTGCTGCCAGATAACGTCTATTTTGGGGGAACGACTGCCATATTATCTGTATTTTGGAGGAACCTCTGTCAAATTGCATGGATTTGGACCAGAGGACCAGAGGGTGCTGGTCCCATAAATCGCCGCTTCCAGACGAATCGCCGCAATGATCCGCCGCTCCCGACGAACACGCCGCTCTGTCCCCGCTGCAGGCTGCTCTCTCTGCCGTCGCTATGATGGCAGAGCGCTGTGCGCCGGTCAGGAGCCGCTTTCATTGGCTCCTGACCCTGTCACTCCATGTAAGCCAATGAGAGCGGCTTACATGAATGACAGGGCCAGGAGCCAATGAAAATGGCTCCTGCCCGGCTCACAGTGCTCTGCCGTCATAGAGGCGGCAGGGCAGCAACGAGCGGCGGGGGCAGAGCGGACCGAGCGGCGGAGACGGGCAGGGCGCGCGGTCAATGGGACGTAGAGTTTACGTCCTGTCAGGACCGCAGCGCCCCCTGCCCGACGTAGATTCGCACTCGCTCGGTCCAAAAGTAGTTAAGCAACTTTATTTCACTGGGAGACCTAGTAATTAAGGTAAAATTAACAATTGCTCCTCCAGTACTATGTTATAGGTTATAGCATCTGAATACATAGAAGTGCCAACAAGGCAATATTAATATTTAGTTGCAAAGGAATGCAATAGAGAATGACACCTCCAAAGCCTCTGGAAAGGATTTGGCCCAAAGAAACACCAGAAAACCATAACATATCAAATCCCCAAATCACTGTAAATTGTTAAATGCACCATAACCACTTGAGGACCAGATGCTTATATCCCATAGTGAACAGGCCATTGTTTACAATTCAGCACTTCAATGGTTTATTGCTCGGTCATACAACTTAGCATCCAAATACATTTTATCCCTTCTCACAAATAGGGCTTTCTTTTGGAGCTATTTGATTGCTGCTGTGTTTTTTTTATTTATTTTTTATTAATATAAAAAAGACCTTATTTTAACCATTTCACAACTGAGGGGTTTTACCCCTGAAACACCAGCGTGATTTGTTTACCTTTCAGCGCTGCTTGCATTCTAGAATTTATGTACTATGATTGGTTATTGGGGACTGGAGAGTCCCCATAACCAAACACACAAATGGAGAAACTCACTCCCAAACAGTTCTCTGCTGCTTTATAAAGCCTGCAGGCTGCTTATAAGCCAATGAGAAGTGCACACATATGTTACACTTAGCTTGCAGTGATTAATCAAACAGAAGCTGAGCAAGTCAGCCGGTCGTTGGAGAGGGCTTCAGTTGCATATAGACAATGGCTATATGACCAGCAGGGGGCACCCTGCTTGCATTCTAGAATTTATGTACTATGATTGGTTATTGGGGACTGGAGAGTCCCCATAACCAATCATAGTACCGCAGAGCCGGGGTGTGCCCGCGCGCGGGTCGCGGGGGCGCGCGATCGCGCGCTGCACGTTTGTTTACCTACATTGTTTTGAATGAAGACGGCTTTTGTTTGAAGCCGTCTTCATTCTACTCGCAATCGGCGAGGCTAATTGGATTTAGGAACGCTTGTTCCTAACATCCAATTAGTCACCTGCTGTGCGGGCTGGCTGGAGTGTGAGCGAGAGTTCCCCGCCCACTCCCAGCCAGTAAACAAACAAGTGCGCCTTTCTCCGTCCCTGGGGGTTAAGCGGTGCGCAGAGGGATGGAGAAATTTAGCACTGGGGGGTGAAGTGGTTAAAAAAACACTTTATTTACGCTGACCATACGTCCTGCTTTACCTGGGACAGGTCCCGAATTCGGGGTCCCCTGTCCCAGGCTGCATGAGGTCCCGGGAAACGTCCCGCTTTTAGCCGTGGGACGTCCCGGCCTCGGGACTCTGGCCACCGTCCATTGCATGAACTGGCCGCGGTGTCTAATAGACGCCGCGCCAGTTCATAGCCGTAGCCCCACTCCAGCCTGCATAGTCTTCTGGCAGGCAGAGCAGGGCTACGGGAAGATGGCGTCCGAAGCCCTGTATTGGAGACTATTTGTGTCTCCAGTACAGGGCTTCGGGCGCCATCTTCCCGTAGCCCTGCTATTCTATTCAGTGCAGGAGACTGCAGGAGGATCATCCGGGGAGCTGTGCGCCAAAGGCCGTCTGGGAGAGTAAATTCCTTTTTTTGCAGGTGAAAGGTTGCCCACTGTGTTTGTTTTCTGCTGAAATGCAGTTTATTTTCTGGTGAAATGTTGCTCAAATTGCGTTTGTTGTCTGCTGAAATGATGCACAAATTGCGTTTATTTTCTGCTGAAATGCTGCCCACATTGCGTTTATTTTCTGGTGAAATGTTGCCCAAATTGTGTTTGTTTTCTGCTGAAATGTTGTCCAAATTGCGTTTGTTGTCTGCTGAAATGTTGCCCAAATTGCGTTTTTTTTCTGGTCAAATGTTGCCCACATTGCATTTATTTTCTCGTGTCTGGGGTAACTGTTGCTGCATTTATTATTTAATGGTCATAGTTGGCTATATTTGCTGCTTTGGGGTTACAGTTATGCTCCGCCCATACAATGTCATGGCCAAACCCATTTTTGGCGCAGCGAACGCCCCCCAATCCCCCCCACGGTAGTGCACCGTGAACGCCCATTTTTCGGCGCCCCCTCCCCCGTCCCAGGTTGGACCCAGAAAAATCTGGTCACTGTACCGTATTTAAAAAAAAACCCAAAACACTGTACAGAGTATATTGTCTTGTCCCTTGACTGTCCCTCAGAGGAGTTTACAATCTAATAGTCATATGTATGTATCGTAGTCTAGGGCCAATTTAGAGGGAAGCCAATTAACTTTATAAGTATGTTTTTGGGATGTGGGAGGAAACCCACGCAGACACAGGGAGAACATACAAACTCTGTGACAGGCCCGGATTTACCTCACAGGAGCCTATAGGCACAGATGCCTTCATCCTCCATGAATCTACAAACACCTGCTGAACTGCACTGCAAGTGGGCTGGCTGGCACGGCTGTCACTTCTCTCTTAGCTCCTTTGCCCATCACAGGTAGCTACAGGTGTCCCTTGGTATTAGGTAGCAAGAGCTATCCTCATTATTAAGTAGCTGGAGCTGCCCCTCGACTGAAGGAAGATCTGATCAATGGAATGCTGAGACCTGGGTGAGTACACTTACTCTTCGCTTGGGACTCTGCAAAGATAAGGCAGGAGGGAGGCACTTGGGAAGAGGGGTTAGCCACCTTTCCATCATCAGGCGCCTGTAGGCACGTGCCTACAGTGCCTTATGGTAAATCCGACCCTGTCTGTGCATAGTGCCCTAGCTGGTATTAGAACCGAGGACCCAGTGCTGCACGGCAAGAGTGCTAACCACTAGGCCACCATGCTGTCCATAATAACTATGGGGTTGATGGTAAAATTGCAGTGCACATATATCAATTTTTCCTGTGTTTATGCAACTATATGTATACAATATGTATACAGTGCACACATTGCTTCTATAAGGCACATTACTGTATTCTATTTTACTATCATTTATGGAATCAAAATTATCACTTTAGTTTAAAGCAAATCTAAAGCAAAAATAAACATATGAGATAATTAATGAGTCTAGTACGGATAATAAATCGTACTTTTCTTGTTGATAAATGATCATTCCCTAGTTTACATGACTCTTATTTGGTACACAGAACATTTGTTACACAAAAGAGAAGTTGCAAGGCATGCTGGGTTGTCTTTTTTTGTTTCCCTACTTTCCCTCAGACTTAACTAATGCAGCTTGATTGGCTGAAGCCTCTTTCCCTCCTGTTTTCCCCTCCCACACCTCTGTTCCTCTCTGATTGGCCATAACTTCTCAGGCTGAAACAATGCACTTTCTATAGTGAAGGGTGGGCAAATCAGGCAGAGGAGACTAAGGGCGGATATTACTAGAGATGGGAAGTTCGGATCTTTTCAATGATCCGGATGATTCGAATCGGATCATTGAAGAGATCCGGATCTTTGATCCGAATCTCGGATCATTTTACTACCGGAAGCATTCGGGGTGAAATGAACAGCAGGACAGGTCTGTGGACAGGAGAAGGGGAGGGAGTGGACACACAGAGAAGGGGAGAAGATGGACAGAGGGCAGGGAGTGGACAGAGAAGGGAGGAGGGACGAGCAGAGAGCAGAAATGTTTGCACGTAATACCCACATGCTGAAGTCATATGCTTTACATATATTTCACCTATATGTTCATCTGTACACTTTGAAAGAAAAGGTCGCACAGTGAAAGAAAGCATTCCCAGAAGTGAAGTGCAGCTGTTTAGTGCCGAGTGCAGGAGGATTATATTGCCTTTCAATCACACTGTCTGCAAAGTTACTGAGCTGTGCTGAGCCAAAAGCTTCCAATGTGTTCACTGTGCAGCACTACGGAACAGACAGCCTGTAATGGGCAGCACATTGCAGCCAGTATGTGTGCTCTACACATATCTGGCAGTGGCACCCATGTCCCCTCTCTCTCATCTACCTGTCTCCCTGCAAGGCTGCCTCCCATCCAACAGAGCGATCCCTGCTTCCAGGACCCCGCTGCCCGCTGAGAGGGGGCGTGTCGCTCATGGCCCCGCCCCTTTTGCGATCCGAATCGTTCATTTTGATGATTCGGATGATCGACTCATAAAATAGATTCGGATCAAAGATCCGAATCGTTCATGATCCGGACAACACTAGATATTACATCACGACTGATAATAATAATAATAGAATAGGATTCTCTACTTTTCCTTTATAAAATTCACAGAAATCATAACGTGGACAGTGCAATACATATGTTATGTAAGTAGAGCAAGTATTTATCTACTTATATATTTGTTTTTTTTTTCCTGAGATAGTACGGCTGACAGCTCCTCTTTAAAGAGACCCAGAGACGAGATGATACTAAATTTATACATACCTGGGGCTTCCTCCAGCCCCATAAGCCTGGATCGCTCCCACGCCGTCGTCCTCCGCTGCCTCTGTCCACCGGTACCGGGTCCCGTAATTTCGGCCAGTCAACGCAAGCGCTCCCTCTGTACTGCACAGGCACATGTGTACAAAGCCGGAGGGAGCCCCTGTGCATGCGTACAACTGGTCGCGGTGGTACGGGACCCGATACCGGCGATAGAGGCAGCGGAGGATGGCGGCGTGGGAGCGATACAGGCTTATGGGGCTGGAGGAAGCCCCAGGTATGTATAACCTCTTTTTTCATTTTTCAACTAGCCTTCGTCTCTGGTTCCCTAAAGCTCTTTAATAGCACCCAGTGGCAGCAGTGACAGACTGCTGTTTCGGTTCACAAAACCTTTATCAAACTGCTGATAGCTATCAGTAGTTTGATAAAGGTTTTATAAACCAAAACGGCAGTCTGTCACTGCTGCCACTGGGTGCTATTGTGGCCCTTTTCCACTATGAAACGCGATCGCGATTCCAATCGTGATCGCAATCGCGTTTCAATTTCCACATTGCGATTGAGCTACTATACTCATTATAGTCCAGCTCAATCGCATACAAAACGCGGCAGAACGACGATTGTGCTTTGACCAAAATCGCATCGCAATCGGATCGCACAAATGGAAATTGCTGCTGCAGTTTCCATTAGTTTAATGTACCTTGCGATTTGCGATCAGAAGCAAATCGCAAATCGCAGGCTAGTGGAAAAAGGCCCTCATCAGGGCTCTTTTCCACTGTGAAATGCGATTGCGATCGCGATTGCGAGCGCGTTTCAATTTCCACCATGCAATTGCGATTGAGCTACTATATTCATTATAGTCCAGCTCAATCGCATACAAAACGCGGCAGGATGACGATTGCGCTTTGACCAAAATCGCATCGCAATCGGATCGCACTAGTGGAAAATTCTGCTGCAGTTTCCATTAGTTTAATGTACCTTGCGATTTGCGATCAGAAGCAAATCGCAAATCGCAGGCTAGTGGAAAAAGGCCTTTATAAAAGAGCTTTAAATACAGCCAGCGGTGCCGGTCTTTTCTGTTTTGCTATTTTAGGTTACAGCACATTCACACTTTTCAAACATGTTCTTGAATAACATCCCAATAGTATATGTGTCCTGACAAGAAGCTATGCTCTAATGTTTCATAATGTTCCAGCTCATTCGTTTTTTTCATAAATAGCTATTGTAGACATAAGATTACATTACAGGGAGTGCAGAATTATTAGGCAAGTTGTATTTTTGAGGAATAATTTTATTATTGAACAACAACCATGTTCTCAATGAACCCAAAAAACTCATTAATATCAAAGCTGAATATTTTTGAAAGTAGTTTTTAGTTTGCTTTTAGTTTTAGCTATTTTAGGGGGATATCTGTGTGTGCAGGTGACTATTACTGTGCATAATTATTAGGCAACTTAACAAAAAACAAATATATACCCATTTCAATTATTTATTTTTACCAGTGAAACCAATATAACATCTCAACATTCACAAATATACATTTCTGACATTCAAAAACAAAACAAAAACAAATCAGTGACAAATATAGCCACCTTTCTTTGCAAGGACACTCGAAAGCCTGCCGTCCATGGATTCTGTCAGTGTTTTGATCTGTTCACCATCAACATTGCGTGCAGCAGCAACCACAGCCTCCCAGACACTGTTCTGAGGGGTGTACTGTTTTCCCTCCTTGTAAATCTCACATTTTATGATGGACCACAGGTTCTCAATGGGGTTCAGATCTGGTGAACAAGGAGGCCATGTCATTAGTTTTTCTTCTTTTATACCGTTTCTTGCCAGCCCCGCTCTGGAGTACTTGGACGCGTGTGATGGGGCATTGTCCTGCATGAAAATCATGTTTTTCTTGAAGGATGCAGACTTCTTCCTGTACCACTGCTTGAAGAGGGTGTCTTCCAGAAACTGGCAGTAGGACTGGGAGTTGAGCTTGACTCCATCCTCAACCCGAAAAGGCCCCACAAGCTCATCTTTGATGATACCAGCCCAAACCAGTACTCCTTCTCCACCTTGCTGGCGTCTGAGTCGGACTGGAGCTCTCTGCCCTTTACCAATCCAGCCACGGGCCCATCCATCTGGCCCATCAAGACTCACTCTCATTTCATCAGTCCATAAAACCTTAGAAAAATCAGTTTTGAGATATTTCTTGGCCCAGTCTTGACGTTTCAGCTTGTGTGTCTTGTTCAGTGGTGGTCGTCTTTCAGCCTTTCTTACCTTGGCCATGTCTCTGTGTATTGCACACCTTGTGCTTTTGGGCACTCCAGTGATGTTGCAGCTCTGAAAAATGGCCAAACTGGTGGCAAGTGGCATCTTGGCAGCTGCACGCTTGACTTTTCTCAGTTCATGGGCAGTTATTTTGTGCCTTGGTTTTTCCACACGCTTCTTGCGACCCTGTTGACTATTTTGAATGAAACGCTTGATTGTTCGATGATCACGCTTCAGAAGCTTTGCAATTTTAAGAGTGCTGCATCCCTCTGCAAGATATCTCACTATTTCTGACTTTTCTGAGCCTGTCAAGTCCTTCTTTTGACCCATTTTGCCAAAGGAAAGGAAGTTGCCTAATAATTATGCACACCTGATATAGGGTGTTGATGTCATTAGACCACACCCCTTATCATTACAGAGATGCACATCACCTAATATGCTTAATTGGTAGTAAGACAACATGCATAAAGAGGACGATGTGGTCAAAATACTCATTTGCCTAATAATTCTGCACTCCCTGTATCATTTAATCCATATGCCATGATACCATGATATCAGTATCTGTTCTCCACAGACTTGACTGTTAAAGAGACCCTGTATTAAAAAAAAAAAGTCCCCTGGGGGGTACTTACCTCGGGAGGGGGAAGCCTCAGGGTCCTAATGAGGCTTCCCCCATCCCTGTAACTGCAGGGAATCCAGCACTGGCTCCCTCGAATCCTCCCCCGACAAGGCTTAATTTATTTAGCTCTCCACGATCCTGCACAGGCGTACTAGTGGCTCTTCATTCTCGCTAGGAGGAAATAGCTGAGCCCGATCGCATCCGCTCTACTGAGCAGGCACAAAAGGACTCCTGCCTGTGCAGTAGAGCGGATCGATCAGGTTCAGCTATTTCCACCTTAACCCGAAGGAAGAGCAGCTAGTGTGCCTGTGGCTAGTTCCCCTTTTTGATATGTGTACTTCCTGGGTCGCGGCTTCATTTCAGCACATGGTGGTTTTGGCACAGGTGCTTGGCTACTATACAGCTGAACACGTTTTTTGGTAGCAGGGCATGATTTTGCTGTCAGGGTTGGTAGTTTGAGTTAGGCATAGATTAGAAGGGCTAGTATTAAGGGATAGGTTAGCTTTAGTTCTTGGAGTATGAAAATGGGTAAGTAGAGTTAAGGAAGATATAGAAGAAAAAGGAAGATATATAACAAAAGCTGTGCCACATTCTACTGTGCTTACTGATTTAATATTATTACTATGCTCATCATAATTAGTCTGCTTATCTTGCGCTGAATCTGCCAGTGTAAAAATCACATATAGCCCCCTCCACCTTACTTCTTATGCTTGTCCTTCCTTGAAAATCACCATGACCAGCATACTCCTCATCGCTCGCCCCCTCCCGCCACATGATGTCACATCTGCGCCACTCCATTTGCATCATCGGTAAATGATGGGGTAATTCATGAGGTAATTTGCCGAAAATAGCTATTCTCATGGAAATTAGAGGGCATGTCAGCACATAATTTACCGATCAGTTTAAGACTTGCCTGTACCTGAAGGTAAATTCAATTTGTATGCATTTAGCAGTTTTTAGTGGGAACCTATTCAGGCTGTGTAATAGAAAAGAATAGTAGAAATAAAACTCCGAATATTTACTGGATTTTTTTTATTAGGGATGCCTATACATACACTTTTCATAGGTTGCTACATAATAAAATACACCTTCCCCCTCAAAAATAAAATCTTCCAAAGACTATCCTAACTTAAGGAAGACAATTAAAGACTACTATTATTTATTTACTGCACGCTTACCGCTGAAATACCTCATGTTTTACCTCACTTTATGCATTTACCTCATGTCCGGAAATGGAGAAAAATCTTTCAGAATCTCTAAAAAAAGAGGAAAATAGCACATGAGGTATTTTACCTACAAAAAAATATTGACCTCACATAGCTAACAGAATTGAGGCCAATGTCTCACCAGTTTACAGCTGACTGAGAATCTGTACAGCTTCGGCCCAGCAATTTCCCCCATTGGGTGACATCAATCCAGTGTGTGTATGGACCTTAGAAAGAGTGAAGAGTACTACCACTACAGTAGTCCAAGATTTTTCTGTATGGTAGCTGAATAACCACTCCCTGCTGTTATTCCTGTAAGATAGTCAAAACTACATTTTTAACCTTTCAAACCAAGACTATGAGATTCTAGGAGAATCCGATTTATGATTAGGACTACAGATAGAATTCCTCATTTAGTCAGTTTATTTGCGCACAATTCATTTACTGACCTTTCCCAGACTGAATAAGGGCTGCAGTGTCTTAAGCTACCGTATATACTCGAATACAAGTCGACCTCATGTATAAGCCGACTCCAATATTCAACCCTCTAAAGCTGTAATTTTTTACTGAATCAAGTATAAGTCTACCCAGCAAAGTTAATGGCTGCACTTGGGGCTCTGGAGGGGTTAATGACTGCTCTGCATACAGTATTGCAGCCGTTAACCCCTCCTGTCCCTTAAGTGCAACCAATACATCCTCCAGGCCCCCAAGTGCTGCAATTATTCACTCCCTTTTTTGCAGCCCAGTATCCCCGCCCCTTCCCTTGTTAATTATTGTGGCCAGGACTTTCAGACCTGTGTTTTCTTGGCAATTCCTTTCTTCAAAGTGTCACTTACCACTCTTTAAATTGCTGCAAATGGGAATGTCCCTATTAGTACACACATAACTCAGTGTGCTCAGTGTTGCCCGTGACTCGTGTATAAGTCGACCCCTATACTTTTGTGAAGTGAATCAGACCTAAATTTCTAAACTTATACTCCAGTACATACAGTAGGTACACACAATACAATTTTCTGACAGATTTCTTGTCAGATCGGCTATTTCCAACAGGTTCAATCTGATTTCCAATCAAATCAGATAGGACCTGGTAGGTCCTGGTGGAAATAGTTTATCTGACAATAAATCTGTCAGAAAATTGTATTGTGTGTACCTAGCATTATCAGTCTACAGTCTTACAAAACAAACAGCTTTGCTGGATTAGGTATGCTGTCCCCAGACTCCCCATTGGAGATGCCTTAGTAAATCAAGCCTAAGGTGGTGGAGGTGGATATTATCTCTCTGCCATTAAGAGAGAAAAAATAATAATTGTAAACAAGCAGGGAAATAATTGCCAGTGGTAAACAGGCTTTGGTTGAACTCATCAGACGTCTCAACAGAATCCACTTCCACCTCCTTCCATAAAGACTTTTTCCTGTCTGTGCCAGATGTAAATGTTTCCTCTGTTTTCATCATGGTATTGAGGGATCAAGTCAGAGATGACTTTCCAAAACACTCAGAAACACTTGAAACAGTCATTATTGACAAGACGTTGCTTTGAGATGTGACAGGCCCTCTTTCTTGTTCTGAGTGTAAGAAATGTAGTTAAAAGCTCTATCTACCTACCTCTGACAATCTGGATATTTTTTTTACTGGGTTCATGTTATTGTTTCTTTTACACAGAGCTAAATTTCCTCTGCTGCCTTTGCCAAAGACAATAAAGAAGGCATCATCTATTTTCTTGATTCCACTGCATTTCCTGTTGGGCCTCTTGTCTATTGCACATCTGCACTTTGTTGTTTGCCTGCAAGGCACCCACACAAGTGAGTGTTTTTAAGTCAAGGGTCTAGATTCTTTGGAACGTAAAAGAGCAAAGCAAAACATTCAAGAAAAGACTAGCTCCCACTAAAAAAAAAAATAACACAAAAAATATACCTTTTAATAGCTAGCTGAATAAAGGAACACGTGCCCTAAAAGCTTGCATTATGATTATTGATAAATTGTGAACAAGCGTGATGTTGACAAAGTTTGTGATGTTTCATCCCCAGAGCTGGATCTACCATACAGCAACCTGAAGCCATATTTCAGGAGAGTTTTGAAGAGGCTGCAAACTGATAAGGGTCCATAAAAAACTAAGGGTCCGTAAGAAAAACCTGTCTGCTCTCAGTATCATTGTTCTAATGACTGCATGTGCCCACCACACAGATAAGGAATTATACAAACTTTAGAATTTGTAAACGCTCCCGACTACAGGCATGTTCAAAATCTGGCCCAGGGGCCAAAAGCGAGACATTTCTGGTGGCCCCCAAAGCTAGTAGCTGCGGTGCCACATGTAGGTGCCAGCAGCAGTAACAGTCACTGAATAGCAGCTGCCATTGTGCTAACTGCACACGATACATTGGTTATTTCCTGCGGAAATGTTTTATTTGAGAAAATGTCACAGGCATAGTGTACCTAATGGCAATCAGCAAAAATGGCCCTTCACTTAAAAAAGTTTGGACACCCCTGGCCTACTCAGTCCATTCCCTCCCCCCTTACCTAAGCTCCCCAGGGTTCCTAAAAAAAAACTGTCTCAGTCTGCAGCAATGTTCTAATGACTGCATGTACAAAGTCACAGGAAAAGTAGGTTGAAAAACATGTAGACTGCCCCTACTCGCAAGAGACAGATCTTGGATAATTATCACACTAAAGGTGGCCATACACTGGTCGATTTGCCATCAGATTCGACCAACAGATAGATCCCTCTCTGATCGAATCTGATCAGAGAGAGATCGCATGGCCACCTTTACTGCAAACAGATTGTGAATCGATTTCAGCCTGAAACCGATCACAATCTGTGGAGCTGCCGCTGCAGCCCAACCCCCCCCCCCCCCCTCATACATTACCTGTTCCGCCGGCGCGACTCCCCTGGTCCCCGCTGTCTTCTTCTCCGCTCTGGGCTCCGGACCGTTCCTGCAGCTACTGAACTTCCTGTCCAGGGGAAGTTTAAACAGTAGAGGGCGCTCTACTGTTTAAACTTCCTGCCGGGACAGGGAGTTCTGTGTAGCTGCAGCGGTCCGGAACCCAGCGCGGAAAGAAGACAGAGAGGACCAGGGGAGTCACGCCGGCGGAACAGGTAATGTATACCTGCTATATTGCGTCGGGCATTCGAACGCCGCTATCGACGCACTCCCGACCCGCTGGCGATCGTGAAAAATCTTCCGCACGGACGGATCGACGGGAATCGACTGGAACGATCGATTTCGGACGGAAATCGATCGTTTTGTCAGCGGTGTATGCGGCGATTTCACAGCCGATTCGATCACTGTGATCGAATCGGCTGTATATTGGCGGGAAAATCGTTAGGTGTATGGGCACCTTAAGGCCAGTGACTTGACAGGTTCTGATTACACAGCGGAGGGTGAGAGCAATCTGTGCGTTACACATGTCTGCATGCATAGCTATATGTATGTATGTATTCTACTGTGATTCTAAAACATTTTGATTATGCAGATTGCCTGGAGGATTAATTAACTTATATGAATTATTGAGTATGCTCCAAACCAACATTGCAGTATTGGGAAAATTGTCTGATCTAATGCGGTCAAACTGAGGTTGTTACAGCTGTGTGGTGTGCCTCCACTGCTGGGTGTGCAGTTATCATCAACAAGTATGCACTTATGTTTTTATTTAATGGGTTTTATTTACTATATTTTTTTGCAATGATGTTTAATAAAAAGTGTTATTTGTGAATTGAAGCAAGGTCTGGCATTTTGTGAATGACATGGTTACCTTGGCCTGCCCAGTGCTCCCCAGTAACACATGGGACATCACCATAGCTCCCAACTGTCCCTCTTTTGGAGGGACAGTCTCTCTTTGGGAACCCTGTCCCTCTTTCTCCCTCATTTGTCTCTCTTTCAGGACTGCTGTACAGATCTGTGTTAATATATGTATTTTTCTACTGAAAAATGTGTTTAGCTGACTCTAAATTTTATGCTCATTATTTAAATCGATATATTTCTTATTTTCATATGTTAAAATGAAGAAAAACTACTGACCATAGAAAGGACCAGTGTGGTCTGAATGATAAAACTACATATTTTGACTCTGAATTATTTGTGATATGCATGGGGGTGTGGTTAGAGGTGTGGCTGAGGCATGTCTTAAAGTGTCCCTCTTTCTTATCTCAAAAAGTTGGGAGGTATGCATCACTTCCACTATATCTACCCTGAAGCTGGGAGCACACTTTGTAGAATTGAACACTGCACCGCATTGCTTCACTGCAAAGGTAGCCTAAAGCCGCATCTACACGTGTAGATGCGGCGGCGATGTTCCTTATCAATCGAGCCGCTGATGCGACTCGATTAATAAGATCGGACAGGTCGGATCTTGCTACCGCCGATTCCCTGCTCGTTCCCCGCGAGGGGACAATGGCAGGGAATCGAGCGGAGGATAAGCGAAGCGGCGCAGGGACGAGCGGGAATCGAGCGGGTATTGATTCCGGCACATGCGCAGCGAGCGGGGACACGGAAGAGGCGATCCGGCGGCTAATCAAGCCGCCAGAACGCCGCCTCATCTACGCGTGTAGATGAGGCTTAAGGCTCAATTACCATTTGCGTCAGATCTGTACTGCACAGAGTGGAGCGGACAGTTATTTTATCTTATTGACAGTTATATGTTATGGACAGATCTTATATGGAGCTGCTTATTCCTGCCAGGGCAGGGCTGTGGAGTCGGTCCAAAAATCCACCGACTCCGACTCCTCAGTTTAGGATTCCACCGACTCCGACTCCTCGACTCCGACTCCTCTAATTTGCATATTACAATTTTGTTGATTAAAAGTATGTAACATGAAATTCATCTCTTAACTGCCAAAGCTTAGGAATTTTACAAGACAACTGAAGTGAGAAGGATATGTAGACTACTACATTTATTCCCTTTAGACTAAAACTAGTCCTTGGTAAGAGTACTTGTAAAAGGTACAAACCGGAACAAAGAACATCTATCAGGCCCTAGGCAATGTAAGTGTGGGTACATGTAAGAATGATGTGCAGGTACTCTGCAGGGGAATGAGGAGGTTGTAAACAGACAACACCTCTGTGTTCAATGTGCACAGCATTCTCAGTGGATTCCCTGCAGCTCTGTTGGGAGTGCATATGTAGAGTATAGTACTGTGTAACAAAGTAAACCTGAGACAGATGAAATTAAAGTTTTATACATACCTGGGGCTTCCTCCAGCCGCCTTCAGGATAATCAGTCCCTCGTTGTCCTCCTCCACCACCTGGATCTTCTGCTATGAGTCCAGGTACTTGAGCCAGTCGGGCGTAGTGCGCATGCACACACTCCACCGCCAGGAGCATACTACACCTGTGCAGCACTATTGCGCAGGTGCAGAATGTTCCTGGCTGTGGGAGCGGCATGCGGCCGGACAGCACTGACTGGCTGAATTACCAGGACTCATAGCAGAAGATCCGGGTGGTGGAGGACAGCGAGGGACTGATTAGCCTGAAGGGGGCTGGAGGAAGCCCCAGGTATGTATAAAACTTTACTTTTCATCCGTCTCAGGTACCCTTTAATTTGTAGTCACCAAACCAAATTTTAACAACATATCAAATTATTTGATTTCATCAGCAAAGGGAGTGCATACATTTGCATAAATCAGCATCAATGCAGAATTATTTCCATCTCATTGACCATCTCTATTAGTGACACAGCTACACATCAGGCTTTATTCTTACAGCATAGATGTTATTTAGTATATATAAGAGATTCCTGTGTACACATCATATATACAGTCACAATCAGATATGTATATCTGACCTTAAAAATACGGGGACTGCTTTATTGAAGCAGCACAAGTAACTAATTTTGATTGGTTTATTTCATTTTTGTGGACTAAGCACAGCTATTACTGTATATATACTGTATATATACATTATTTTTAATGACTATTATCTGAGAAATAGAACATTTTATCATATTTTCTTTTTTAATTACAGTTACAAATTCATTAGGAGTCGGAGTCGGAGTCGGTGCTTTTTTTCCCGACTCCAGGCACCCAAAATTGCCCGACTCCACGACTCCGACTCCACGACTCCGACTCCACAGCCCTGTGCCAGGGTATAGATTTTAATTACTGTCCTCACACGACCCGCTACCACCGATCTCTCCCTCGCTGCCGGCTCCTTGCTCTGCTGTTGCTATGACGGCAGAGCTCTGTGAGTCGGTCAGGAGTCGATTTCGTTGGATCCTGATCCCGTGATCACTATGAGCCAATCTCATGAAGTCTTCCAAAAGAGTAACTCAGTTTTGATGTCATATGCAGGGTCGTTTCTAGCCTTTTTGTCACCCCAGACAAGAAGTCCTGTGTCACCCCCCAAAAAAAACAAACAAACACACAAACAAAAAGGCACACACTAGATATTTAAAAATCATGTGCCTTTTCCTGCACTCCCCCAGCCCAGTGTATAAATGAAGCTTATACTGCAGCAGAAGCTGTGCTCTCACCTCTCTGCCAGAGTCCAGTGCTGTGCTTCCACCTATCCACTCACCGTTCGGTCCAGTGCTCAGCATCTCCTACCGCGTATAGCGTGATTACACATGACAAGAGGAGAGTGTGGTGCCAGCACTAGAGGGAGCAGTAGGCTGCTTGGATGATCGCACAGGCACAGCGCTGGACTACAGCAGGGAGGTGAGAGCACAGCTTCTGCTATTTACACACTAAGATGGGGGAGTGCAGGAGCGGGACAGAACACAAAAGGGGACAGAAGGGGGCACAAAGGGGGACAGAAAGAGGCACAAAGGGGGACAGAAAGATGCACAGGGGGAACAGGTAGCACAAGGGGATAGAGGGAGGCAAAAGGGGACAGAAGGAGGGCCAAAAGGAGTTACAAATGGGGACAGAAGGAAGCACAGGGGTAATGAAGAAGACACAAGGAGGCATAAAGGGGGACAGAAAGCAGCACAAAGGGGGCAGAAGGAGACACAAACGGGGACAGAAAGAGGCACAGAGGGGAACAGAAGGAGGCACAGAGGACAGAGGTAGCACAAGAGGACAGAAGGGGTCACAAAGGGCGAAAGAAGGAGGCATAAGGGGACTGAAGGAGGCACAAGGAGACAGACAGAGACACAAAGGGGGAAAGAAGGAGACATGGGGACAGAGAGGCACAAAGGGTGGCAGAGGTGGCCCTGGGGGATGGAAGGATGCACAGTGGGGGGGGGGGGGGGATGTGGCAGAAGGACACAGTGGAGGCTGCCTGCAACTTACACTAGGGACCAGCGATGTTGCTCCAGGGACCTGCAATGCTGCTGCTTTTAAAGACACCGAACTTCCTGCTGCTGCAATCATGCAGCAGAAGCAGGTAATTGAGCACCCGTGGGAGGTGGTGCTTCGTTTGGAGATGGGGCTCCATTTAGCAGCATGGCTTAATCCTGGGCAATGGTGCTCCCCAGGACCAATGGCACTCAAGGCTATGGCCTGGAATGTCTTTGCCTAAAAACCTCCCTGCTCATAATATATAGGGTGTTGACTCAGCTAGAAGAAAATTCTACATAATCCATTGAACTGGTGAGCTCTAGCTATGCTCATTATCTAGAAATAGAACTTCGTAACTAAATTGCTTAGTTTACCAGAAGGTTTATTGCAAACACTGACCACAATACATGCATGTTGGTTTTGAATCTTGCACCAAGTATAAACTTCTTCTTTATGAGGTCCTCAAAGGGAGAGCTAATCCCACTACAATATTTAATCAACAACAAACAACAACAAATAACATTTGTAAAGCGCTTTTCTCCCGTAGGACTCAAAGCGCATAAGCATGGCTCAGACCATCGTGGTACAGAGGAAGAATTTTATAAGTCCGGAAATGCCAGGCTAAACAGGTGGTTTTTCAGTCTGGATTTGAATAGCTCAAGGGATGGTGCTGTCTTTACTGGGTGTGGCAGGGAGTTCCAAAGAGTAGGGGCAGCATGACAGAAGGCTCTGTGTCCGGATTTTTTGAGGTGCACTCTGGGAGTGACCAAGTTTATAGAACTTGCTGATCTGAGGTTGTGAGAGGTGTGGTGCAGCTTCAGCAAGTCCTTCATGTAATAATCAAGCTGGTCTTGTCTGGGAGAAAATACTTCAAGTCTTATCAATTGCATTACATTTTTATACCCCAAGTCTGGAATAATACAGATCCCAAGAAATAAGACAAACTGAGAAACAATTTTGGCAAGCTAAAGTTTTTTTTTGTCCAAATTGTTACTAATAGTGGACTGATTACAATGTATTGTGTAATATTAAACTTTCCCTCTCAAATACAGAAATGCTTTGATTCTATAATGATAATAATTCCTCCAGCTGGGCTCTGACAGTCTTTCTCAGTTTCACCTTGGCTGGCAGCATACTTGTCTGTGCGGAAAACCATCAGTTGTACACCATGTGCGGTTTTCATGCCTTTGCGTTTTTTAACCCATTTCAGACTGCACGGTTCTCGCCCCTTAAAGGGACCCTGAGCACTCACTAAAAATGAAATAGTGACTTACTTGGGGCTTTCTCCAGCCCACCATAGGCCGCCAGGTCCCCTCGCATTCTCCTGGCCCCTCTCCCAGTCCCGGCTCCGTTATGGGACGACTTCGGCCTGAAGTTGTCAGGCCTGATTCACGCTTTGCCAATATGCATAATAATGCCGGACGGCGTGAGAGTCCTGCGCATGCGCGGTTCAATATTAGAGAACCGCGCATTTGCAGGACTCTCACGCCGGCCAGCGTGGTGACGCGTAGTCAGCTAGCGTGATGTCGCAGATTGAGGAAGTGGGAAGCAGCCCTGACGACTTCAGGCAGAAGTCCCGTAATGGAGCCGCCAGCCGGCACCGGGGGACCTTGCGGCCTAAGGTGGGCTGGAGGAACCCCCAGGTAAGTCACTATTTCATTTTTAGTGAGTGCTCAGGGTCATTTAAGAACCAGAGCCTTTTTTTATTCTGCTGTTTTTAATGACTGTAATTGGCTCACACTAACCACCTGGTAAGGAGCCAATGAAACTAGCTCCTTACCAATAGGCAGAAGCTTGGCTGTCACAGCGATCAGCTATATACATTGCTATATACTGGATTTTTTCTCTGCTAGATGTAATTACCGTAATAAAAAATAAATAAAAAAAAAAGGCAGATAGGTCGGTAATCGTTACAAGCAGCCAGTGCGACACCGGGGAGGACCGGAGTTGTGGTGAGGGACTCAAATGACTTCTACGGGCCGGAAGAAGCCCCAGGTAAGTAAAGATACAGTAGCTTTAGTTCTTCGCCTCGGAAACCTTTAAGGCTACTTTCCCACTAAGCCGTTGCGTTTTAGGGGACGTTATGGTCGCATAACATGCCCCTAACGCAACGCATGGTGGTGTTGAAGTTGGACGTCAGATTGAGCTGCGTTATGCAGCTCTCAAAGCAGCCACTCCAGGTTAGTGATAGGAAGTCCAGATCTTTTTAAGGATTCGGATCATTTGAATCGGATCATTGAAAAGATCCGGATCTTTGAACCGAATCATTTGAATCATTTTACTAGGGAAGCAGACTGGGGGTGAAATGACTAGCAGGACAGGACTTTCCCTGCACTGTACATTCTGTATATCCCTGTTTCTTCCGGACAGACATCCACTGTGAATCGAATATTTCATTGTGATGATCCGACTCAAATGAACGATTCATTCATGATCCGGACAACACTGCAGTCCCACCAGGAGTCTCCACAGTGCAGTGAATATTAATTAGCCATGTGGCTGGCTGCAGAGAAGGAGGAGGGGAGACCTCCTCCTCCAACATTACTGAGCATGTGCAAACAGTCTAACGTGGCTTAGCCCAGTATAACGTACAGCATGCAGCACTTTGTTTAAATTTGCTGTGTTACTATATAACAATGTGTGCACTGTGAACTAGTGATGGGAATTCCGGCTCTTCTCACAGAATCGGCTCCCATTAAAGAGCCGGCTCTTACGGCTCTCAATCGGCTCTTCATTAAATATCACTGGACACCACTCAGAATCGGAGTAAAAGCCCCGCCCCTGTCTCCATGACAACTCCAGACTGCTTCGCTGATTGGGGCAATCCCTCTTGCTACTGCTCTGCTCCGCCCAATACACTCCTACAAGCTGCAACTACAGGACTACATCTCCCAGCATGCCTCAGCGCCCTTTATTACACAGCAAGCAGAGCTGTGTGGGGCGGCTGAGGCATCGGCTCTTTTAAAACTGAGAGCCGGCTCTTGTCGTTCACAGCAAAGAGCCGGCTCTTAGAGCCGGCTCGTTCGCGAACGACCCATCACTACTGTGAACAGCACAACTGATTTTACAGTGCTGTGAGTTAGGCTGCGTTACTGGCTGCTGTAACGTGGGACTTTAAAGTCTCACTGTGAAACCAGCCTAAAGGATACATCTGACAATTTAACAAAAATCATATTTACTTCTGGCTTCCTCCAGCCCCTGGAAACCCATGTGTCCCTTGCCACAGCTTCGCTCTCAGGTACACTCCATGGGTCCCCTCTGCAGCAGTCGCTGACCCGGACAGGTCGGCAGCCTCTGCGTATGTGCAGCCGTGCCGACCACACTCCCGTTGCCAGAAGCGTTATGAGCAGGAGCAGAAGTACTACCCCTGCACAGAACACTCCCATTAACGGGAGTGCAGCCACGCATGCACAGAGGTTGCCAACTTGTCTGGGACACTTAAACCATGCCAATGCCACACCCCTCATCATGCCCCCAGCACACCTCTAGCCAGACATACCATACAGATTTCATAAGAAAAATATGTTGTTTTATAATTCAAACCACAATTATCCTTTCCATCCTTGTTCATTTTCCTTCATATTAACATTTTAAATAAGAAATATATATATACATGTGTGTATGTGAAATTCATTCAAAATAATATATAATGTGTGGGAGGATTTTATCAGACAGATCCCTCTGTAACCAAATTCTGATCTGAGAAGGAACTATTTTTTAAACACATCGAGTATATCTACCTTAGTATATACGTACCACCCTAGGTTTCCTTTTACTGTATTTCAAACATATGATACTACGGTAGCTAAATGAAGAGGGCAGTGGGCGGGGACGCTCGCCTGTCCCTTGGTGCGGATGAGAGGCAGGACTTCAAGAAAATGGCGACACACGAAGGAGACCATCTGTTAGCACGCCTTTACCCCTTGCGTTCTAGTTCTCCCTCAACAGGAGATACTTCGTAGTACATGAATGGCTTCTAGTCGCACTGAGATGACGTAATTGAGTCGCCTCTTCTAACCTTTGGACGCTGGCGCGATTGTTGAATCGGTAACTGGAGGGAAAGTTAGAAGACGATGAGCCTCCCCGGGGGCAGCGCGCAGCCCAGCTACCTGCTGGTAAGAGCACCGACTGGCTGCGTGTGCTGGGGGAGGGGGGCGATATGCCTGCGGCACTGACACTGCTGTCTAGACAGGCCTTCCATCATCTGCGGTATGCTGATGCCTGTCACTGTAGTGCTGCATTGGAATGACACTATCAGAGGCACAAGGCTCAAGTTTGCACTTTCAGTTTCTTATTTGTTTACATATTCAGCCACTAGGAAAGATGAGCTTAGCATTCGACTGTGACAATTTTGCTTTGTTCCACAGGAGCTGGACCCAGTGGGTCTGAATTAATGCTTTATTTTTGTATATTTATATAGCTCCAACATCTTCCATAGCGCATAGTACAAAACAAATGGGAGCGTAGATACATGAGCGCATGCCACAGCTAAGCACATTCGAAAACCTAATGCTTTGCTGTCAGGTAACTGAACATTACCATTACCTTTGCTAAACTGATTATACTTTTGCAAAGTTCTGTTTCAGGCTCTGGTAATTCTGGTTATGGTAGAGAAAATAAAATGGCTTGTGGAATATTAGGTCATGGTTTCCAACTGGTAATGAAATGGTTTGTTTACTGGGTTGGATCTGCACAGTACAGATGAAGGCTACCAAAATGAAATTTGAGTATTGTAATTGGCGGCCTATACTTTAAAATTAGGAGCTGCTGCCTTTAGGAGCTGTCCACGTGTTTCACCCAAATCAAGGTTTACTTTCCAGAGGTATTTGTTACCAGTTGCCTGGCAGCTCTGCTGGTCTGTTTGATGGCAGTAGAGTCTGAATTACACCAGAAACATGCATGGAGGTAATCTTGTCAGTTCTGACAATATTATCAGAAACATCAGATCTGGTGCATGCCTGTTTAGGGTGTATGGCTAAAAGTATTAGATGCAGAGGAACAGCAGGTCTGGCAGGCAACTGGTATTACTTAAAAGAAAATAAATATGGCACCCTCCATATCACTCCCACCTCAGTGCACTTTAAAGCATACTGAGCTTCTAAGCGCAATAAACTGTTAGGTACACACTGTGCTATTTCCTGACAGATTTACTGTCAGATCGACTATTTCCAACATGTCCGATTTGATTTCTGATCGATTTTCCATAGTGTGTACCTAGCATTACAGGGGGCACCCCATGCTCTTCATAGTTACATAGCCATAGATTGGCTCATTGTATCAGATCATGACACTCTTTAAATGTTTAGAAGTTAATGGCATGATGTAGATGTAAGTAAATTACTGCAGTCATGCCACACATAGTTATAGTATGTATGTTTTTTATGTTTTTACTAAATAGGCCACACTGAAAGCAGACTGTGTGAATAAGCCCTTTGTCCAGAGGTGCCAAGATCTGGTTAGAGTGATTGAAGATTTCCCTGCTAAGGTAAAATGAATAGAAGGTTTGACTGCACTTTGTGTGATAATGTGTTTATTTTTCATGCTGTGGTCCATTAGTGCTTTTCTCTTACTTGATGTTTCTTACTTACCGTGTTTTTCGGACTATAAGACGCACTCTTCCTCACCAAAAGTGTGGAGGGGGGGAGTCACTGCGTCTTATAGTCCTAATGCTACATTTCAGACCTGTGCCAGGTGTACCCCTACGTCAGTCAAGGCTTCAGACAAACGAGTGTCTTTCCCCATTATGAGGGATGAGACGCACTGCAGAACCCTCAGCTGAGATTAGCTAAGTCCCTGTGCCCACACAGCAGTCCAATCAGTGTGCCAGTGCATCACGGGGGGCCGGGCATGTGGACTGCAATGGGTACAGCAGCCAGTCGATCACAACAGCAGTGGGTGTGATTAAAAACAGACTTCTGAGCCACTCCCATCAGAGAACGATCTTCCAATGTGGAAGAGCAGAGCTTTGCCATGGAGACAGGACACGTGCCTGGCAGCCACATCGTCACTGGCATTATAATCAGATCGCTCTGAGAGATGCTCTTATGTGGGGGCATTAGAGCAGGAGGCAAAGTAGAGTCTCTTGATGCAAGTCTCTGTGACACTCTTAAGTCAGCAATGGTCCATCCTGTGCCTGGCGCTCCTCCCCCTTCACTCTTCACTGCGTGTCAAAGAAGCAGCACTGAACAATTAGTGTTAGCTGCTTACAATAAAAGCTCCCTCCTTTGATTTACTAGCTAGAAACTTTCAGGCTTGTGAGCATGATTTATGAGAGCACAGCAGCCTGGGCAGATGTGGTGAGATCTGTTTGTTTAACCGTTTGTTTACCTCTTGAAGTGCTGCAGATTCCTTTGAGGGGCCCATACACCTAACTATTTTCCCGCCGATATACAGCCGATCCGATCACAGTGATCGAATCGGCTGTGAAATCGCTGCGCACACCGCTGACAGAACAATCGATTGTGGGGCAGCACAGTGGCGTAGTGGTTAGCTCTCTCGCCTTGCAGCGCTGGGTCCCTGGTTCGAATCCCAGCCAGGGCACTATCTGCAAAGAGCTTGTATGTTCTCTCCGTGTCTGCGTGGGTTTCCTCCGGGCACTCCGGTTTCCTCCCACATTCCAAAAACATACTGATAAGTTAGTTGGCTCCCCCTAAAAATTGGCCCTAGACTACAGTACTTACGCTACATAATATAGACATATGGCAATGGTAGGGATTAGATTGCAAGCTCCTTTGAGGGACAGTTAGTGACTAGATATATATATATATATATATACATATATATATATATATATATATATATATATATATATATATATATATATATATATATATATATATATATATATATATATATATATTCTCTAGTCACTAACTGTCCCTCAAAGGAGCTCGCAATCTAATCCCTACCATTGCCATATGTCTATATTATGTAGTGTAAGTACTGTAGACTAGGGCCAATTTTTAGGGGGAGCCAATCTGTCCGTGCGGAAGATTTTTCTCGATCGCCGGCGGATCAGGAGTGCGTCGATAGCGGCGTTCGAATGCCCGACGACAGACGCAATACAGCGGGTATACATTACCTATTCCGCCGGCGCGACTCCCCTGGTCCCCGCTGTCTTCTTTCCGCGCTGGGTTCCGGACCACTGCACCTACACCTACACCTACACAGAACTTCCTGTCCCGGTAGAAAGTTTAAACAGTGGGGGAGGGGGGGTGGGGGGGGGGGGGCAGCAGGCGTTAGAGTGTAGTGTAGGGCAGTGTAGCTGATAGACAGCTTGGAGGGAGGGGGAAGCTCCGCAAGGTGCCCCTGCACCATGGATGCACCCAGGTTTAGTATATTTTTTTTTCCCCTCAATATTTGTCCTCTAAACCTAGGTGCATCTTATGGTCCGGAGCGTCTTCTATTCTGAAAAATATGGTACTCCCGATAAAAAGGTAACATGAGTGTTATTAGAGTAACACCTACTAGGTAAGTAGCGTAATGCTCATCACCCTAGCAATGCTTGCATTACCTAGGTAACACAGGTCACGCTGATTGCACAATGTGTGCTATCTTGTTACTGTAAGTAACAGTGGGCCAGATTTATCAAGAGGCTAAGGGCCATGCAGAACTGTCTCGGGCATCTTAAGAAATCATTAGATTAGTGCAGATTCCTTCTAAAACTGTTGTAAAATAGGAGGAGCTAGGAAGGTCTCTCAGACAGTGCAGTGTATGAGGGGAATTACTGTTGCTGAGGTAACCAACACACTTGCTGTATTGATAGCAGCAGGCTCTGAGGAGGAATTCAGCAGGTGGGAGGAGCACATCACAAATCATGTCTAGTCTGCACTCTGCAATCATGTCTAGCCTGCGGTTCTTCATCTGTAGAACTGCTATCAAGCACTTCTCAATCAGTGCCAGTTTAGGGATGGATTTGCACTCTTCTTAACTGTTGTGCAGCTCTAGAAATTCACGCTAAATTGCCACTATTACCTAGGATTTAAGAATGTTCTTATTATCATGCAGAACTGTTCTCCCTGCTGGTTAGAACAGATTAAGAAGAAAAAACTGTCGGTAATGCGTTGATAAATCTCCCCCAGTAAGTTTACTGTGCGTTTGTAATTATGCGCCATCTATTTGTTAGATCGTGTCTGGCTTTTCCTGTTCTAGGACCAAATACAGAATTGTGTATGGGAATACTGTATTGTCTGCAACCTTTAACTAAGTAAAACATGCACAATGCTACTGGAAACTAAAAATCGTGATCTCTTTTTACTTGGGCTATAGCTCATACATAGGAACTATTTTATAATCAAGGCAAAAGAGAGAGATTTTTAACCAGAATATTGCTGGATTCACACTGGACTAAAAAATGTTCCATGGAATGGAGCAGCTTAAATAGCGCAATTGCCACTGCACCAATGGTTGGTAGATGTGCCGGAATCACCTTTGGAGTCAAGTCACTGTAGATCACTCCATACGATTCGCACCACCTAAAAAGATTCTTTATTAGGTATCTTAAAAACAGTTACATCTTAAGAATCCACATGTGGGTATGTGTAAGATGATGCACAGGCGTTTCGGGCCAGACTCGGATCATGAAAAGCCCACACCATGGAATGGAGCAGCAGGCATGCAATGTCGCCTATGACAGTTAGTAAGATCAGGTCACATCTAAAACCCAAAGTAAGGAGAGGAAATACAGCTGCGGAACATATCAATTTGGAGGAGACACTGAGACACCGCATTAGCAGCAGATTTTTTTAAAATCACTAGCGATTAGAAATTGTTCCTAGTGGGTTTCTGGCCTCAGAGTGACTGGATGGTTGGATGAGGGGATGTTGGTGGTGGGATATTGGGGAGAGATTAGAAGTACAAAGGATTTATTCAAAGGTTTAAAGAGGAAGGGAGAGTGGAAGAGGAATAAGGGAAGAAGGGTAACGATGAGCCCCTAAGGCGACAATTGCCTAACAACAAATTTTAAGAGGGGAGGGGTATTTAGGGGAATTATGGACATTTTTGTCAACCCTCTCAAAATGTTAATTAACATGTATCTCTTTTTAACATTAATATACTTATGCACCTTCTCGTGAGAGAGTCTCCAAGTTTTAGATATATTTTTGTTATAAAACTGATGTATGGGAATATTTTATTTTATGTATTAAAAAAATCATGAAATAAAGATGATTTAAAAAAAAAAAGACATCTGTCTGTTTGGTATGGCTCCATATGTTCAGGTTTGATGAGTGGAACTGAAGACCGTGCGGTACGCAATTTTTCCAGATACGGGTATAGATTCCAATTCAGATGCCGATGGAATCAATAGAAACCTATGAGAACAGACAGTGTCCATTCTCGCTAAGCTGGTCACTGCATATAGAACAGACAGTGTCCATTCTCGCTAAGCTGGTCACTGCATATAGAACAGACAGTGTCCATTCTCGCTAAGCTGGTCACTGCATATGTTTCACCACTTTTTAACTCCTCTGTCTTCTTCCCATGAAGTTAGAATTCTGTAGCACCGCTATTGCAAGAGATCTGTTGGAGCATTAATTTGCATTTTCAAGAGTAGTCAGCAATAGGGATTGGCAATGAGATGCAAATAATTTGATGCAGGATATGCAGATTTATGCATCTTGAAAATTGGTCTATTCTGCACATTTTTACGTAGTTTGCATAATCCCACATTTAACTGTATTATTAATAAATACTAGCAGTACTCACTGGGTGTGAGGGCAGGCATCCATCTGCTCAGAGTTCTAGGTAAGTGACTGCTGTACAGAATTTGGTCTACTGTTCAGACTGCTTCATATAAACAATGGTAGGTGGTAAAGGGTCATAAATAGACAGTGTGACTCTGTAAAGCACATACACTTTGCCAAAAAGTAATGTATATTTTTGGGTATTTACACATTTTTCCAGTCAAGATTCAAAAGGTGTTTTTTTTTTTCTCAATTTCAAGTTGCATTTACATGATATGATTAATAGTCTCAGAAGAACACAACAGCTGAAGTACATGGTTCCATTAATTGCTTTTTTTTTTACTGATAGGAGTTACATGCAATCTTCCCATGGCTTGTGGAACTCGTGTTTGGCAGTCTGGATGGGAGCATTGTTGGCTGGAATCTGAGATACCTGCATGAACGGATGCCCATAGAGTTTCATACTGCGTTGGATTTCCTGCATCCTAGGTAAGTGCATATACCAAAATGGCTATCTTCTTGAATGGGTACTAACATGTTCTGAATGACTTCCCCTCTCGTTCATTTCCCAGGTTGATCTGTGGCAAAAACAAAATCTCTACATAAGTGGGCCAACCATTTATAGACTGAGACATAAGCCTGTCAGTTATTACAGCAAGTGTGTGTATAAGTAAGAGCTGTTGTGTATTCACTTGATAAGGCTCTAGGAAAAGTGAAAGCAAAGGAGTTTAACTATTTCTGGCACTTTAGCAGGCTTTTTTTTTTTTTTTTTTACTCTTAATAATGGTTTAGCAAATCTGGAGGAATAGCAGGGATATTTATGACTAGAATTCCTTAATAAAGCAACTAGCAATGACGCGCATGTGTATAAGGCTTTAGCTTTCCCCCATTCTCATATTGGATCTCACTTGTAAACATTTTTTTTTTATCTTCACTGTTGTCAGATCAGTCCATGAAGATCTGAGGTGGGGGAGTACCGTACGTTTTGGGAGTGGGAACAGGGCTTTCTGAAGAGCTGGTCTCTCTGATTGCTGCTTTGTCTCTGTTGGACTTTTTAGGGAATTTCTGCTATTTGGGCTGTTAGAAACTCACTCTTCAGTAGTGGTGTAGCTAAAGAGCTATGGGCCCCAGTGCAAAATTTACATGGGGGCCCCCAAAGCACTATTTATATAACAATATGGTGCACAAAAACCTGCCAAAGACAACCACAGTGTCAGAGGTGTAAGTAGGGGATGGGAAACAATGTGTTAAGGATTACTACTATTCAAAGCATATGACCAAGAAAATATATACCGCTCGACTCACAAAACGGAGACAGTGCTGGAACTAGGGCTGCCCAGCCCGGACTCAATGATAGGTGAAGGAGATCCGCACAATGTCTCAACAATCCATAAGTTTATTCAGGACGTATCCCATGCACATAAAAAAGAGGTACTCCGACTGACATGTTTCGAACCTACATGGTTCTTAATCATAGCCATTTTTTATGGTTCCCATTCACAAGGTTTTATAGAGGATGGTGGGCAAAACCAGGGGGAATGTCAGACTGGCCACACCCAAAATGGGTGTGACCCAAGCCTGCATCCTCTAGACTGGCTACCACATCAGCCTTTACACTATTTGCATGCAAATTTAAAACAATTATTAAAAATACCAAATAATGAATAAAAAAACCCAAAACAACACACCACACTCAGGGTTAAAGGCAAAAGACACAGCTAGAAATAGTTGGATACTAAACCAACCTACATCCTGATGACTCCAGAGGTCAGCCGGATAACAAAACTTAAGTACAATGATAGCTATCCGGTCACCAAGGCTAAATCCCACCTGGCATTCAAACCAAGGGGAGCCCTGGTCCCCAATCGGAAAATCCACAAGGCTTCTCTCTTCCGAATCAAGGCCAGTAAATCTCCCCCCCTTTTAGGCAGGAATACCCTCTCAATGCCCTGAAAACGAAAACCGGACATGTTGCCCCCATGTGCCAGACGAAAATGTTTCGCCACATTTGAAATACTATTTGTGAGCCAACCGGCCCCCAAATAATGTTCAGCAATGCGAGCTTTAAGAGACCTGGTAGTACAGCCTACATACTGAACAGAACAGATATCACAAGTAATCAAGTATATGACATTTTTAGTATCACAATTTATGAAATGTTTGATGGGGGAAACATGTCCATTAGAGAGGGAAACTATAGTGCGGGTTTTGGTGTGCGCAAAACAATAGTGACAAGATGCCCCCCTCACATCTAAAGGATCCTTTAACAGTCAGCCAAGTTGGGAGGTCTCAAGGGGGATTTAAATAAGCTAGGTGACAGAAGGCTTCCCAAAGTGGGCGCCCTTCTACTTGCAAAGCTAACTCCCTCTCGGAGAAAAGGCTGTAGGTCCCCATCCCCCTCCAAAATGGGCAAGTACTTCTTCACAATATTCGTCACCTGATGAAATTCAACACTATAAGTTGTGACGAAAACGGGTTTTTCATTACCCCTCCTCCTATTGGATCCGCCCTGTCTAATGAACTGTTCCCTAGGGGTAGTATTAGCTCTAGCTCTTGCTTTATTTATATTCCATTTTGGATACCCCCTCGCCAGTAAACGCTGCTCTACTGTATCAAATTCTTGGCTCAAACTGTCTACATCCGAGCAATTCCGCCTGGCCCGAATAAATTCACCGACAGGAATTGCTCGGACCGTATGGGAGGGGTGACAACTATTGGCCCGCAAGATGGAATTGCCAGCACAAGACTTTCTGAAGGTCCTGGTGTGGACAACCCCACTGTTTCCATCTCCCCATAAGGTCAGGTCCAGATAATTTATACTAACCTGCTGCCACTCATGGGTAAACTTAAGATTACACTTATTGTTATTCAGCTGGGCAACAAAAGCATCAGCCTCAGTTCGATCAGTTTCCCAGACAATCAAAATATCGTCTATAAATCTCCCGTACCACGCAACCCCCGTCTTCGGACGCCCCCCATCTCCAAAAATGTGGAACTCCTCCCACCACCCCATGTAGAGATTTGCCAGGGATGGGGAGAACTTCGCCCCCATGGAGGCCCCACACCTCTGGAGATAGAAGGCGCCGTCAAACATAAAGTAATTGTGGGCCAGGAGATATTCCACAGCAGTACAGAGAAATAAACGGAGATCCGAAGGATAGTCCGAGTATCTCTCTAGATGATATTGAAGTGACGTGAGAGCCAAATGATGGGGGATACAAGAGTAGAGGGATTTGACATCTATTGTCAGCCAGCTGTAACTATTTTCCCAAGTTAAATTTTCCATGCTGGCTAGCAGATGCTTAGAATCCCTAAGATATCCAGGCAACCTCTTGACTAGGGGCTGCAATAGAGAATCTACCCAATCGCTCAGGCGCTCACCCAGAGAGCCGATCCCAGCAACAATGGGCCTGCCCTCCGGGCGAGCGCCCGGCTTATGGATCTTAGGAAGATGGTGGAACACTGGAACTATGCTAGCCAGCATGGAAAATTTAACTTGGGAAAATAGTTAAAGAGAACCAAGAAAATATATACCGCTCGACTCACAAAACGGAGACAGTGCTGGAACTAGGGCTGCCCAGCCCGGACTCAATGATAGGTGAAGGAGATCCGCACAATGTCTCAACAATCCATAAGTTTATTCAGGACGTATCCCATGCACATAAAAAAGAGGTACTCCGACTGACATGTTTCGAACCTACATGGTTCTTAATCATAGCCATTTTTTATGGTTCCCATTCACAAGGTTTTATAGAGGATGGTGGGCAAAACCAGGGGGAATGTCAGACTGGCCACACCCAAAATGGGTGTGACCCAAGCCTGCATCCTCTAGACTGGCTACCACATCAGCCTTTACACTATTTGCATGCAAATTTAAAACAATTATTAAAAATACCAAATAATGAATAAAAAAACCCAAAACAACACACCACACTCAGGGTTAAAGGCAAAAGACACAGCTAGAAATAGTTGGATACTAAACCAACCTACATCCTGATGACTCCAGAGGTCAGCCGGATAACAAAACTTAAGTACAATGATAGCTATCCGGTCACCAAGGCTAAATCCCACCTGGCATTCAAACCAAGGGGAGCCCTGGTCCCCAATCGGAAAATCCACAAGGCTTCTCTCTTCCGAATCAAGGCCAGTAAATCTCCCCCCCCTTTTAGGCAGGAATACCCTCTCAATGCCCTGAAAACGAAAACCGGACATGTTGCCCCCATGTGCCAGACGAAAATGTTTCGCCACACCAGGACCTTCAGAAAGTCTTGTGCTGGCAATTCCATCTTGCGGGCCAATAGTTGTCACCCCTCCCATACGGTCCGAGCAATTCCTGTCGGTGAATTTATTCGGGCCAGGCGGAATTGCTCGGATGTAGACAGTTTGAGCCAAGAATTTGATACAGTAGAGCAGCGTTTACTGGCGAGGGGGTATCCAAAATGGAATATAAATAAAGCAAGAGCTAGAGCTAATACTACCCCTAGGGAACAGTTCATTAGACAGGGCGGATCCAATAGGAGGAGGGGTAATGAAAAACCCGTTTTCGTCACAACTTATAGTGTTGAATTTCATCAGGTGACGAATATTGTGAAGAAGTACTTGCCCATTTTGGAGGGGGATGGGGACCTACAGCCTTTTCTCCGAGAGGGAGTTAGCTTTGCAAGTAGAAGGGCGCCCACTTTGGGAAGCCTTCTGTCACCTAGCTTATTTAAATCCCCCTTGAGACCTCCAACTTGGCTGACTGTTAAAGGATCCTTTAGATGTGGGGGGGCATCTTGTCACTATTGTTTTGCGCACACCAAAACCCGCACTATAGTTTCCCTCTCTAATGGACATGTTTCCCCCATCAAACATTTCATAAATTGTGATACTAAAAATGTCATATACTTGATTACTTGTGATATCTGTTCTGTTCAGTATGTAGGCTGTACTACCAGGTCTCTTAAAGCTCGCATTGCTGAACATTATTTGGGGGCCGGTTGGCTCACAAATAGTATTTCAAATGTGGCGAAACGTTTTCGTCTGGCACATGGGGGCAACATGTCCGGTTTTCGTTTTCAGGGCATTGAGAGGGTATTCCTGCCTAAAAGGGGGGGAGATTTACTGGCCTTGATTCGGAAGAGAGAAGCCTTGTGGATTTTCCGATTGGGGACCAGGGCTCCCCTTGGTTTGAATGCCAGGTGGGATTTAGCCTTGGTGACCGGATAGCTATCATTGTACTTAAGTTTTGTTATCCGGCTGACCTCTGGAGTCATCAGGATGTAGGTTGGTTTAGTATCCAACTATTTCTAGCTGTGTCTTTTGCCTTTAACCCTGAGTGTGGTGTGTTGTTTTGGGTTTTTTTTATTCATTATTTGGTATTTTTAATAATTGTTTTAAATTTGCATGCAAATAGTGTAAAGGCTGATGTGGTAGCCAGTCTAGAGGATGCAGGCTTGGGTCACACCCATTTTGGGTGTGGCCAGTCTGACATTCCCCCTGGTTTTGCCCACCATCCTCTATAAAACCTTGTGAATGGGAACCATAAAAAATGGCTATGATTAAGAACCATGTAGGTTCGAAACATGTCAGTCGGAGTACCTCTTTTTTATGTGCATGGGATACGTCCTGAATAAACTTATGGATTGTTGAGACATTGTGCGGATCTCCTTCACCTATTATTCAAAGCATATATAGAAGTGATTACCAGCACAGGACCAAAAGAAAGCCAATATTGTGCTTGAGAGGGCCCCGATGCGGTCGCTACTTCTGCACCCCATATTGCTACGCCACTGTTCTTCAGATTACTGTGATAGAGTATAGCATCACAAACCGAAGCACACAGTACAGACATTTCCTTAGGGAACAGATCAGTCGGTCAGATGCCTCTGAGCAAAGCTCTGTTGCTGCAGTGTGTTTTCCTCCTGATATATGAAGACATGAATGCAGTGTTATAGAAATAGACCAGGGAAATGCAATGCTTTGGAGATTTATAATGTGGTTAATTCTTTATACCATGCAGTCAGGAGCTTTTCAAGTTAACTTTTTTTTTTTTTTTTTTTTTTTTTTTGCTGTGGAGTAGTCCTGATACAACTTTGAAAAGTTGAATTTTAATGTGATGAAAAGGAAACCTATAAAAGGTATGAGCTGTAATATGATGTACCCAGGGTCAGTGGGCCTGATGCAGTAAACTGCGATAAAGTTGCCATGCTCAGCAATTTTACCATTAGTAGCACAGGGGGAGCACTTCCCATTAGCACCAAGCTTGCTAGCATGTTTTGGGTTAATATGCACATTGCCATGGTACCGGTGCTCCCCCTGCACATGCCATCTTTACTGCAGTTTACCGCATCAGGCCCAATAAGTTTGTTGTAAAATTTAGCATAGAGAGGCTCATTTTACTCTCTTGGTGAGATGACACTGATGCTGTAGAGATCCATGAAATGTAGTCCAGCTGCATTCTTGAATAATAAAGAATTAGTGGAAGGTTAAGATTTCACACAGTGTATATTTGTGGTCAGGTAGGATTTTATTATCCTTGCAGAATCCCCCAGTTCTCTATACAGAAACACACATAAGCAATCTTGCCAACATCTCCAAACAGTATTGTTCATTTATTAAAACTAGATAATCTCCTTCTATTAGAAAATAAGTTCAGAGTCTTAGTAAAAAGTTCAGCTTTGATAACAGGCTGTGTCAGATGCCTCTGCCACTGTACTGCAGTTTTCACTCCTAGATAAATGTATTTATTCTGCTGCTGTCGGTGATTATTTCCTTTAAAACAATGCAAATAGTCTGGCTGTCCTGCTGCTCCTCTTCCTCTTTTATCCATACACTCCGAACAAGCATGCAAATCTGGTGTTTCTGACTAAAGTTTGACCAAAGTAGCTTCATGTTTGTTTTAGGTATGTTATTCAGACAATACTGCAGCCCAAGAGATTGGCGGACAACTGGTATTTATTTAAAGGAAATCAGTATGGCAGCCACCATGCCTCTCACTTCAGGTTCCCTTTAAAAAGGATAACACTGCTTCATGTAAGACTGCTCAGTAGAAAAAAAATAAATTGACTTTAACTGAAGCTATACAATATAATTAATGTTCAGTGTGTTTTTATTTGTTTTTTAACTCAGTGGTGCTATGATGAAACTTGTTTATAAGCTGCAAGCGGAAGAATACAGATATGATTTTCCTGTGTCATACCTGCCAGTAAGTAATTATTTTTGTGGCACCCAAGTCTGCTTTAAAATATATTTATACAACTGACTACATACTTTTATTGTCCTCATTTGTTTGTTCTTTTCCCCCCACCAGAGCCCAGTGCGTGCGTCCATACAGGAGCGAGTTTTGCCTGAATGTCCACTTTATCATAATAAGATCCAGTTCCCATCCTCTGGAGGGCTTGGACTCAATCTGGCACTGAGTATCCTTTATATTTCTTGTTGTATGGATTTTTCCAAGTTTCCAACTCTCAGTTCTATTCAGTGGTAGTGGGAGGGTGTCTTAAAGAGACTCTGTAACAACAAAAACCTCCCCTGGGGAGTACTCACCTCGGGTGGGGGAAGCCCCTGGATCCTAATGAGGCTTCCCACGCCGTCCTCTGTCCCACGGGGGTCTCGCCGCAGCCCTCCGAACAGCCGGCGACTGTGCCGACTGTCAGTTCAATATTTACCTTTGCTGGCTCCAGGGGGGGGGGCGCTGTGGCGACTTTCGGTACGGAAATAGACGGAAATACCCGATCTCCGTCGGGTCCGCTCTACTGCGCAGGCGCCGGAAACTTGCGCCTGCGCAGTAGAGCAGACCCGACGGCGATCGGGTATTTCCGCCTACTTCGGCGCCGAGAGGCATCAGAGCGCCTGCGCAGGAGCCAGGAAGGTAAATATTGCGTCACCGCTGCACGGAGGGCTACAGCTAGACCCCCAAGGGACGCAGGACGGCGTGGGAAGCCTCATTAGGATCCTGAGGCTTCCCCCACCCGAGGTGAGTACCCCCCAGGGGCCGTTTTGTCGTTACAGTTCCTCTTTAAAGGACAACTGAAGCAAGAGGTATATGGAGGCTACCACATGTATGCCCTTTTAAACAATACCAGTTGCCTGGCTGCCCTGCTGATCCTCTGCCTCTAAAACTTTAGATATAGACCCTAAACAAGCATGCAGCAGATCAGGTGTTTCTGAAATTATTGTCAGATATGACAAGATTTGCTACATGCTTGTTACTGGTGATATTTATACACTACTGCAGCCAAATAGATGAGCAGGTCTGCCAGGCAACTGGTATTTTATGTTTCAAAAAGTTTGTTTTTTTGTTTAAACGATACAATGAATAAGTATAAAATTGTTGCATAGTATCAGTAAAAAGTCAAATGATAAATGCGAACAGTAATAAAACAAACCATACACACATTGTTTTTGTGAAAAGCGGGCTCTAACGTGGCTAGAGCAGTTGGAGTTTAGGTCATTAATCATAGGGGATCCGTAGAGAACCCAAAGAGGTCTGACTAGGTAGTTCTATGCATATCCATAAACCGTAGGTAAAGCACATTTAAACCGAGAACCATAATGGGATAAACAGGGCGATAGCCCATGGAAAGGCCAATGTACCCCAGAGGATTATTTCCAGCTATCTGGAATATGCTGCAAAGGGGAGGTAAAATATCATCTCCAAAAAAAGGGGCAGGTAGGTAAAAAAAGCTATGGAGGTCAGCCAATAAAAGGTGTACAGGTCCTCTGCTAAAAGATAAGGCAATAGGAACAGGAAAGGAAGAAAGGAGAGAAAAGGAAACACTAAGGGAACGAAAGAAAAACAAGAGTGAAAAGTTAGAATGGGGCCCATCTCACAGCCTAAACAACTAGTATTTGTAAAAGGAAATACATATGGAAGCCTCCATATATGTGTCTCACTTCAGTTGTCCTCACTTTTTCCTCAGAATTCACATTTTTTTGTTATCTTTGGTTTAATAAAGTAAACCAAGGTTCATTTTTGTTGTTTACCTGTAATTAAATCACACTTTTTTTTTTTTCCAGAGATAAATAAAAACAAGATTAGATTGGGAAATGTAAACAATTCTTAATAGAGAACTGAATATATAATAGGGTGTCCACATTTTTTGGCATGACTGTAAGTGGTCATAAAACTTCCCGGGGAAGATAAAAGTTTAATACTAATTATGGGAGTGGAGTTAACATAAAGTGCTTGTGATACTGTTTAATTGTCAAACACAAGGTGCCCATTAACAGTACAGTCTACCAATCGATTGACCAGCTAATCCAATCAGTGATCGCGCGTGGAAATGTTCGTTCAGGTCCACAGACGGGAAGCAAAAATGTGATTCAATCTGATCCAATCACTGGGATTGATCCAAAAACCATATCGATGGAAAGATATCTTGTTTATCAGCACCATTAATGCTGCCCAAACGATCGGACAGTTGTTCGTTCAGCAGATTGTATGGTTAATGGTCACCTTTAAGCTTTTAACCCTTAAAGTACCTATTGATTGAAGCCAATGGTACGCTATATTACCTCCTCCTGTGGGTGCTTGTGAAAGAGTGCTTGTGAAGCGATTGCTTCCGCTGTGATCACGCAATTTGCAACTTGCACAGTTCTCAATAGCATGCTGCCGCTAGTGGAAAATTCCTGGTTTTAGTATTGGAGTGGAGAACCCCCCCAATTGAATATGTTAAAAATTAAGGCAACTACGTTTGGATGGATGGGGGAGAGATCCCTTGGACAATCAGCAGCAGCACACTTGTGGGAAGGTAATCTGGCCCACCATGGGCTTCACGCAGTAATTTTGGTCTCAGTTCAGGGGTTCTTTAAATCTGTAAAAGTACACATTTCTTGAACTAGTTGGAAATGGTCATAGTTTTGTACAGTTGATCCCTGACTTGCTCATTTATGTTGAATTAATAAATGAAGTTAAACAGTTTTGTGCGCAACAACGCTATATTTGTGATGATACATGGCAGCCTATAGGAAAGCATACAATGTGCATTTTAAATTACAAGTGGAAAGTTCCTTAGCATGTTGTTCAGATCCATATGAGTATTTTATGTTCCACTTTGCTATTTGCCTTATCAGACGTAGGGTAAGTCAAGTGATTCTTATTCATATATTCAGAAAACGTTTAATATTGGGAGATTTTTTAGGCCATTGTAACCTGTTAAACATGCGTTTCTTGAATTGGAAACAGTAACATTTCTGCTCCCGTAAATATGTGCTTTCATGCATTATAATTACAATTTTACCTTCTTAAAGTGTACGTGGGGTGACCTGATGAGATACATGTGTATGTACAGTATGTTGGCAAATATACAAAATAACTAGGTTGTGTTCCTTTTCTTCTTTTTCTGCCATACAGTTTCTTTTCAATCTGTACCTAGTCGGACCATAGTGTAATCCTCACTAATAAGGCATTACAGCCATAAAACTCCTTCCTAGAAGAGAACAGCTCCTGTGTGTAGGGGGTAGATAAAAAAATAGTTAATAGTTCATAAATTTTAGCTCTGGAACACTTTTAAAGACTGTGTCATTGAGCAGAGACAAAAGACTAAACCTACTTAAGTTTTTGAACATAAAACTGGGGGATATCTGAAGTCATTTTTAGGAGTTGGAGGATAAATACAATTGTTTATCTCATTTATTATCATCTCAGGATCACTTTAAAACAGTATTTGCACGTATTCAGCTTCAGTTGAATGAGAAATTACCTCCCATAATGCATCTGTTCAGGTTAGTGATTGAATATGTAAATCAGGCTGTCAATGAAAAGCTGGACATGCATCCAGAACCACTGGTTTATAGCACATCTATAGTCATGTAATTCAAGTTGTAAACTGGAATGACATGGCTCTGTAGTACATGTGCTGCAAGCTGATGTTGTGGTGATTTGAGCTGCTTTTTTTTTAATCGTTGTATTTTGTAAAATCTTGGAAGTCCACTTTAATAACATCTGTGGTTCAAACATTCTTAATGTGCCTTTATGTGCATACTAGTAAGTGGTTGGTGATTTCTGGTCGAAATCAGACCTATGTATTGATCACGAAAGCTGAAAAATTGTGGTCTGACGTGGTCGAACAGGAGCGCAGCAGTAATGACGTGCATTCTTGTGATGTCCGACTAATGCGACAGATCCTCAGCTGCTGCCCTCCCATATGTGTAAACTTGTGTAGAAGTTGCATTATTTATATACTGCAAATATAATGATCTAATCAGGGCCCTTTTTTAATATAAGATTTATATTTGCAATATATGAATAAAGTCCAGGGTTCCTTTAAAGTGAAACTTGAAGCGGGTGCGTGATTGAAGACCCGTGCAGCCAGAGCCGCGCAGTGGCCGGCGACTGGCTCTGTCACCGAAATCAAAACTTGGGCACTGTGGGCGACAGGAGCATTAAGGAGTGACTGCACAGGGCAGCTGCAGGGGCTGGTAAAAGCCCCAGGTAAGTGAAACTTTTTTCTTTTTTTTTTGGCTCACTTAGAGGAACTTCAGTGAAAAATAATGTAATAGAAGTGCTTCATTTTTACAATAATTATGTAAAAATGGTTTAGTTAATGTTTGCCCAATGTAAAATCTTTCCTCTCCCTGATTTACATTCTGACATTTTTCACATGGTGACATTTTTACTGCTGGCAGGTGATGTCAGTGGACGGAGATGCTGCTTGCTTTTTTGGCAGTTGGAAACGGCTGTTATTTATTACAATGCAACAAGGCTCCCACAGTGTGATGTCCGAACCATGGTCTTGCCATCACACTGTGTGAGTTTTTTGCCACAATATCAGCCATACAGAGCCCCCTGATGATCAGTTTGTGAAAAGGAAAAGATTTCTCATGGGAAAGTGGGTATCATCTACTGATTGGGCTGAAGTTCAATTCTTGGTTACGGTTTCACTTTAAGGGTATGAACATGACAGATGAACAGCTAGTTACAGTAATCTTAAATCTGTTTTTTAATATATTGGTGATTTCTGTGATGAGAAAACATGGCTTACATCAATTTCTCTCCCTACAGAATGAGTCTGAGCATCATGTTAGCATTTCACAGAATGCCTACTTCATCCTGGTGGAAACATATCTGAAATGGTTCCTTCCTATTGAGGGAAATGTGCCTCCTCCCCATTTTACCAATCCGGGCGGAGCTGTACCATCACCAGCTCCTAGGTAACACACTTCCTGTATATCTTCAGCTGTATACCATCAATTATACTGCTTTATGTTTAGTATATATGTATGTAAAACATTACAGTTGGCATCTGTGAATATGTTTTTGCTGGCTTGATATACTCAAGTAATGTAGGCAGCTGTCTGGCAGGATCGAGCATATGTAGAGAAAGCTGTCCTAAAAGATGGTATTTTCTTTATACTGACTGCCCAAACAATTCCTTCTATGGCTATCTGAGGGTGGCTGGACGTGCATACAGGATCCAGCTGTCCTCATGGTATTCTGCCTGCAGGCTAACAAATGGATGTAATCACGCAATTTAATTAAGCTTTGTGGGGGAGAATCCACTTGCTGACTCACATTTCTGGAGCTAAAGTTGCATTTAAACATGGAATAATTTTCAGCTAGATATGGTTACCGGTAATTGTATACCTGTTTCCGAGCTTTAATCAGTGCTCTCTTTTCTCAGATCTCCTTCAATTTCATTAACCTCGTATGGCACTCACCCTAGCCTCCTAAAGAGGCATATTTCTCATCAGCACTTGGTGAATGCTGACCCAGCAGCTCAGGAGATATGGAGGTCAGAGACTTTACTGCAAGTAAGTTCCAACTTGGATCAGAGTTTAATAAGTTGAAATTATACAGTTTTTCTTGTGTAAATGAAAGAGTTTAGCCTCATTTCCACTAAGTGTGCTTCTGGACGTTATTTATCAGCACATCAATGTTACAGATTGTTACATGTTGCTGAAAAGCGGACAGATAGAAACTAGGCCTTAAGCGTATTCCCTACTGCAGTATAACTATATGCAGAATACGTCAATACCTTGCCCAGAGATGACTATGTAATTCCCTCTCTTTCATTTGGGAAAATAATTTGTCTGATGGATCCTTGCACTCACTTGTACATTGATGCAACTGAACAATGCACACATTCAACATTATCTAGTATATGCATGCTTCACTCTCACTGGACTGCGCTGCCAGGATTTCACTGTAGCTTGTTAGTTGCACACTCATTGCTATGCTGACTCCCCATCCTCCCTGTCAAAGTAACCCCCCCCCCCCCCCCCCCAAAAAAAAAATTGCCCCTGGCATATGCTTCTTTCGATTCCTCCGTAGCTTGTTGGTCGCTGTTTCATTGTTCTAATGACAGCTGTCACTACTCAGCTCCATTCCTCCTACGGTTGGTGGCACATGGCCATCAAAATAAGCCCTGAGCACTCTTCTCTTTGTTACTGCCATGTTTGATGTTTTTCTTTTCAAAAAATTGTTATTAAAATAGTACAAGAGAACATATGAGCTATAGGAATACAAGGTACATTCACCCCCACACAAGAGGAGGGAATTGTCATAGACAATACATGTAAATACCGGTAGCACACTGGCTTCATGTGCATGATTGATGATTTTGTTTTTTACAGTAAACATGGGAAGGAATCTACTGTACTGTCAATTTTTATCCTCCATTTGTTTGGTAGGTGTTGCCATCTACCGGCAATTATGTACCACACACTGTTCAATGATGAACTGTACACACAAGGGATCCTTCATGAGCTGGAAGTAGCTGCTGCCTTTACTACCCTTGGCTTAGACTCCAGTCAGTGTTTTTTGTTGTTTTTTTTAGGTAAAAGTTTGGGGGGTCGGCTTATACTCTAGTATATATGGTAATTTTTTAGTTTTCACCCATTACAGTTTTAAAATAAAAAGTGCTACTGTGGATACAAATTATACATTTTGTTTGGCTATTTCTCCTGTTTATCTCAAAACCTAATTTATTTTCCTGTCTTAATTTAAACGTATTTTGGATGAACAACAGGACAGTCAAGCAATTTGCATAAATGTCATCCTCCATATTCAATTCAGGGGTGCTTTAAAGCAGAACTGAAAGGTCTTTAAAAAAATAATTTAAAAAGTTTCACTTACCTGGGGCTTCTGCCAGCCTCCTGCAGCAACCTGTGCCCGCAACGGGTCATACCGATCTTTCGTTCCCACACCGTGGCTCACTTTCACTTCACGCTTTAAAGCAAAACATGTCAGGCCAAACTAAATTCTGGTCCCTGTAATTACAGTTTATCATAGCCTTGCTTATTTAGTATTACATAGTTTAAAGATATTGCCATTAGTAATGAATCTTTTAATTTCACCCATGTTGGAGGGGCATAAGCACAACACTTGCCCTGCTAGTAGAACAATCCACAGTCAGAATATTTACCCAATTAAGCAGAGTGGAGAGTTTCATTATTTTGAGGACTGCTAATTGTATGTGACAGTACCTATTTGATTTGCCCATGTGTTTAAAGACACACTGAAGCGAAAAAAAATTATGATGATTTATATGTGTAGTACAGCCAAGAAATAAAACATTAGCAGCAGAGACAGAAGTCTACTATTGTTTTGAATATAGGAAGAGTTAAGAAACTCCAGTTATCTATGCAAAAGAGCCATTGAGCTCCACAACTTTCAAATTTGCAGAGAGCTCTGTCTTCTGAAGCTTGTTATCTCAACTGTCAGTCATTGTATTTTCTTTTTCTTGCAGAGGACAGGTCAATAGTTCAGTGGTCTGCTCTGTAAATCATTTAGCAAGCTGAGTAGTGTGTAAACTGCAAATATTAGAGAATGACGCAATGTTATAAAAAAAACTATTTAACGGAAAATAAAAATGAGAATATTTTCTTTGCTACTAATGTTCCAGTAATTATCCGTACTACACAACCAATTCATTATATCATAATGTTTTCTTCGCTTCAGTGTCTCTTTGTACTGGCAGTGTGTTTATGAATACATTTACCAGAATATTTGATGCCAGGTGTAGCGCATACAATCATTGGGAAGTGTGCTGCGTTTGGGTATCATTGGAAATCTCCACATTTTTTGTTTTTGAAAGCTTTAAAAATGACTGAGGGTAGGAACACACTAGGCAGTGCGTGAAAGTTAGCGTGTGTGTTAAGTGCATTTGCATTTTTGTTCCGCACATGTATGTTTTTTTTTTTTTTTTTTTCCATTTTGCCTGCGTTTTAATGCATTTGCGGTTTGCAAATCTAAATCGCATATGTGTTTTATGCGTGTTGTTTTTGTTTTTTTATTATACTTTTTATGCAAATCACTAAGAAGTCAACAGGAAGCAGAAATGGCAGAAATCATCAAACTTGTTTTTTGTTTGTTTGAAGCATACAAAATGCACTAAAATGCAGTACCTCTGCGTCACTATTGACTTTCATTATGTGCATTGTAGATGCGTTTGGAAAAATATGCAGCAAGACCAACGTTTTTAAAACCGCACATTGCAGAAAGCAAACATATGCATTTTTCCATGCGGCCCATTGACTTGCATTATTGCTGCGTTTTCCGCAATGTGTGTGTTTCCTAGTGTGTTACCTACCCTCAAAGGATGAATTGCTTAACATGTTACTGTTCTTATCCTTTTTATTTTCTAGATCTTTGTAGAGATGTGGCTTCACCATTACTCCCATGAAATGTATCTTAAGATGCAGTCTCCACATGCAAAGGTACACATTTGTTTAAAGTGCTAGCTAGATCTACGCAGACGTTTTTAGAGGCCATTGACTGCGAGCGTGCGCCATATTTCACCCTGCTGTTTAGTGGTAGAGATGATCATTGAGATGCTAATCATTTCAAGCATGAAGTTTTGAATCAGTATGATACCATTTATTGGCTAACTTAAGAAGGGTAAAGGTGACCATACATCTAGCGCAGGGCGGCTCAATAGGTCGATCGCGATCTACTGGTAGATCGCGACCACCTGCTGAGTAGATCTTGGCCGCATCCTGTCACATTCTTCTGCCGCGCAGCCACGGCTGTCAGAATTTGCTGCCATAGCAGCATCAGAGGGGAGAGGTGCGGCTGAAGGGGAGGCGTGGCTAAAGGAGAGGAGCAAATGAGATTGGTCTCCTCCCCTCCAGGCTGTGTGACTCAGACAGCGTCTCCTCCCCTCTAGGCTGCCTGTGAGACGTGCACAGCGTCTCCCCTCCCATAGGTGTTTCCCCAGGCGGAGCATCCTAGGGGGGCGCTGGATCGAACAGCAGCAGCTGTCCTCTCATGCCTCCACAGCTCCTGTAAAGAAAGCCCCGAAGGCAGCATGAAAAGGAAGTGCTTACTGTGCTTTTCCCCACTTTCATCCAGCTCTCTCACTATCAGGCATCTGTGCACGCCAGGCTGTAGCTGCAGGAGAGAAGCACTTGTGGTCAGTCCGGGATGCTTGTCTTCCTCCTCCACTGCAAGGTCAAAGGGATGTCACTCTGTGACATCTGCTCTGGATGATGACCTCTTCCTTCAACCAGGATCGGATGACACAGTACGTGTGACATAATACAGAGCCCAGACAGCCAGGCAGGGCTGCATGTCACAAACCGTGCTGGCGGCCGAGGTGAACATGAAAAGTAAATTTCAAAGTAATGCTGTGCAAACTAATGTAGTTTACTATGGTGTTGTACCTAAAACTTTTGATTTATTGTGAGCTGAGCATATAATGCTTTGTGGGCTAAGATACGGTGGGGTGGGGGGTTGTGACACTGTGGGGGAGTAGGGTTGGTAGATCTCGTGGACTCTGTGATTTTTTAACCACTTGCCGACCAGGGGTGATTTGCCTGATCTGTGCTGCGTGGGCTCTCCAGCCCGCAGCACAGATCAGTATTATGCCAGGGCAATCAGACTCCCCCCCCCCCCCCCCCCCCTTTTTTCCCCCACTAGGGGGATGTCCTGCTGGGGGGGGGTCTGATCGCCGCCGGCCATCTGCGTTTTGCGGGGGGGGCTCCTCAAAGCCCCCCTCCGCAGCCATTTCCGCCCTCTGCCTCCTTACCTTCCTCCCTCCCTCTCTCCGTAATGCGCAGGACGGAGTTCCGTCCTGCGCATTGCAGGACGGAGTTCCGTCCTGCGCATTGAAGGATAGGCTTCCGCCTATCAGATGCCGGCGATCCCCGGCCAATCAGAGGCCGGGGATCGCCGATCTGCTCTACGCCGCTGCTGCGCAGCAGCGCCGTATGATGTAAACAGCTGGGATTTCTTCCCCGCGTGTTTACATTTTGCCGGCGAGCCGCGATCGGCGGCTCTCCGGCTGTTCACGGAGACACCCTCCGTGAACTGACATGGAAAGGCCGCTCGATTGAGCGGCCGTTTCCATGGTAACCCGCAGACGACCAGTTTACGCCAATCGGCGTTAGCTGGTCGTCAAGAGGTTAAAGTAGCTTGCGAGCCGAAAGAGTGTGGGCATCCCTGATCTAGCGTTATCGAATCGGATAAAAATCTGTGCTGCAAATAGCATGCCCGATTGATGATTCTACTGATTTTGGGCTAAAATTGGTCGAATGTGTCGGTTAAACATGCTGGGAAATCTCGAGCCGACTTGGCCGATTGGGTGCATGGTGGTAACTGCGTGCAATATTACGAGCGATATTGGGGGGGGACGTGGTCAGGGGTGGCAACGCATCACAAGGTGGATTCCCAAAACACTTCATACTGCAATTGATCGGGAATCAGCCTGCGTTGTATGGGCAGCCAACGGATCTCCCTCTTATCAGATTTGATCAAAGAGAGGTCTGTCTCTTGATCTATCTGCCTATACATGGCTAGATGTATGACCACCTTAAGCTTTCGGCTGATCGGCCTTCTTCAGACTCTATTCCTGTATGCTAACATGATGTTGGAGGGCTCAGCTTATATACATATAACATCAGAATGAGGTAAATCGATTATTTTGCAAATACAAATACATTTTCATTCTGATTCGAAACTTCCTGCTTTCACTGGTAACTAACATGGGACAATACTCTACTGCTAGCGCTACTAATAATTTCAAGTTGATGCAAATTTTGTTAGTTTTATGCAACTGTATGCAGCTTGGAATTGGACCCATAACAATCGTTAGCATTTGATAAATCCAGTTCCTTAATAGCATGACTTTGCATAAAGGTAAGTTTGCATCTTCTCAATTGTTAGCATCTCATTGACCATCTTTAGCAGACAGTGGCGATGCAGCTACTCACCAGCAAGGTGCTTTATGTAATAGCAGTTGGGGACATGTTCTGGTCCCCAAATGGTGCATGCAGCATCTACCACAAGAGTGCCCTCAACTGTGTACATGGGTACAGGCCAGGCGGCTTCTATAGACTAACGGTGCTGATGGCCTATGTGCTCGATCGGGTTCACAGCTAATGGTGTGCGATATTTGGAGGAGCAACAAATGGGACGAAGCCACGGCACTGCCCCCTCCCCCTCCTAGTGTAAAATGTGGCCCCCAGCACACACGTGCCCACGTGCAATATGCCGGCAACCACGTGGGGTGTGTGTGAGGAAGAGTTGTGGAGACAGAGATAGCAGCAGACCCCAACAAGTAAAGTATTCATGCACGGGCACCGGGAGAAGGAAACCTCTTCATCTTGGCGGACAGCGGCGAGGCTGCGTCACTGGGCCGATTCCTGAAAAATGTGTTTCTGAAATCAGTCGGGAATCGGCCTGTGGTTTAGGGCAGCCACAGATCTCTCTCTGATCAGTTCCAGTCTGTGAGAGATCTGTCTCTTGGTCGATCAGCCACCAAAATCGCTACATGTATGGCCACCTTGAATGGTCTCTTTATTCAACAGTAATCAGCACTGGGTGTGGCTAGTGAAATTACACTATAGTTAATGATTTACCTAATATTTCAATTTGATGAAACCTTTGTGTGTGACAAGCATGCAAAACCATAAGAAATTGGGAAGGGTTACAGTGTACATGCATTTTTCTGGCTGGGATCACATAGAGGAAGAGCAGGTCTGAGCTAGAGTCCTCTGTTCCACCTGCTGCTTATTTGCTGCTCCTTCAGTGACCAGACATGTACAGAAATCTGAAGGAACTGAATCAGTTGCTGTACTGAGCAGCTCAACAACATCAATACATTTACTACAAAAGTTAAGCATGTTGGGCGGTCTTAAAGGAGAAATGTCTGTACGTTTTATTCATGTTGCCCAGTCTTTTGTCCACTCTGGTATTTCTGTCATTCCATAATTTGTGTTTTGTTTCTCTTTGTCCCCACCTCTCCCCATTCCCTGTTCCTTCTCACCTGTTGGCTCCTGTGCACGTCTCTCAGCTGGAAATCCTACACCACAGGCTCAATGTGTCCAGCACTCCGTACATTTATCCTGGTTTGCCGGGCTCTCTCCATTCATACCAAGTACTTTAAGCTTTGTCATGTGGAATGTCAGATGGCGGCATTTCCTGCCTATCACCCTATCTAATGCACTTTGGGGATGCTCTGGGCACTGGCAATCATAAGCGGCATAAAAGGGCACTTTAACAATTGTTGACAATTATTTTTTGCTATGAGATCTTTGGCTTCAGTGCTAAACTTTTCAGATCTTTTGCATCTCAGATCGTTGTAGGCTTTCCTTTTATTAAAGCTCTACAGGCCTCTGCTGTTTGAGCTGGCTGATACTCTGTATGACAATTACTAAACTGCTTTGGCTTGACAGCCTGTAACTGTGACTATAATTTGTGTTCATTTATATTGGTGCAAAGCAGCATTCACCCTTTTCATGACTTCCTCAGCATTTTCTGCACTACCTGGAAATCGCATGGAAGGTTATCTTCAAGATACTTACCAAGCGGTCGCAGCAGACTGGCATTCCAGCCACCTTTTTAAGGGATTTTCCACTGTTTTGTTTCATATATTTTAACAAGCAAAATTTGTAAAGCTACAAAACAATCAACAGATGACAATACAATCATTGCTGTAGTGCTAATAGTCAGAAATAGACCTGATTAGCTTTAGGAACAGATAGGAGGAAAACTCTGCAATACACAGTGCATTATACTTGTCGTGTTGGCATACTTGCAGTTTGTGGAGCCAGTCAGATCTCATTTAACCATAAATTACCATCTCCATCTTCTTCTCTATGGGAGATGCAATATACTAGACAAGACACAGAACACTTATATTGCACTTTTCTCCTGCCGGACTCCAAACTCCAGAGCTGCAGCCAATAGGATGCGCTCTCTATAGGCAGTAGCAGTGTTAGGGAGTCTTGCTCAAGGTCTCCTCACTAAATAGGTGCTGGCTTACTGAACAGGAAGACTGAGATTCGAACCCTGGCTAATTATAATAGTCTTTAGTTCAGTACTTGGAGTCACATACTCAGAACAGCCATGCACTCGGCAGATCTGATAAAATGACATGTACTGTTTCTGAAGGGTAAAGAATGGTAAATAAGCACAGCAGCCAGGGAAGAAGCATGTAAAAAAGAAGTTACCAATGTTAATAGTACGTTTTCCTCTGCATTTAGGGTTCCTTTAGGACAGGCATGGGCAAACTTGGCCCTCCAGCTGTTAAGGAACTACAAATCCCACAATGCATTTGCCTTTATGAGTCATGACTGTGGCTGTCAGACTCCTGCAATGCATTGTGGGACTTGTAGTTCCTAAACAGCTGGAGGGCCAAGTTTGCCCATGCCTGCTTTAGGAGCAGCTGTAACAGAGTTTGGAGCAACACCACAGGTCACCAGTTAGATGCTTTGGGCTGGAAAATGAGAATAACTCCAGGGAGTAACCTGTGGTAGCAACAGTGGTGTAGCTAAGGAGCTGTGGGCCCAGATGCAAGTTTTACAATGGGGCCACCCTAGCACTTTATACATAACAATTGATACGGTGCACCAAAACCTGCCAATGGTAACTACAGTGTCAGAGGTGCAAGAAGGGGATGGAGAACAGTTAATGATTACCACTAATCAAAGTATCTATAGAAGTGATTATGTGCACTGGCCCAAGGGCCCCGATGCGGTCGCAACCTCTGCAACCCCTGTTGCTACGCCCCTGGGTAGCAATACTAATATTTTTACACAAAAGTGCTTTTTAAATGCTTAGATCATTGTCTGGGCATAAATGTAAATTTGCAGCAGACATATATGATGAAATGGAAATACAAATTTAAGCTTAGAAAAGTAATATTTAACAAGCCTGAAAATTGCTGGAACAGTTATTCTTTGACCTATTCATAAAGGGTGAATGCAGTCTTAAGTACACTGCAGCGTCTTTGCAATCTGCCGCTTTCATATGCTGTGACCATTGCTTTATTAACCTACAATAGTGGTGCTTTAGAGTATGTGAGCTGTAGAAATATGATCTAAAACATGGTCTGTTTGTCACTAAAACTAGAGCATAAGAACCCAAATACTGCAAACCAATGATTTCAAACCATTTATGCATTATTTCTTTTAGTAATACTATCCGAAATGTACAAATCTCTGCGGCAAATGTACCTCCTAGTATTGCTTTATTTGAAAAAGGGAATTGGAGTGAGGTTAGTCATGACTGTATTGTTACTATAGTTACTATATCTCACCTGTCTTTCACCCAAAGCAGAGGGATTGTACAGTAGTTATTACAATAAATCGTACAAGTAATCTTTCTCTTTTTATGTGTATACACTCACTCACTCACTCACTCACACTATCCCAAACTCTATATTTTAACTGGAAAAGTTGGGGGGTTATCTTATACGCCGGAATATACGGTATATATGAGTTGTGCTAGCACACCTAATCATGTGATAAGGCTCCAGGGAAAGTGAAGGCAGAGATTTGTAATTTCAGGTATTTTATTGTTTTTAACTGACCTGAGGTGGGCAGGTGAGTGTTAGCTATTGCCGCGCCCAGCGGTTACTGAAATCCAAGTTTCACATACAGGTAACTTGCCACACACAGAAATGTAAATAAACAAGCATAGTGTTTTGTGGTCATGTTATTTACATCTGTTCTCATTGTGTAGTTTTTAGCACATGCATAAAAGACAGACCATGCTTTAGGTGACAGCTTTTCAGAAATTCAGACTTTAAAGCAGCACTGTACAGTATTGCTCTTGTACTTTGCTCACAGAATGAAATCATGGTATACACTATTTTTCCTTCTTCTAGGAGTCATTCCAGCCTACTGATGAGCATGTGTTGGTGGTCAGAGTCCTAGTGAAGCATTTGCACACCTTTGCTAACAGTCTGAGGCCTGAGCAGATGTCTCCATCTGCTCATTCTCACACACCAAGTCCACTGGAGGAGCTGAAAAGGTGATATATCCATTCATTTTCCATTGGCATAGTTCAGATCTCACATGTGTCCTTAAATAAAATGTATTTGATTTTTGTACATAGCCCACAGTATACAGGTCCCAAATGGGGCAGTACTTTCCACAACTAATGTAGACTGCATAATTTGGTTCAGGTGGGCAGGTCTTTACCAGCAACTTTGTTGCCAAGCAGACATTGGCCTAAATGGGTAATTATGGATAATTCTATATACAGTAATTATAAATTCTGTATATTGTACATAAGACATTTATGTTCTTGTTTTAATCGCCGTAGAACCCAAATGTCATAATCTCATGACCATGCATCTTATAGCCTATTTTCATGGACAACCTTGTGCTATGTTGTATAACCCTTTGCTACCTCTCTGTCTGTCACCCCTTGTTTACATTGTATGAATCCCTATGTATTGTGCAGCGCTGCGTAATATGTTGGCGCTTTATAAAAACAATACATTATAATAAAAATCTAAGATGGCACCAACTGCATAAGCAAGACGTTTTAAATCTGGATGATGCCATTTTTTGGCTAACTAAAAAGAATAAGAATAAGCAAGCTTTCGGCTTTGCAAAGCCACAAGCTTGCTTATTCTTATTCTTTTTAGTTAGCCAATAAATGGTATCATCTTGATTTAAAACTTCTTGCTTATACTGATGGCTAACACGGTACAATACCCTACTGCTACTACCAACTGCATAAGTAAAGCCTTTTAAACCTTTACATGTCACTGATTGACTCCCAGTCCGTAATGTGTATTATCCTTTTTAATGGATTTTCCATTAATTGTTTACAATATTAATTTTATGCAGTAAGACTGTAACTCGTGTGTGGTGCTTATGTCATTGCCAGGGTTGTTATCCCACGATTCATCCAGCAGAAGTTGTACGTCTTCTTGCAGAACTGCTTTGCACACTGGCCTCTTGATGCATCTTTCAGAGTGGTATGTGTTTGCCACACTCTCTTTATAAAATTTCTGGTGCATCTACTGAGCATGGAGACTGACATGCGCTTTACTCTTTCAGGTACTGGAGCTGTGGCTGAGTTATTTGCAGCCGTGGAGATATGTTCTGGAGAGAGCAGGCTCGCCAATCAGCAGTGAGCCGCAGCTTCGCAGCATTGCGGACAAGTGGTAAGCAGAACAATAAAGAGTACATTCCCACACATTACAGCTTGTCCTGAGGAAACAATTATGTGGGAAATGATCAAGATATACTTGTTATGTGGACGCGCTAAATATTATTCACTGTACACAATACAAGAATAAACTGAGACCAATATTTTTAAATGTGCTGTACTACCTGCTACAATGGTATTATAATTGAGGGGACTGGGTATGTTTAAAGAAGAACTCCACTCAATAAAATATGATAGGCTTGGAGAGCAGTGGTGGATGTGTATTTCAAGCTAAGTGAGTTGTGGCCATCAGCAGAAATCTTCCTAATAAGCATAAGTACATGTATTTCCATAGATGAATGTATGTCTGGGGCAGCAGTTTACAAAAATGAAAATAACACTAAGTTTGCTTGATTTACACCAATGGACACTTTTGGCATTTCAACTGTCACTTAATAGCAATAACTTTTATTACTTATGCCACGAAAATTAAACATAAACATAATAATTCTTTTTCCAGTAATTTTATAGGCATGTTATTGGGGGAAAAATTGGCATAAATGCAAAAACTATGCATTTTTTTCATGTTTCACCCTTCCTACTTTTCACATGACAAATCCACAGTTGTAAAACACCTCAAAATATATTTGGCTCATCCCAGTTAAAATTATTCCATACATGCCATATTTCAACACTAGTTGGGCGTGTGCCATTATCACCAGCATGTGCGTCTAGCGATTGCTTGCTAATGCTAGGGTGCAAATATTGTGGACCCCAGTGCTGTAAAGGTGCGTTGCTTGGCAACAACATGGCAATGCACCTATACAGCATTGGGTCCCTGAGCAATCGCATCCAACCACCGACGGCAGCCATTACAGGTGTCCACGAATCTTAAAGCCAAGTATACGTGATATTAGGGGTTAAAGTGGTCTGAAACTCTGACATAACCTTCAATAAAAATGTGTTTACCCACTTTTTATTACTCATACAGTTATCATATTTGCTTTTGTGCACACGTAATATTGTCAGTTTACAAATGACAAGCTTCCAAAGTGTACTTTTTTCTTACCCTGAAAGCTGGCGTTGCATTTTGTTCTTTTTCTATTATAACTGTTTAATGTATATTCAAAAAATAATAATAATAACCCGAACATTTGTATAGCGCTTTTCTCCAGTTGGACTCAAAGCGCTCAAGAGCTGCAGCCACTGGGACGCGCTCAAGAGGCCACCCTGCAGTGTTAGGGAGTCTAGCCTTGAACTCCTTACTGAATAGGTACTGACCCTAACCAGAATTCGAACCCTGGTCTCCCATGTCAAAGGTGGTGCCTTTAACCCATACACTTTCCAGAAAAACAATCTTCTAATAAGCTATTCTGAACACTGTGTGTGACTGAAGCAGAGACAGTTTCTCAGAAAGTGTTTGTTTACATTCCAGTGTTGATACATTTGTGTTTAACCACTTCGGGACCGGCCACCTAACCCCCCTTAAGGACCAGGGCATTTTGCGGTGGAGGGGGGTGCGCGCGTTTGGGGGGGGGGGGGTCGGGTGGCCGGATCCCCTCTGTGGCTGGCTGGGCAGTGTCCCTCCCAATGGTGGCAAGTGTCTTCCCTGTAGCTGGCAGCCATCACTTACCTTCCAGGCTCCAGCGATGAGCCGCAGAAGCCACCTCTTCTCTGGCCGGCATCTCCGCTCCAAATGACGCTCAGGTCGGGTTGCGGCTTGATGACGTCATCAAACCGGGACCCGGCGCTGACGTCAGACGGAGCAGAGATGCTGGCCAGAGCAGAGGGGGCGCCGATCGTCGCTGGAACGGCAGGGAGGTGAGTGGATCCTCTTCTTTTCTCCCCTGCCACCGCCACTGTCAGTGATCACTACGATCCGACGACGATCGTAGTGATCAGCAGCCATACGCGATGGCTGCTGATCACTAGGGGGAGATGCCAGCTGTCATATGACAGCTTAATCTCCCCCTCCGGGTGTGCACGATCGCGTCGGGAGCGGTGGTTTAGTGCGGACGTTGAATGAACGTCCGGTCAGAAGGGTACCACCACCTGCCGGACGTTGATTCAACCTGCGGCGGTCCCCAATAGGTTAACAAGTAAAAACAGATACTGGCAGGAGAAAATACATTGTTTAACCATTTCAGTGATGTTCTTCTAGAATTTTATTCTGGGATAGTAGCTTTCAAGCTGTGAGGAATCTCTTAGAGCTAAGTAGAAATGCTGGCTTTCAGACCACTTTAACACTCCACTACAAGAAAAAAAACACTTTTTTAATGTGATACTCACTTTAATTCACAAACCCCTTTTTAAGATATTATTTTTTTTTTATTTTTTTTTACTTCATGCATGATTGCTGTTATGACAACAATCACTCACTACTGAATGGGTGCACAAGTGGTGGGGGCACACGCTCAGGAGCGGCTGCTTTTAGTGCTATACATAAGTCTTATGCCCAGGGATATTAAGGATAGCTAATTAGGACATGAGACTGACGTCCTTGAATCTGAAGTGGTTAATCATTCAATAATAGATTACTCTTTTTCCTAGCTATTACTAGACTTTTTTTTAACATAATCAAAAATGTCTCTTCCTTCAAAGGGCTCTATTTGTTCAGGACAATCTGCTTATTTACACAAAGCTGTTCCTTCGCTTTGTAAACCGCGCCATTCGCAGCGACCTGGCCAATCAGAAGAATGCTTTTATGCTCTTCAGGGTAGCTAAAGTTTTCTCCCAACCTAATCTAGCAGAGATGATCCAGAAAGGTAAGTGCCTCGTTTACCATTTCTTAACAAGTCTGGGTGTTTTGAATGTGTACCCCAGTAGGCTTCTTGTCTTCATGCAGGTGAACAGTTGTTTCTGGAACCAGAACATGTTCTTCCTCATCGCCAGCACAGACTCCTCATGTCACCAAGTCTCGGTGGCAGCTATCTTTCAACCTGGCAACCATCAATCACAGATGCTGCTTTGAAGGTGAAGAGTCATGTGTACAGCCTAGAAGGACAGGATTTCCAGTACACACAAATGTTTGGCACTGAGGCACGAAGTCTGGTAAGATTATTTCACAGTCCCCTAGAAACAGTAGCCCTAAGGATCATCCACAAAATGCTTCTAACAGCCATGTCTGCTGCGAGTTCCTGCATGTTCCCTCCAGCGCTAGAATACTAGATACCAGAGATGAGCCACATTTTGCAGCGTATGTTAAAATTTCACATACCATACATCTTAGTATGAATTGATGGACACAAGTTCTTGTACAATATCTTGGCATTTCCGAAACCTTTCTCAGTTATTTGCCAACATCAGTCTTTGTTCCCAAGTGCCATCTGTGCCACTGAACAGTGAATTCCAAACAACCTTGCCAAACAGTTTTGCTGTGCTACTTGTTACTTCTGCTGCTGGTAGATGGCATAAGAGTAAGTGCGCTCTCTTGTAAGGAAAAGCTGCACTTAGAAGTAGCTCAGTTGCTGAGATTGCTAGCAATACTGTTAGATTGAACACTCTGGAATATCATTAGCTCCACCATAAACAGCACAGGGGTTTCTTTTTTTTCTCGAGGCCCCTTCATATAAAAATGTACATTTTTGACTGATGCAGAAATTCAGTAGTTAGTGGCACTTCTCTGTTAGTAGTTGTGTGGAGTTTGTAATGTTTCACCTTTTTCTGCTGCCATGAGGTGGGTAGGATTTCCCAGTGCTTTACATTTAGTCTGAAGAGGAGAGTGGAGGGCAGGAATTTTTGCATTTGCAATTTTGCACTTGCAGACCAGCCATAAAAACGGATCCTTTTTTTTTTCTTTAAAGGGATACTGTAGGGGGGTCGGGGGAAAATGAGCTGAACTTACCCGGGGCTTCTAATGGTCCCCCGCAGACATCCTGTGTTGGTGCAGCCACTCACCGATGCTCCGGCCCCGCCTCCAGTTAACTTCTGGAATTTCTGATTTTAAAGTCAGAAAACCACTGCGCCTACATTGCCGTGTCCTCGCTCCCGCTGATGTCACCAGGAGTGTACTGCGCAGACACAGACCATACTGGGCCTGCGCAGTACGCTCCTGGTGCCATCAGCGGGATCGAGGATACGGCAACGCAGGCGGAGTGGTTTTCTGACTTTAAAGTCAGAAATTCTAGAAGTGAACCGGAGGCGGGGCCGGAGCATCGGGGAGTGGCTGCACCAACACAGGATGTCTGCGGGGGATCATTAGAAGCCCCGGGTAAGTTCAGCTCATTTTCCCCCGACCCCCCTACAGTATCCCTTTAATATTTACTATTTTAGGGCTACATCTTTAAACTGATTCTTACACTAATGAATATGGTTAACTAGTTTTTCTCATCCCTGGTAGTTAACACATAGACACTAAAGCACATCCCATTTAAAGTGTGTTCCTTCCTGGTAAGACCATGAAATGCTTGCAAATGTGATCATTAAATTGACACTGAAGCAAAAAAAACCAACAACTTATAATATAATGAATTGTATGTGTAGTACAGATAATTATTAGAACATCAGTAGCAAAGAAAAGTCTCATATTTTGATTTTCAGTTATGTAGCTGTATTTATATAACATTGCATCATTCTCTAATATTTGCAGTTTACAGATTACACGTTTTTATTTTAAATGATGAAACCGAGCAGAGCTAATCACCCTTTGAACTTCCTGGCAGAAAAAAAACTTAAACAGCAAGAGACCGTTTGAGATAATCGCTTCAGAAAATAGCATTGCTCTCTGACTAAATTAGTCAAATGGCTCAGAGAAGCTATTTTGCATAGATAACTGAAGTTTCTTAACTCTTCCTTATCATAAGTTTTTATTTTTACTTCCGATTCCCTTTAAATATTAAACAATGTGTTGATATTATGGTAAGTAGCCTTGTATGCCTCTCTGAGAAGCCTTTTGTCTCAATCTGTATAACTTACCACAAGCAATATTTCTATGGACAGGTTTTACGGCTCTCACAGATGATCATGCATGCCAAGCAGACTGCCAGGTCGTTGTCAGACCAATCCCCGGACCCCACAGGGAACCAGTCTTTCCTATCCTGGTTTGGGTTGAGCTCCATGGATCTGAACAACTCTTACCCAGGGAATGACATTGATGATGTTGGGTATGACAGCATTAAGAAGACTGATGAACATTTGGAAAAATCTCTGGAATATCTTTGTCAAATCTTTAGGGTAAGTTATATGCTAGAAAGGCAGCAAAACATATTTATGAAATGGCTTCTGCATACTTTAGTCCGTGTCTTCCTATGGGACTGTATGTTTTCTGCTCCTTCACTATGGAAGCTTCCATTTCAAGGGAACCTGAAATGAGAGGGATATTGATGCTGACATATTTATTTCATTTGAAACTATACCAGTTGCCTGGCAATACTGCAGGTCTACTCGGCTGTGGTAGTGTCTGAATCACACACCTGAAATGAGCATGTGGCTAATCGGGTCAGGAAATATGATCTGCATGCTTGTTTTGGGGTCTATGGCTAAAAGTATTAGAGGCAGAGGATTAGCAGGACGACCAGGCAATTTGCATTGTTTAAAAGGAAATAAATACGGTATTCTCCATAGCCCTCTCATTTCTGATTCCCTTTAAGACTCCCTTTAATCAGCTTGTTTCATAGTCAGTGGGGGTAGTCTGAAGGAAAGAGTAAAGTATGGTTTACTAGTATTGGGCATAAAAATAAAGAGAACTCACATGCTGATTAGCTGAGACACAGTTCATATTAGAAGAGACTTGCAGAAGGGAATAGCAGCATGTTACATGTAAACATAAATTGCTCAGAGGGATCACGTAAGGAGCAAATGGCAATACAGAGGTTCAGTGATTAGTCTATAGAAACTCCAGGACTAAAGCCAACACTGGCCGAGCATGTTGTTAAACAGCAGTTATAGAGTGAGCTATAAAGTCTGCATTCCCATTCATTGATCTCCGGGCTAACAAGCTGCAGCACGGGAGCGCGCTGCAGCAGCCTTTTGGTCGTAGTAGATATGTCCAAATGGCTAAAATTATTAAGTTCCATATACATGCCAGATGAAACTCTGCTGAGGTGGCCGATAACTGCAGCCCCTGACCCCTCTCGACAGCTCAGCCAGCAATCCGTCGTGGAAGATTGCTTCAGTCATGCTATGGCCATGAGCATTGTTCTCCCTACTCACCAGGCTCCTGTGCGATGCCACACCCTGGCTGCTCTGTTGAACCACCACATAGCAATAGTAAACATCACTAGCCTGAAGGCTAGTGAGGTGTCTGTCAGCCTCATCACTGCAATGTCCCCCCAAGGGATTGAGTACTGATCCCTACCGGGTGACATTAATCTTGCATGTGTATCTTGACAGATAAGGATATGCCCTCTGCTGGCAAGACTTTCATCTCTGAAACTTTGTACTTTGCTAGGCTACTAATTGCTAGACGCTGGCTATCCTCTCGTGTGCCCAAGTTGCAGGAATGGCTAGAGCTGGTGGAAAAAGAACTCCCATAAAAAAATCTATGTGCTCAGAGTTAGACCTGGGAGCTTCCGAAAGGTTTGGGATTGTTCGGTTAAGAGGGACTGCTAAGCTGGTTGGTGAGTCACCAACCAGCTTAGCAGTCCCTCTTAACCGAACAATCCCAAACCTTTCGGAAGCTCCCAGGTCTAACTCTGAGCACATAGATTAGATTTTTTTATGGGAGTTCTTTTTCCACCAGCTCTAGCCATTCCTGCAACTTGGGCACACGAGAGGATAGCCAGCGTCTAGCAATTAGTAGCCTAATTCCCCCCCTCCAATGGTGAGCTCTTCTCCTTGTATCTCCCCTGGTGTTCCTGCCACATCCCCCTGGCTAAGGTACATTAATATTTCTCATGGAAGTTTGTAGTCCATATTCGTGGCTCATATTGTCTTAGTGTGAATTAAAATATCCTTTAGACCAGTCCCTTCTCATATTTGGATACGGTTATCCTATTAGGCCTGTAATCTAGGATAAACTTGTTTTGCTTAGTTCCTTCCCAGGAGCCCTAAAGATATCGCTCTGAGGACCCATTGGTCCTGTGTTGATTTCTCTCAATAAAGATGCAACAATGCTATAGATCTGGCTAAGTATTCAGTGATCTTTAAGTCCCTTGCTTTGTGACCTTTTTGTTGTTGGAGGCCTAATGGCTGCCTGGTCCTATGACAATGATTACAAAGATGGGAAGGATGTCGGCCAGATAAGTGTGATGACAAGGAGTCATTCATGTCGGTTCCGTTTTTTTTTGTGTTTTTTTTGTTTTTTTAATCATACATTAGCCTGCTATTGTCTAACTCCTTGCATTTTTTTTTCAAATTCTTTTTATTATTATTTAAACAAAGAAAGAATACAAACAATAACATAGACACATGACAATGTCAAGTAATATCAATTACTAGAAATCAGTAACGTTAGTATAAAATCCAGCATTGTTAGATAGAGTGCAATCATCCATATAACAGGACTAATATAAGAATAATACATTTGGAGACAAATTTCCAGGTTAAATTCTTCAATAACAGATACATGGTCTGAGAGACTATGAAATGATAGGTATGAATGGCGCAGTATTAAAAACCATCCCAACAGGGGTCTAATCCCACAAAATTATAGAGTGACTACAGAAAGTCCAGAATGTTAGGATTGATATCTAGATCAGGAGAAGCCGATTCAATGCAGTTGATCTAACTCCTTGCATTTACTGCATTATTGTTCACTTTTTCATTTTGACATTAAAAAAATTGTTGAAAACATAACAAAAAATCTTGCATGTGTTCGCACCTTTATTGCATTTATTATCTATAAAGCATCTTTCAATCATTCTAGATTTTTGAAATATGCTTTATGTGTAGTTACCTGTGTATGGTATAAACATCAAGCATAAAATGTACAAAATATATTGACTACAAGACTGCTTTTCACTGCCATAAATAATGGGGATTTGCTTGATTTCAGCTGCATACGGCACAGCTCGGCCAGCTTTCAGTGAGCCAGGGGACCATGCAGGATGAGAACGGGAGGAATCAATTGCCAGACTTTATACAGAATGAGAACGGGGTCTTCCTGACTAACTTGGGCAGGAAGCAGGTAAGCATATCCACAGTGCAAGCTTTAAACTCCACTTTGTTTTAGAAAATAAAGAGTACCTGTCTAAGTCAGCTGTGTAAGCTACACCGTTCTTTAAAACCTTATCACACCTTTTGTACCTTGTGTTTATATGCGCAGACAGCTTCAAAGTGCTCCAAATAGAAATTGTTAACTGGGTGTGCTAGCCTGCTGCAAAAGCTTTACTCAGACGGTAAAAAAAGTACCAGTGTTTGGTAGGTACATTGGTCTCCCAGCTATCTCTGTATGCTGTTTTTCTTAGGTAGAACTCAATAGGTTTGGTAAGGAGAGGTGCAGTATCTGAAGTTCTCTTGGTTCAGCATTACCTGCATCTTTTATGAACACTCCAGCCTTATGTTGAACAGGACAAGAGAAAGAATCTGACTTTGGCCAGCCTTCAGGACCCAGTATGTGTATATCAGAAATGGTGCTTGAGTAGCTGACCATGTTAGTTCAAACACTGCTTTCAGGATGGCTTGAACATAAAATCATTATTTACATTAACTACTTGAGGACCACAGTGGAACCCCCCACCCCCCCCCCTAAAGACCAGACTATTTTTTGTGAAAATGGCCACTGCAGCTTTAAGGCCAAGCTGCGGGGCTGCACAGCAAACAAGCGATTCCTCCCTCCTTTTCTCCCCACCGACAGAGCTCTCTGTTGGTGGGGTCAGATTGCCCCCCGATGTTTTTGTTTGTTTTTAAATAAATGTTGCTATTTTTTAATTTTTATACATTACTCCCTCCCCCCACCAGCCAATCCACCCGCTCCCCCTGCCAGCCAATCCATGTGATCAGCTGTCATAGGCTTCAGCCTATGACAGCCGATCACTGCCGAGACACAGGAGGGGACAGCCGTGTCACATGTGTGGTGGCATTTCACACCACCAATGCATAGTTCTAAACCAATCTGGAACCCATCCTGGTAGCCCTGCTTTGCAAGACTGCAAAAGCTGTATGTGTGAAAGACATGTAACCTGATCTCCTCCTGAGTCTGTACTACCCTGATGGCAATCAAACTGCAGCTTGTCAGCCTCACTCTTCTCAGCCAACTTTATTGCACAGCAAAAGTGACTTTTGTCAGGTCTCCAGTCCAGACGATCTGACACATCATACAGGAGACTGAAACTTTAGGGAGGACTGTGGCTGGCCATAAACCAGCAGGAAGCGCACAGGTCATTGAGAACGGACTCACCGAGTACCACCTGTGCTTTCCTGCTGGCTGCTTCTCCACCCACTGCCCTGCAAATCTGCAGGGGAAGAATCTCCTTCGGCAGCAGCTGATGATCACGCAGTTGAATACTGTGCTGGAGGTGGGGTTAAGAATCGTGGGGCGGGGCTGCAGATGGCATTTACATTTCGTACCAGGGGAATGTGGCTGAGGGAAATCTCCCCCTTGCCAGTCCGCACCTAGCTGCACAGGCTCCAGCATCCCTGCTCTGGGATCGGACAGGTAGATTGCACACACCTAGTTCCTGGAGGAGCACTCTGAACTTCAGTGTGCTGTAGATGGGCGGGACGCCTATCATGCCAGCTAATGACATTACACGCCTGACGGGAAGTGCGAAAACTTGTACAGAGAGGACCTTAGAACAGCGCTGGCTTCTGTAATGTGCAAGAGAGTCGGCTCATGTCGGCAGCTGGGCGGTGTTTAATTCCAGGTGGGCGGGCCGCCCGGCTATTTGATTCTGGGGAGAACACTGTGATTTTAATCAGATTCCCAAAAACACTAATTGCATATGAAAAATTTCACCAATCTAGATATTATATCAAACATGGATACAAGGTAGCAGAAAAAAAGTGCTGAGTGCCATAAAAATAAATATATAAAGATATGTACACGAAAAGGAAAATTACCTTTCTTTTTTTGTGATTTGAATTTATTTTGCCCTCTATAGGAACTAACGAGGTGTATAATTGCTCAGTTGCTTGTGTCAATTGTCTAGTATGACAAGTAAAAAAGTGTAACCTGCAGATTCTCTTTAGAAGGTGATATTTCAGTTTTTGTTATATACCATGGAACAAAATCGCATAAACATTTGACTCTGTGTATTTGTCGATTACCTTTTTAGTTTTGCCCACCTGGCACAGCAAGTGGAAGTCAGTCTCATTCTCAATACATGGAAGATGCAACATTGTGAATAGGAACATCTCTCCATTGTAGCAGCTGTAAGGTTCCATGATACGACAGAGCTGAAATCATGGTTTGGGGGGGGGGGGATCTCAAGTCATGAAGTCATTGAGAGATAAGAAGCCTAATGGTGAATACACACATCCAATTTTGTTTGGCCAATAATTAGGCCAATTTTACCACTTCATGTAGTGTAAGGGCCACCAGATTTTTAATAATATGAGCAGAATGTGTGTTCAATATCTGTTGTCCTTCATACTACATGGAAGAGGTACAATTGGCCAATCATTGCACAATCAAAATCTGATGTGTATGCACCTGTAAGCCTGGTACACACTTTTAATTATGATTGGCCAATCACTGGCCAGTTGTACCATCTTCATGTAGTATGAGGGTCAACAGATATTGACTATGAGCAGTGTAGCTAAGCTCTCGTACTACATGGAGGTGGTCAAATTGGTCAGTGATTGGCCAATCATAATTGAAAGTGTGTACCAGGCTTTAGATTCAGTCTGTCTGTCAAATTCCTCTCATCATGGATGTTTCAATTTTGGTAGGCTGGTCTGGTCTGTTATAGCTGAATTCCCACGTGTATCTGATTTATCAGAACGCCTGTGAATGTTAGAGGATAAAATTAAAAACTGCTAGCACTTACTGTCTTATTTCTCTCTGATATTATGCCATTTTTATTTCAGATAATAAATGGATTGCGCAAGTTTGACGTTCAGTACCAAGGAGACCCGGAACTGCAACCAATCCGCAGTTATGAGAACGCTACCCTTGTGCGTTTACTGTATCAAGTGTCACAAGCTTTAAACGCTAGGGTAAGCTACGCTTCCACTGCAAAGTGTGGCCAGAAGAACTTAATGGTTTATCCTGTTTCCCAGTTTAATCCTGACCTTACGACAAATTTGTTTTGTTTCCCAGTTTAATCCTGACCTTACGACAAATTTGTTTTGTAACATTAGTGTAAAAATGCAATGTATAAACAGGTTTTTTTTTTTTTTTTTGTATAAGCAAAGTTTACTAGCGGTTTGTTCCTTTTGTCCATGCCCTGGAAATACCATTCGCTTGTTGTAGTGGTAGAGTACTGAAAATGTGCTGACACTAATTATATGCTTTAAAGCAGGGGTTTAAAGGCCATGTCGTAAAATTTTAAAGGGATACTGTAGAGGGGTCGGGGGAAAATGAGTTGAACTTACCCGGGGCTTCTAATGGTCCCCCACACTGTGCCCGCGCAGCCACTCCCCAATGCTCCGGCCCCGCCTCTGGTTCACTTCTGGAATTTCAGACTTTAAAGTCTGAAAACCACTGCGCCTGCATTGCCGTGTCCTCCCTCCCGCTGATGTCACCAGGAGCATACTGCACCGTCCCAGTATGGTCTGTGCCTGCGCCGTACACTCCTGGTGACATCAGGGGGAGCAAGGACACGGCAACGCAAGTGCAATGTTTTTCAGACCTTAAAGTCTGAAATTCCAGAATTGAAGCGGGACTGGAGCATCTGTGAGTGGCTGCACGGGCACAGGATGTCTGCGGGGGACCATTAGAAGCCCCGGGTAGGTTCAACTCCTTTTACACACACACACACACACACACACACACACACACACACACACACACACACACACACACACACACACACACACACACACACACACACACACACACACACACACACACACACACACACACACACACACACACACACACACACACACACACACACACACACACACACACACACACACTTTAAAATGCATGTAAACCTATACAAATAAGAAGTACGTTTCTTCCAGAGTGGAATGAGCCATAAATTACTTTTCTTCTATGTTGCTGTCATTTACAGTAAGTAGTAAAAATCTAACATTACTGACAGATTTTGAACTAGCCCATCTTCACATGGGGGGGGGGGGGGGGGGGGGGGGGGGGGGGTTCTCAGGGTTTTCTTTATTTTTAAAAGCAATTAGTGAATGGCAGTTGCTGCATCCAACTGCCAAAGAAGAGTACGGTGAGCAGGGAGGCTGGCCAGCGACATTTTATAAATCTTTATCAGGGAATGTCTTTATATAGAATAAAGGCCATGCTGAGAATCCCCCATGAAGCGATGGACTAACCCAAAACCTGTCAGTAGTGTCAGGTTTCTACTACCTACTAAGTGACAGCAACTTAAAGAGAACCAGAGACTAAGCACCCTCATGTATTTTATTACATTTAGCAGTGGGAACATGACAGTAAACACCTACTCTGCTTTTAGTTTCATTCTTATCTGCTTAATTAGTCTATTAGCAGCTGTGATAAGAATCCCCGACTGGCTCAGTCAGCTGTGATAAGAATCCCCGACTGGCTCAGTCTAGGTTTGACCTGGAATCATTATAGCTGAGTCACTCTTCTGTGCAGTCTTTTCAAGCCCAAGCCTGCCACCTCCTGAATCAAATTTCCTGCTTTGCATACTGAGAGCTGTGATGACATGGGAGGG